>NC_137046.1:20782577-21020368 GCF_032717465.1 Coenobita brevimanus
GAGCATTCTTCAGTCCATAAGGCATCACCTGGCACTGATATACTGCACCACTGACAACAAAGCTAGCCACTTGTTTAGCCCGTTCCGTCAGCGGGACCTGCCAGTATCCTTTTACTAAGTCAAGTTTGGTGATATAAGTGGCATTTCCCACCTTGTCCACGGAGTCATCGACCCGAGGTAAGGGATAAGCATCGGTCTTAGACAGTGAGTTAACCTTCCGGAAGTCCACACACAACCTAACCTTCCCATCTGGCTTCGGCTGCAAGGTAACTGGTGAACTCCACTCACTGAAACTCCTCTTGATCAATCCATGGTCCAACATATACTTGATCTCATTATCGAGAGCTTTCTGTCTGATAGGGTTGATGAGGTAGGGAGCTAATTTTACAGGTTTACTATCCCCAACGTCAATGTCATGAGTAGCCCAAGTTGTCAATCCCGTTGAATCTCCAAAAACTTTCGGATGTTTCCATAATCTGTTGCACAGCTCTTCTCGCTTTACTGGATCAAGGTGTCGCAATTTCTCCACCAGAGCTGCATAACCATTGCCCTCCCATAGGTCAGCTGGTAACATCTCACCACGACTAAGCACTTCCTCCTGCTCCTCCAACTCACTACCAACCGCCAAAACTACAGGAGCGCTCTTATCCCTGGTTCCCTCAACGTCCACTCCAAAGTCACCTTCCAGGGACTGTGGCTGTAACCCTGGTCCACTACTCACATCACCGGCACCAACAGCTCCCTCCACAGCACGTTCCTTTGATGCCACGTCCTCCCTTCCCCGTCCTTCACATCCCAGGTGAGAGACATCAGCAGTCATCCCACAATGAGAATCAACTGGGCGGTAGTATGGCTTCAACATATTAATGTGGCAAAACTGAGTACTCTTCCGCCTATCTGGGGTAACAATTAGATAGTCAAGTTCCCCAACTCTCTTCTTCACAATATAAGGACCACTGAATCTAGCCGCCAGAGGTTTTCCTTGCATGGGCAGCAGTGCCAAAACTTCATCTTGCTTAAACTCACGACTTCTGACCTTCTTATCGTAATGAGCCTTCATTTTCGCTTGAGCCCCGATCAGATGGTCACGGGCAAGCTCTAAAGCGCAATGCAGTCTCTCCCGAGTGCGGCAGACATAGTCAAGCATGGATTCCTGGTTGCCAGATTTGTTGTTACTCCAGGTCTCTCGCACCACATCCAAGGGACCACGGACTCTGTGCCCAAACACTAACTGATTGGGTGAAAACCCTAATGACTCAGTTGGTACCTCTCTCACTGCAAACATAACAAAGGGTACCGCTAGGTCCCAATCCTTTCCACTATCATAGCAGAAGGTGCGCAGCATTGTCTTTAAGGTCTGATGATGCCTCTCCAGGGCACCTTGTGACTGCGGATGGTAGGCACTGGACAAAATGTGTTTGATGCCCAACTCTGTCATTGTCTGCTTGAACAAATTAGATGTAAAATTTACTCCACGGTCTGACTGCAACTCCTTCGGCAGGCCAAAATGAGTAAAGAACAGGATAAGTTGCTTGACTACTGACTTCGCCTGCATGCTTCTGATTGGTATAGCCTCTGGGTATCGCGTTGTAACATCCATTATGGTTAACAAATACTTGTTTCCAGCAGAAGTAGGAGGTAAAGGGCCCACGATATCAATGATTACCCGGGTAAACGGAGGTTCAACTGCAGGAATGGGAGTCAAAGGGGCCACAGGAAGAACTTGATTAGGCTTGCCCACTATCTGACACGTGTGACAGCTCTTGATGTACGCAGCAACTTGTCCCGGCATACTTGGCCACCAAAAGTTATATCTTAAGCGCTGCACTGTCTTTCTATTTCCCAGGTGACCTGCTAAAGGTCCCTCATGTGCTAACTGTATTAACGGCACCCTATACTGCACAGGCACCACCACCTGCACTAACTCACCCACTCCTCCATCCACCGTGGCGCCAGTGGGCGTCCATCGGCGATGTAAAACATTATCTTTAGTCAGGAACTCCTCCTTACCACACTCCATACTTCTTTCTTCCCCTACTCGAGCAAACAAGGGCTTTAATGTTACATCCTCCTGTTGCTTCACCCTCAATTCTGCTGGCCCAACACCCGCCAGCTCTACTGAGGACTGAGATAAGGGACTGGTCGGGACACTGGATTGTGAAGGGCGATCAATCTCAGCACCACCTCTAGTACACTCGACAGGGGGAGGAATGTCAGACTCCACACTGACATCATCATCACCTCTACCCTGAACAGTGACACTCTGTTCCTCAGGCGCGTTTGACGGTGGTCCTGCATCCCCGCAGTCGACCCCAGCGTCCTGAAATTCTTCTAATTCAGTCGGTGGGCTGGGTTCAGTCTCCACACAGACACACTCAGCACCACCTCTAGTGTCCTGAGGGGGAAGTGGGGCGGCGCCCATGCACGCATTCCCACTCTCCTCACCCACCACAGCAACACTCCGCTCACTAGGTTCCTCCATTGGTGGCCCTGCCTCATCACAGTCGACCCCAAGAACCTGTGACTTCGCCAGTTCTTCCTCCCAGGCTGCAACCTGTGCCATAGATCTTGTAATTGCACAGACCGGGAACATGGCTTCCACTTCTGCATCAACTTCAATACCAATTTCTGGGGCGTCAAAACACTTCTCTGCCACAACAACTGGTGGGGGAAGAGATGGAAATACTTTCTCCCCAGCCAGGTCGTTCCCCAGCAGAAAATCAACCCCCTCTACTGGCATTACATCAGCAACAGCTACTTGAGCAGCAGCCTGAACAATGGGGCAATCGAGTTCCACATGAACATAATCATAGTATTCATCTGCGTTCATGCCTCTACACAGCACATACTTCCCTGAGTTTACAGGCCCTCCAGTCACGTTTCTGCACACAGACTGTTGTGCACCGGTATCACGAACCACAGTAACTGGATAACTGATCCCATGAATTTTCACTGTGCCGTGACACATAAAAGGTTTACCCCAGTCTAGGGACGATTTCTGAGGCAGTTCATCCGGAGGTGGCGTAGCATGTTGGGTAACTTTTCCAGCCTGAGCTGGCAGCGAGCACAGCCGGCTGCACTCCAGCTTTCCACAGACTTCTCCCTCACCGTCACCACTCTCCCAACTCCTCTCGTTCACCTGACTCGAACCTACAACTAGTGCCACTGGTTTGGCATTTTGGGAGGCCTTCCACTTAGGGCGGTTAGGCTTGATGTGCCCACTCTGTTTGCAAAAGTAACAAACTAGCTTCGAACTGGATACGGGGCTCTTTCTCCCAGAATTCTTTTTCTCCTCTGAACTTCCCCTGGACTGATTCACGGGAGATTTATCCCAGGCAGGGCCACTCACAGTCCTCTCCCCGGAATGCTGAAAATTAGCATACTTGACCCCCATACTCCGCAAGGCCAACACCTGGTCATCAGCCCACGTCGCTGCTTCCTTCAAAGTCTTAAATCTCTTCTCCCTAATTTTAACACCAATTTCTTTGTCAGCCATGTTGGTAAAATGTTCCATCAAAAGCAGTTCACGCACCTCGTTATATGAAGTGGCGCTCTCACTCAGCAACCACTCGTCTAACATCTCCTCCAGATACCTGGCGTAGGCCATATAGGTGTCAGCAGGTCTTTTCCGAGCACCACGGAACAACAACCGATAAGCCTCTGGTCTGAGTTCATATGCCTTCAGAATGGCTGCTTTAAATTCATCATAATCATCTACATCCTCAGGGCTCAACCTATTATACGCTTCCAAAGCTTTTCCCTTCAGCACATTAGATACCAAGCCCACCCAGCGCTGCCTGCGCCACTCAAACTCCCTAGCCTTCTTTTCAAACCTGACAAACCATTCTGTCACCTTCAACTCATCAAATGCCGGCACTAAATTTAGACTCCTTGAGAGCCAACTCTCCCTATCCTCTGCACGGCCTGAGGTATGGGTATCTAAAGTAGGTCTATTAGCGGTCACCTCCAAGCGAGTCTTCTCCAGCTCAAATCGCATTTTTTCACGCTGCAATTCCATCTCTTCTCTGGCACGCTGCATTTCCTTCTCTTCTTTTGCACGCTGCATTTCCATCTCCAACTTTTTCAACTCCAACTGCAACTGAGCCTCCGGTGACAAAACTCCAGGGTATATGGGAGTAGAATGAACAACTCCAGGGAAAGCACGAGCCATACCTGGGGGAACTGCTCTAAACTGGCTCGGCGGCATCATAGATGGTAATGGTGGGGTAGCAAAACGAGGCAGCTCAGCACCATAGTTAAACTCAGGGCTCACACGGGGAGTACCTTTGCTATGTGTCTCTCGTTGTTCCATATTTTCCATATCCACAGGTGACTCAGCATGTACGCGATCTGGTGTAGACACGCATGACTCCATGGCGACAAATCAATGGCAGTGCTGAATAATGAAATACTAATGCTGACTGAGAAACTACACACACATCAACTTCACCTCAAAGCACAGAGAACGCCAAGGTAACGATATCCTAGCAAGAAGAAGGCACTGTTAGGATATCCTGGTGCGAGGTCGCCACTGTTACAGTAGTGCCAGCCCGGGGCTATTACAAAAAGACAACAAGGCAGCCTTAGATGGTCGGCCTCAACTGCGTTGCAAAAATAACGCAGACCCCGGTACTCACACTCCGTAAACTAGAGAAAAAACTGCGCAACGGAAGAATACTTAAGTACGCAACACTCTGTACTTTGATAGTAACTCAGTCAGCAAACAAAAGAATAAAATAAGTGAAAACGAAAACGCCAGCTCGGCACGAAAATGACTGGGGAGAGAGAGAGTGTACAAACACCCGATACTGAAGCTGGTTGGGAAGACACTGCCCTGATGCCAGGCCCGCGCGCAGCCAAGTGCGAACGCATGAATCAGATTAATTAATAAGGAACTTAAATTCGTGCCCCTCTCTCTCGACAATGAATTGGTACTTCTAATGCAAGCAAAACATCATTAAATATACTGGTAGCTCACATAAGACAATCAAAATAATCAAACGCATTCTCAGCATGGTATTAAATAAAATTGCCCTCAGTGGCAGGAACGAAAGAAACAAAAGAACTTGTAACACTCGCTAATTTAAACTCCGCGAATGACACGGATACTGCATAATTCCCTAGCCCAGCTGTAACGGCTGCACCTGTGGGAACGGACAGGCGGACAGCGTAACAATATATATATATATCTATATATATATATATATATATATATATATATATATATATATACAGGAAACCCTCGATATAACGAACTAGTTGGGGGAGGAGTGGGTCGTTCCAATGGTCATTATTAACCAAGGGATTACCAACCATAGGTCGCTCTATACGTCGAGTCGTTTGATCCTACGTGCACAACCACAACTGACTATTAAATTTCACATAGAGAATTCAATGGTTTATGTACTTATACAGTAAATATACAGTAAATACCATCCTATATGAAGTTGTACATAAAAATACAATACCTATAATGTAATGTAGTACAGTTACAGCACACCTACCATGCCAGAAAGCGAACTCCCACCGGATAAAGCAACCTTTGGTCGCTATATCCTTCGCTCTGTAAATGACAGGTCTTTTTATCTGAAGTTTGCTGTAAAAGGGTTCATTATATCGAGGGTTTACATATATATATATATATATATATATATATATATATATATATATATATATATATATATATACAATATATATATATATATATATATATATATATATATATATATATATTTATTTATTTATTTATATTTCTATTTATATATATATATATATATATAAATATTTATATATATATATATATTTATTTATATTTCTATCTATATAATATATATATATATATATATATATATATATATATATTTATTTATATTTCTATCTGTATAATATATATATATATATATAGGATCCCACTGTTCATGGCACGGCGGATAGGGGAAAACCTTGCAGATATTCCAGGTACAGTCCTAAACAACGTAGACCACGGAATCTTCTGTACAGTAGATATATATAGCTCCACAGTATATACTAAATAAGGTGTGGCAAAAATTACATCTGACTAGAAATTATGTGGCAGGGAGGTGAGATTATCTGCCACATTCCCCCCAACCAAACATGAAAAATACTGTTAATTATTTGATGGGCGTTTCTGTTGGATCACTGTCTACTAATGGTACAGCCGGACTGCCTTCTCTGCTTTCGGGCAGTGTGTCACCGAATAAGAGTAGGCACTTTTTTTGTTTTGTTTTTGGCAAATCAGAGACTGTAATCCATAATGATCTACATACACATATACAATGAAGGAAGCCTCACAAAAGATTACAAAGTTGATAACCTAATGACTGATAAGAAAACATTAGCTGGGATATGTAGATATGAGTGAGATTCACAGAAAAGAAGAAAAATTTATTCAGCTCCAAGACAGGCACTACCGAGAAAGACTAAATGAATGAGCTAGTGGTGTAGAATTTCTAATTAACAAAAATCTTGCAGAGAACACTGTTAAATTCAGCAATGAATCTGACAGAGCAGCATGGATTATAATCGGACCGTGGAAAAGATACGCCATGCAAGTAGTTCATGTATATGCATCGACTTTTCAAAGCTGAGATCATGAAACAGAAACTATGACGACATCTCCCAAATTATGGAGGAAGAAAAGACCACAAATACTCTAGTCATGCAAATGGTGGCAAATAAATAAAATGGATAGGCATGTAGAGGAAGTTTCTGAGCGGGAGAAAGAAATGACAGAGGTGAATTGGTGGCAAATATTGCTGAAATGTACAACATGGGAGTAAAGAACATATTCATTCACAAAAGAATCAGATGAAAATTGACCAGGAGAAGTCCAAATGGAGAAACAAAGAACGATATTGACTTTATTGCAGATAAAATAACACAATCATAAATGTCACAGCTATCAACAAAGCAAAAAGAGGAAGAGACCATAGAATGGTAGGTTCCACAGGCAGATTCAATTTCAGAAATGTAAGAAAGATCTATCTATCTATCTATTGCCAGACGCCTCAGTCCCGTTTGGGGTGGCCACAAACAAATCGCCTCCAAGTCGCCCTGTCCCCCGCCATTTCACTCCCCTGCTCCCAACTCACACCCCCCTCTCTCATACACCTCTCCACCCCATCCCTCCATCTCATCCTCGGCCTCCCCCTCCCTCTTTCCCCCTCCACCTCACTCACATACACTCTCTTCGTCAGTCTTTCACCCTCCATCCTCTCCACATGGCCAAACCACCTCAGTATGTTCCTCATAACGCTTCCTATCACATCCACATCCACACCACAACGCTCCTTTATATCCTCATTCGTCAGCCTGTCTCTCCATGTGACTCCACAGGCTCCTCTTAAATAACTCATTTCCACTGCTCTCACACTTGACTTGTGTCCTTCCAAATGGAGAAACAAAGAACGATATTGACTTTATTGCAGATAAAATAACACAATCATAAATGTCACAGCTATCAACAAAGCAAAAAGAGGAAGAGACCATAGAATGGTAGGTTCCACAGGCAGATTCAATTTCAGAAATGTAAGAAAGATGATGATTAAAAGTAAAAAGATATGACCAATAAAATGAAGCGAAAACTAAGCAGCCTTTCAGTTAGAAAATTATAACAAACAGATTTCCGACTTTAAGTAATGCTTAGCATGACATCGATTAGCTGAATGATAGAGTAACAAAAGTGCTAAGAGAATCAGTGGAGGTAGTTGGGAAAACTAATACAACCAGAGCCAACAAATATTTAAAAAAGACCCCCTAGCTAATAAAAAGAAGAGATGAGAAAATATAACATCAATGACGAATTAAATATAAGGAGCGGAAATAAATCAGCTTATCAACAAGAGACAGAGAGAAGATAAAAGAAACATAAATATGAATCACATGAAAGAAACCATCAGTAAAGAAAAAATTCTGAAACAGGTCCAAAGTAAAATGGCTATAGGAAAGCAACAAATTATATTATTGAAAGACAAAAGTGATCTATCTATCTATCTATTGCCAGACTCCGTCATCCGGTAACGGTTGGCCACAAACAAATAGCCTCCGTGTCACTCAGTCCACCGCCATTTCACTACCTTGCTCACAGCTCACACACCCCTCTCTCATAAACCTTTCCCCTTCATCCCTCCATCTCATCCTTGGCCTCCCCCTCCCTCTCCCTCCCCCACCTCCACCTCCCTCACATACACTCTCCTTGTCAGTCTCTCGCTCTCGATCCTCTCCACATGGCCAAACCACCTCAATGTGTTTGCCCTAATGCTTCCCATCACATCCACATCCGCACCACAACTCTCCTTCATTTCCTCATTTGTCAGTCTGTCTCTCCGTGTGACTCCACATGCTCCTCTCAAATAACTCATTTCCACTCCTCTCACTCTAGACTTGTGTCCCTCCAACAAGGTCCAAGCTTCACTTCCATACGTTAGAGTTAGTAACACAATACTGTCATGCTGTAACTTTTCCACTTCCATGCTCACTTTCCTGTCTCTTATCACTTCTTTCAAGGAGCCAGCAACCTTTCTTCCTTGTTGTACTCTTTCAAGCACTTCACCCTCTAAACATCCATCTTATCACTTTTTCAAGGACCCAGTAACCTTTCTTCCTTGTTGTACTCTTTCAAGCACTTCACCCTCTAAACATCCATCCTAAATTATCATACTATCCAAGTACTTAAACGCACTCACATTTTCCATTTCATCCTCATCCAACCTCACTGTACATTCACTGACTTCATTTCTCTCGAAGACCAGAACTTTACTTTTACTACATTCGCCTTTAGGTTCCGTTTCTTACATATTCACCAAGCTCTGCAGCTCCCCTTTGTCTTCACATAACAACACAGTATCATCAGCAAACAACAGTACAGAGAGTTTCCACACACTGCCCTCTCTCATTAGGGCCATTCCAACATCCACTGCCTTACCTTGTATATCTCATATAATCCCATCCATATACAGATTGAACAATCATGGAGACATGACACATCCCTGTTTCAATTCAACCTTCAAAGAGAAAATTTCACCCAGTCCACACGCACTGTAACCTTAGCACCCTCATACATACTCTTCATGGCATTCAACAACTTCCCGTTTACTCCATATATTCTTAATACTTTCCACAATCCCTGTCTTAATACTTTCCACTATCCTTGTCTATCCACCCTGTCATATGCTTTCTTCAAATCCATGGAGGCCGCATACAACTTCTTTCCCCTCTCTAGAAACTTTTCTACTAAAGACCTAAGAATGAATACATGATCTACACAACCTCTTCCCTTTCTAAAACCTCCCTGTTCTTCTCCAACTAATTCCTCTGTTATTTTCCTATCTCTGTCAATAAGTATCCTACCATATACTTTTCCTGTTACACAAAGAAGATAAATGCCCCTATGATTACCACACACTTCTTTCTCCCCTTTTCCTTTGTTCAGGGGAACAATTATACCTGACTTCCAATCCTCCGGGACTTTACCTTCCTCCCAGGCCAATCTTCACATCTTCCACATCCATTCTACTACTGTATCTCCCCCATGCTTCAACATTTCATCACACAGTCCATTAATTCTTGGGACTTTTCCCAGTTTGACTTTCTTCATTGCTTCCACAACTTCTGTTTTAATTATTTCTTCCTCACTTCTCACATCCCCTCTTCTCCTAGCCATTCCCTAGCCACTTATACTCGCATTACTTTCATTCTCTATGTTGAACAATTCCTTAAAGTGTTCACTCCAATTGCTCACTTTCTCCACTAGTAATCTACCATTTTTATCTTTCACTTCCCGACTAATTTCTATAACACCCTGTCTAACTCACTTTACATTTTGCCAAAAAATTTTCTTACATCCCCTCCACTTTTCACTCAAATTCCAAATTCCTCATCCACGTTCTTGTTACTCTCTCTTACTAATCTTTTCACCTCTCTTCTTCTATACATATAACTCTCTTCCATCTCTTAACTCCCTCCACACCACTGTTTCTCATTCACTTACTATATGCTTTCTTCTTCTGTGCCACAGCCTATCTCACCTCTTCATTCCACCATTCTGTTCCCTGCACCCCCTTTCATCTTCTCTTCACCCCACACACCACCTCACATGCTCCTCAGATTTCTTATGTGAGTATCATGCACAAACCTTCCATGTCCCCCATCTGCTCCAATCCATATTTACCTAATCGTTCCTACACTTCTTTCTTATATTCTGCCTTTATTTCCATCCTCTTGTAACCTTTCTACCCTCCTTGAACTACGTCCTCCTGTCCTTCCCCTCTTCTATTCCTCCATTTCATTTGGACCTTAACTTTCATCACCACCAAGTGGTGGTAAACCCATTAAATGCAGAGATACGATGGTGACGAGAGGTCAAGAGTTTTAGAAGGAACTATAGGCATCAAAGACAATAATACCAATAATTACCTTATCAGTGGACGCAAGCGAATTAACTGACGTATCACCAGTCGAAGTCAACATTTCTCTTAAAATTTATGAAATAAAGGAAGGTTCCAGGTGAAGACTGAATAATAACAGATTTACTGTTGGATGCAGGAGTAGAAGTTCAAAACAGGCTCGCCCACTTGGTTTAATGCAATAGTTATTTTGATTTACAAAAAGGGCGACTCAAAAGATCTTACTATTGACCCATTAACTTATTACAAATTGTTTACAAACTCTTCGTTAAAGTTCTTGAAAGTAGAATAACGACAAATTTGGAGGAAAACGAATTTCGTGAGGAGGCAGAGTTCCGAAGCGGGTACTCGACTACTGACCATTTACACACAATGAATCAGGTGAGAAAACTACAGAATATAAACTACTGTGCTTAGGTTTTGTTGATCAAGAAAAGGCTTTCGGCAAGAACATAGTATTGATGCTGCATAGTTTTTTTTTAATTCTATTTATATCAGTCTACCTGTTCTTAACGTTTTTTTCCTTCTCACGTAACCAGGTTTAGAAATCCTTTTAAATCCATTAAGTATGAGAACGTCACTTTATTCCTCCTACACCCAAAAGATTTGTATTCTTCTTAGAATAGACATTTGGAATTGAATAGCACGAGGTCAATACAGCTCTCATTGATCCCATCATCTACACGTTACTCTTCTATGCTGAATTAAGTCGTCTGATAATAAAAAGAATACAGCACAAAAAGTTGCCACACAGAATGGGTTGACCCAACGCAAATCTGATGTATAAGAGATCAAAACGATATCGCTAAGGAATAGTCCGATGTTATCCGAAATCACTGTAGCTTGTGAAATCAAAGAAAATATCTTTTATGGTCTGAATGTGCAGGTAATAACAACAGTGCGTAAGAAATAAACTCAAGCAAATTATAGCATCCTTCACGAACGCAATTTTATCAGGTTGGGATAAAATCATCATGTAATTTTCCAACAACTGTCATGATTCTGTGGTGTCTCATTCTAATGCACTAAGTGTGCATCAAATATTTAATTGTTCTAGTGTACTGTACACACGTCCAGATTTGTATAGTTTATTACCAGCGATGTTTAAGAGACAGATATAACTTTCAGTTCTATTTTTTTGTATTCATTCACATGCTGCTTAAACACTGGATAGACTGCTTTTTAATTTACATTAAACAGTAAAAACAATCTTAATTGTAATTCAGCACATTTACGACATTATGAAACGGCGACATGGATTTATTACTTTAGTGCAGGGTGATGTGAGGCCACTGCCGTGACGGAGGCCAGGCAGGACAGTGACACACTTCCCGTCTCTAACCCACCAGCACCAACTGATGGACTCTATCACCGCCAGCTTCCTGGGGGATGGAGTAAGATGGGATCCTTAAATAACCAGCGAGGAATCCTGAGGTGACAGACGGGGGCGTCGGTAGGCTCATACATATTATAATGATTTTAACTGGGCGTGATACCAGGTGCTGCTCCATTCCACCTGATGCAGTCCCCGGGATGTTTACCAAAATGTAGGTGTGGTGTACCAGCAGGGGCGGTGGTGGTGGTGGTAGGTATGCTGGTGAATGATGGTAGCGGTAATGGTATACTGAGAAGAGTGATGGGGATCGTCGTGTTAGCAATGACAACGTTTATAATACTGACTGTAATCGTAGCGATGGTAGTAGTAGTTACAGTACTGATGTGAGTGGTTGTAGAGGTGTTTTGACTGTTTTAATAGTGGTAGCATGACAGTGGTGGTGGTAATAGTTGTAATTTCCATGGATGTAGGTATAACAGTGAGGGTGAGTATTATTACAGAAGTAATGTTAGTCATATAATAATCTTACTGATGATAGTAAATGCAAAGATATTTGAACGGTTGTATAGTCACAAATAGGGCAACAAAACAATTATGTAACTAAGGAAGGAATGACTCATGGGTGCGGTTTGTGACGCTAGTGGAGCAGACTGTCGAAAACCTAAATGATGGGTTAACAGACTCATGACATATAACTGTCTCACGAAGTTTGGTGGTTGTTCTTGCTCTTACTGATTTTACACAGTATTTTCCCATTTAGTATAGAAAAGTGAGAATATACATGGAGTTGCAATGATGATAGTGATGACGATTATGATCGTACTAGTGATGGTGAGGATCTGTCCGTTCTCCCCTTTGGGGCTAAGATGCGAATGAATGTGTTTGAATGGATGAGTAAATGGAGAGTGAGTCGTCCTGTCTCGGCTACCTCCCTTTCCTTGGGGAAGCAGCCTAGGTATATAGATAGATAGATAGATCATTCTCCCCCATTTATTTGTGGTGGCAGGGATCCGTAATGAATACGAAATTCAGTGCGAAAAGAATGCCCAATAAAAATGTGTCAGTTTATGCAAACGTCATGTATACTGTATGGCACATGCATGCATGTACACACACACACACACACACACACACACACACTCATATATATATATATATATATATATATATATATATATATATATATATATATATATATATATATATATATATATGTGTGTGTGTGTGTGTGTATATATATATATATATATATATATATATATATATATATATATATATATATATATGTGTGTGTGTGTGTGTGTGTGTGTGTGTACATTCACAAATACAAGCATATATACATACATATATACTGTACAGTCATAAAAAGGACTATCGTTACCCCAGGAATGTTCGGTGCAAAACGAACATTAGCTGGGCTATGTGGGCGGGTCCTTGCTGTTCGCTCCTCCCCTGTCTAGTGTTGCCATATCACAGTCCCATTACAAGAGTTGGAATAATGAGCAAGAATGAACCATATGGCAGGGACGTGTTTGCGTTACCTTGAGTGCCCCGACGGGGATTAATAATGAAACTCGCCACGTTTATTATTTTCCTGCTTTTCAACACTGAGTATCTATAGAATACAACAAATTATTTTGAACTGTATTAAATCTATGAGCATCGACTGTTTTATTTACGGAAGTTTAGCAGAGGTGCACGAGTTCATTTGTTTGCTTTAGATGGATGGTTAAATGCTTCAGATGGATGCTTCAGTTAGTGGCATCCATGCGTCGACGTCTAGAGGCCGTTTTGGAAGCAGGGGGTTGGTATACCAAATATTAAAGCAATAAGACAACACATTATTATTTCCTTCTACTCGACATGTATTATATGTAGAAAGAAATGCATATCATATTACACTGAAATTTGCTAACATGGCTTGTATCAGCTGAATTACTATCATACGTCTGGCATGGGTGCACAAACTCATTGCCTGTCTTCATGTGTGTTGCCGACTCTACACCATTCTCTTATATTTTCATTTAATGAATTCGGTGCCGGATAGTAAAACGTATTGTCTCTATGCACAGAGGCCAAACGATCGTATTAGCTTTTGTTACCTCTGCAAAAATTCTAATATCTGTGTCTCACATAACCGACATTGACGGGTTTGCGGTACAAACTTTCCTGTTCCGTCATTCCACAACACTTCGTCGTTGTGTCATAGTGCATAGCTCTGAAGGATAACGATAATTTTTCTTATGACTCTACATCAACAGACAACACACACATTTAGATATACATGCACATGAATATGCTCAAGTGCATGCATATACACACATATATTCACATGCGCATATACACATAAAACTATATGAATTTTAATGTCTTATAATAAAACGAACAGACCTATCATTGTACCTGCTAGTATGGCCACGAAGAGGAACAAGCTTGTTGGATGCTCTGAGTCCTCGCCTTGGTGGTGGGACAGAAAGGGGCAGAAAGTGGTGTTAACTGAATTGTTTAGTAGTTTCATTCCAAACGCCTTGAGATTTTACAAGTGGATAGCTGACTGTGGATAGCTGGTATGGTGATGTGAATAGCTGACAATGGATAGCTGGTACGGTGATGTGCTGGAGGGTCCTGAGGGTACCATCATAAGTGGTGTAGGTAGGGAAAAGGTTTATTTCAGTGGCTTGCTTCTTAATTTTTTCTTCTAATGTATTCTGCTGAGTGATGGGCAGGCAATACAACGAGGTGGATGAGGCCCAAATCTTCATGAGCAGGATGAGTATTTTGTAGATGTTACGTAAGTCTTCCTCAAGCAGAACTAGGGACTTTAGTCTGTGTACATGTAGATACGGTAATAGGATGTCTTTGTTATGAAGCTGATATGTTCATTCTAGGTGAGGTTATCATCCTGGATTGTTTTCAACATCTTCATGAAACGAAAGTTTACAGTGTGTGTTCACCCAGTCTGAGGTTGTTAGGCCGTACATGGATGGTGCTTAAGGTGAACTGCATTGCTATGTTTTTTTCGACAACTGATAATGACGTTGTTTGTGTTCAGGTGAGTTGGGTGTTGAGGGTATTCTGATAATTGATATAGTCCGGTTTAACATTGTTGAAGGGCAAAAGTGTAATCAACATGCTGGAAAGCTGATGACAGGGAGTGCTGGAGCTCCCGTTTCATCAGCCCTCAGGACTAGTTCCTGACCATCCCCCTTTGCTGAACTTTTTCAGTGTCTCAGTTACACAGAGAGTAGGCCAGCATGCTCTCCAGAACAAATTTCTCTATCTATCTTCACCAAACTACATGCACAGTACACACTACACTTCCTATTCAAAATTTACCAAAATGGCGTCAATTCACCCAGCCTCGGAGTCCCCAGGGGGGGGGGACAATAAATGCCCCCGCCATCTGCCCCTCTCCCGGTGACGACTCGAGGTGCCTGGAACCACTGTCTGACTCTCTTCTTCTTCATTTCTGCAACATTCGCGGCCTTTCATCTAACTTTCGCTCTGTTGAGCACCACCTCTCCTCTAAACCTCACCTTCTTTTTCTAACGGAGACTCAGCTGTCTGAGGCAACTGACAGCAAACCCTTTTCTGTATCCTCCTACTTTCTCTATACTCATTTCAAAGCCAAAGGTGGCTGTTGTGTATACATACGCAACGACTTATCTTGCTCTCGTGTTCCTGAACTTGATTCTTCTGAATTCTCCACTCTCTGGCTTCGGCTTTCCTGTCATTCTCTGACTAAATATATCTGTGCTGTTTACTTATCCCCTAATTCTACTGACTATCAAAAATTCTTCGACTATCTTACTTCTACGATGGAAC
Source organism: Coenobita brevimanus (assembly GCF_032717465.1). Taxonomy (NCBI): domain Eukaryota; kingdom Metazoa; phylum Arthropoda; class Malacostraca; order Decapoda; family Coenobitidae; genus Coenobita; species Coenobita brevimanus. Next base: position 20,798,163 of record NC_137046.1, read on the forward strand.
ACATTCTGTCCATTTTCCTTTCTCTGAAATCTCCATTCTTGGAGATTTCAATGTTCACCACCACCTTTGGCTCTCCTCTCCTTTCACGGATCCACCTGGTGAACAAGCCTACATCTTTTCTATCCTTAATGACCTAGAGCAGCTTGTACAGCACCCTACCCGTATCCCTGACCGCCTTGGAGAGAGCTCCAACATACTTGACCTCTTCCTCACAACTAATCCTTCTGCTTACTCTGTTAATCTTTTCTCTCCGTTGGGCTCCTCCGATCACAACCTTATTACCTTAACCTGTCCTATCGCTCCAGTACGGCCTGCGGACCCTCCAGGAAACGTCGTCTCTGGCATTTTGGAGCTGCGGACTGGGAGGCCCTCAGGCAGTACTTCTTTGATTTTCCCTGGAATGATTATTGCTTCCATGGCCGTGAGCCATCTGAGTGTGCCTTGCGCATTACGGAGGTTATTCTCTCGGGCATGGAAGCATACATTCCTTTCTCATATCCTTTGACTAACGCAAGAAAGCCTTGGTTTAATCACGCTTGTTCTAATGCTGTCCGCAACAAAGAGAAGGCCTACAAAAGGTACCGGAGCCAACCCACCCCTGAATCACATAATCTTTACGTTTCTGCCCGGAATCGTGCTAAGTCTGTTCTTCGCTCTACGAAAAATAATTTCATCCATACTAAATGCTCTCAACTCTCCAACTCGAATTCTTCCCGCTCCTTCTGGCACCTTGCCAAAAATCTTTCTAACAACTTTACCTCATCATCCTTCCCTCCTCTTTTCTACTCTGATGGTTCTGTAGCTATTTCTTCTACTGATAAAGCAGATCTCTTCGCACAGACTTTCTCCTCCAATTCCACCTTAGACGATTCCGGTGCTGTTCCTCCATCACTTTCCCCCCTCTGACTTCCTCATGGCTGACATTAAAATTTCTTCAGTTGATGTATTTTCTGCCATTACTGGCCTCAGTACTAACAAGGCATATGGGCCTGATGGGGTCCCTCCTGTTGTTCTCAAAAACTGTGCTTCTGTGCTTACACCCTGCCTAGGTAAACTATTTCGCCTTTGTCTGTCAACTTGTACCTTTCCTTCTTGCTGGAAGTTTGCTCTCATTCAGCCAGTCCCAAAGAAGGGTGACCACTCCCAACCCTCCAACTATCGTCCAATTGCTTTAACGTCCTGTATTTCAAAAGTTTTCGAGTCAATTCTTAATAAAAAAATTTTAAGGCATCTTTCCTATCACAACCTTCTTTCCGATCGTCAGTATGGGTTCCGTCAGGGACGCTCCACTGGCGATCTTCTCACCTACCTTTCAGACTCCTGGTCATCCTCCTTTCGGGACTTTGGCGAAAGCTTTGCCATTGCACTTGACATCTCAAAGGCTTTCGATCGAGTCTGGCATAAATCTTTAATTTCCAAACTGCCCTCCTACGGTTTCTATCCTTCTATCTGTACCTTCATCGCTAGCTTCCTTTCTGGTCGTTCTATAGCTGCTGTCGTAGACGGCCATCGTTCTTCTCCTAGATCTATCAACAGTGGTGTTCCTCAGGGCTCTGTCCTATCACCAACTCTCTTCCTTTTATTCATCAATGATCTTCTAAGCTGTACATCTAACCCAATCTACTCATACGCTGATGACTCCACCCTTCACCTTTCCATTCGGTTCCCGCAACGCCCATCTCAACAGTTACTTCAAGAAACAAGGGATGAGGCTATGGCACACCTAATGTCTGACTTGGCTCATATCTCTGACTGGGGTAAAAATAATATGGTTGTCTTTAATGCTTCTAAGACTCAGTTCTCACACCTATCAACCCGACAAAATCTTCCACAGGTATACCCACTAATGCTTAATAATATTCAGATTAATCCTGCATCATCCTTGAACATGCTTGGGGTTTCATTTACTCGGGACTTATCTTGGAAAGATCATATTACATCTCTTGTAAAATCTGCTTCCAAGAGATTGGGTGTGCTAAGCCGACTCCGCTCTTTCTTTACCCCTGCACAATTGTTGACTCTATACAGGGGTTTTATCCGCCCCTGTGTGGAGTACAACTCTCATGTGTGGGGAGGCTCCCCACATACAGCTCTTCTCAATAGGGTGGAGTCAAAGGCTTTTCGTCTCATTAACTCTCCTCCTCTTACTGACTCCCTTCAACCCCTGTCTCTTCGCCGCACTGTTGCATCTTTATCTCTTTTCTATCGCTACTTTAATGGTCACTGCTCCTCTGAACTGTCTGCTTGCATTCCTCCACCTCTACGACGGGCGCGTAGCACCCGTCTGGCAGCAAACTCTCATCCCTTTTCTGTCCAACTCTCTAATGCAAGAGTTAACCGTTACTCCCAGTCTTTCATTCATGCAACAGGTCAGCTCTGGAACTGTCTCCCTCTGTCTGTATTTCCTCCTGCCTATGATCTCCAGTCTTTCAAACGCAGTGTGTCCAGGCATCTCAAAATGATCGGATCTTGAATTTGGCTCTCTATTGTATTTTGTTTTTCTCTTGGAGGGAACTGTTACTGCGGGCTCATGGCCTTTGGTTCCTTCTTCCTCGCATAAAAAAAAAAAAAAAAAACTCTCTGTAGGTAAAGACATGATTAATCAGAGTGAGAAAGATGAGAGGTATCCTACTTGATCATTGAGGCACTAGTCTGGAGGAATTTCACTGAACCTCGTTTTGAGATATATAGAAGGTTATATTGCATTTTTTTTTTTTTTTATACATGGAACTCTACTAATGAAAAAAAAAAAAGTGCACCCAGTTGGCACACTTGAGCATTTTGTTATATAGGCCGAAATTCAAAATGGCCGCCCGAAAAAATGAAAAATTACAATATTTGATTACTATTGTCAGTAATTTTACTAATATAACATTATTTAATTGTAGAGTTATTTCAAGAAATTCCATGCATAACAAAGTATATTATATATGTGTAAATTGTGAAAAGAAAAGTTACTCAATTATAATTACTTAAAAAAGGCACCAAATGTGATTACCGTACCCTGTTAGACTATCACTAGATACTGTATTACCACAATATTTCATTTTCTTAACAAACTATACAGGGAAAGGATGGATAATTTGGTCTTTCTGTCAGTAAGCATTTTTAAATATTTAACATGTCTATTCCAACAAACATATTTAAACCATAATCTTTTTCACAACTAAAAATGTTCATATCCCTTATATCAGAATGTTAGGCCTATTACGCCCTTCAAAACTGATCAAAATCCTTTACATCAAAAATATATGTTGCTTTTAAAAATAAAAACACTGATAAACTAAACACATTTGCACTTAATATAATAAGTGTCTGTCATTTCCATGTCCATACTTTCCTCTTCTTCAACTGACACTCTTGATTTACTTTGAGGATTGTGGCAGTCAGTTCCATGACAAGCACAAAAGAGTGAGCAAGAAAGTTGTGCTGCAGCACAACTGCAACTGGCAGTTGAACATGTGGTGCGGGATTGACACCCACACTTGATTAGTTTTAGGATATCAGTGGTGCAGGAGAAAGATCAGGTGGCAAGCCAATGGGAACTAACATGGTTGAATCAGGATCCTTGGTCCATCCATAATGAAGAGGGTTCATTTCTGGTGGCTGTGGATCAAGGGAGCTTTTCCAAATTGCTGCCTGTAAATGGGCTCTGCAAACACGTTCTTCAAATGCTTCTCTTGTTGGTGGCAAAGCTTTTAGCTCTGGTGCTGTGGTGAGCCGAAGATTGCCCATCTTTGATTGCCACACAGTATATCTTAAAGATGTCATGTTGTTTTCATTTGGAAAGCCATAACATGCTGCAATGAATTTTGTGGCTTCAGCAATAACATCAGTCAGTTCTTCTTGTTGCCACCCTAATCTAGTAAGTGTCTTTCCACTCTTTATTGCCTTTAACATTGGTCCTTTACCAATACCCCATTAATATGAAACACTCTCACATCCTGTAAGAACGTGGGCAGGTAACAAACTGTTGAGAACATCTTGATTTTGCTAAACTGTTGCTTTGGTATCTGCACTTGATCGTGAAGGGCTTGTTCCAACCATTAACATATTGCAGGCAAGATTTTCTTGCTTATAGAAGTGGCAGAGCTTATGCATCCACTGTGATATCTGTCAAAGACAAGATTTGTGTTTGCTGCTAAAAGACAATGATATATGTCTTCACAAACTTTAGTATATAATCTTCTGTGACACCTTTGCTTGGCTATTTGACAACCCAGAGAATTGCACACCCATCAAATATTGTAGCATCACCTGGGAAAGTTATGTGATCAGATACTTCCACTTGGATTTTGTCTTTCAGGGTGACTTGAGAAGGTGACAGCCTCATATCACCTGTCTTTTCCTGGAATATTGAGGGTGGAAATGCAGCCAACTCACAAGAGAGACCATCTCTCATGTTGATGTTCCTAGAGGTTTGAAGACAAAGCACTCTTGAATAGATCAATGTGGTATCATAAACAGATATGTTGTCCACTTTAATTTTTTCTTGAAGTTGACATGAGTACAACTGGTCTTGTGAGTGGCTTGTAAAAATTCCGTGGCCATCCTTCCTCAAATGTTTTCATCATAGCTGCTCCCAGTTCAACAGGCCTGTCAACACTGACATGCTTTGCACATATCCTACCTGTAACCACATTAATAAATCCAGGTGGATGGCACTCTCCTGTCAGTGGATCTATGCAGTTTTGAAGCTTCTCCCGATTTTTTGCTCTGTCTACTTCATCACTTTGTATCCTTGTTGTTGTTGTTGTTGAAAGATTCCCTGCACATATAGTGCAGGCCGGGCCATACATTAGCCCGGTCAGTGGTGTATGGGCTGATTAAAAAACAGTAAGTGGGGAGGACAGGACCTGGGGATTGCCCAGCACACACGTCCTGTCTCCTGACTGGCTTTGTGGTGTGTGTTGAATGACCGTCTTCCTTATGGGTCATGGCTGTGGATTGTGCGTTTCCATCAAGCATAGACACATCTTTGTTTCAGTTGAACGCAGATATGAAGTCCAAAAGCCCACCTTTTCAATGCTGCTGGTTGATGGGTAATTTCAATAATTCCTCCTGGACTATGTCCATAACGCATGAAAGTTGTCTCAAAGTACTGGTCAGACCAGATGCCATTCCAGATGTCTGGTTGATGTCGCAATACATGACCTCCGTCCATGAAGTCTTGAAGCACTTCATCAGGCAGTTTGCTCACAGAATGAAAGTAATACAAGGCATACCTTGCATAATTGGCATGACCACTAGCAAAGAAATAAGGAAGCATCTCTTTGATGACAAGCAAATGGAGTGGGCCCATCACAGCAGTTTATTAACATTCAAAATTTCTTCTATCGGCACCTGAAAATGATCATAAAAAATTAAAAATCGTTAAAATAAAATGTTACAATGTGTAGTTTGCAGGTGATTATTTTGTTTAGTGCATGTTCTGATAGGAAAAGTTAATATTATTATTGTATGAAGAAAATTAAAAACTGAAAAAGATAGCTAAACATGTTTTACTAGCATCATCATTCATGCAGGAGGCCATATTGGATTTTGGCCTCCATTTTGAAACGCTCTAGTGTGCCAGCTTGGTGCACTTTTTTATTTTGATGGTTACATCCCAAAGTATCAGAAAATGCAATAAAACTTTGTGTATGTCTCACGAGGTTCACCCGAAAATGACCATTCTGCCATCAGACTATACCCCAAATAAGATTGGCAGGAAGCTGGAGATTTCACCCTGCAGTAAACGGCTTGTCGTCAGTCACACAGGAAGTTGGTGATCCAGAGAATGTTGCACTGTCCGAGTTCGAATTATGTGAGTTTGTTGATAACAGTGGTGTGATCAATGAGGTCAAGTACTTTGGTGAAGTTTATGAATACGGTGATATCTTTTTTCTTTTTCCAAACTAATATAGATAAACCCTTAAAAGCTAGTGATGCAGTGTGTTATGGACGATTATTTAATATTTCGAAACTGCTGTTGGGTCAGATTTGGATGCAAGATTACACCAGGTTCACTCCACAACAAGGCTTTTGAACAGGATGCTGGGAAAGTGGGTAATAAATTAGAGCCTCAAACTGCTGAAGTTGGTTTGGTTTCTTAGCTTGAGGGATTGCTAAATAGACCGTCTTTCATTCTGCAGGATTCGTTGAGTGCTAGCGAGATGCATTTGTTAAGGAGGACAGTGATTTTGATAGTTCTGCATCAAATTCCTTATTGAATGGCATTAATAAATCGGCTGGAGATACTGATCTTTTGAGGCTGAAGTCTCTCAGTTTGTGGTGGACCAAGTATTCTTGAACTGTCGAAATGATGTTGGGGGCAGTGCAAATAGGCAGGAAGATGGGTTGGGTGAAGCATGGGGAGATGCTGGCAAATGGAAGCAATATGCTTGTTGATTTTCTCAGCTGCATCTTGACTGTAGAGACGGCTTACGCAGGGAAGTAAGCTGTGCAGTTGTTCAAGCCACATAGCTACTTAACTTTCCCAAACCACTTAATGAAACTTGTTTCCTTCAGATGTGTAGTTGACTAGGATACTTTTTTTTTGGTGGGGGGGAGCTAGTTTCATTTCTCTCATTTCTTTGTTCTCATGCATTTCTAGAAGGCATTTTCATTAGAACGGAAGGCGTGGTTACGCCAGTTCTATCAATCTTTTGACTGTATATATCATCCAGGGGAAATCTGTTGGGTGTGCTGTGATTTTTTCCCTAAAGAAGTGGTAATAAGCAACTGTGAGTAATGACTGGTAATGTTCCCACTTTGTGAAGACGTCTTCAGGGAGAAAAACTTCAACCGATGGATATAATTGATGATCCACTGTTGAATTGTTGAACAAAAGATTCTTTGAGCGGTCGATATGTTCGAGTGGTTCTTAGTTTCTTATGAGACACTGTTTGCAGTAGAGGCCAAAGGGCAAAAGAGTGATACTGCATCACTAACGTCTCCATTGCCTGCGGTGGTGAATAATGGTTGTTCAGGTCAATTAACGTTAGAGCTAATATGTTGTTTTCGAGCGGTGTGAAACCGACGAACTGTAAGAGATAAAGCTCATTTTAGAGAATGGTTGTGTCAATTCCATTAAAGGCCGAACAGATTACCAACTGAGAACCAGGGTAACGTCGTGCTCGGATGTTTCGGCCACTGACGTTTGGGCCACGAACGTTTAAGCCATGGGCCACCATCCTAGGACACATTTTGGCAACGCCCAAAGTTAGGTTAGGTAAGGTTCACAACAATTCGCACTTCAAAACGTCCTAGGTTGGTAGCCCTTGGCCCAAACGTCCGTGGCTGAAACGTCCTACACTCAGGTAATGTTCTCTCAGGCTATCAGCATTGTGAGTGGGGTGTTGTAGCAGTTAGTTCCTATTGGAGGAACAAGGGGGGTGGCAAACTATGCAGCAAATAATTGTAGCAACTTGGTGTGGGTGGTGGGTTGGAATGATATGTACCCACAGCTCCACTTCCTCAGGGGTTTTCAATTATATGCCAGAAGTTTGTTATCATCTTTTAGCTTTTCAGTGGTCTGTTCCATTATCGTCGCCAAATGATTCAGTGAGTGTTTCCTTCCTGAATGACATAATTTTTATACTGCCAGAACTTTGTATATCACCATCATACAACAATTGCAACATTCATCATACCATCAGTCGCCTCTGCGACGATAATCACCACCACTGCTATTTTTATTGTTTGGACAACTATCACCGCAGCTACTTTACCATTGTATCTTCCACTGTAGCCACCAATATAATCACCGCCACAACCACACTGCCACCAATATAACCACCACAACAACCACGGTACCACCAATATAACCACCGCCACAACCATACTGCCGCCGACATAACCACCACCACAATTTAATACCGTTACTGTTCCAGCAGCCATGAATATATCCACCACCACAACGACTTAACACCGATGCTGTATCTGCCACCACCAATATAACCACTGACACAACCACTTCTAACGCAGATATCGTAACTGCTACCACAGTTACTGTTATTGCCATTTGTTTTATCATCACTCTCATTGCTAGCATGATGATCACCATCAAAGTTCTTACTACTTTATCACTACTGGTACCACTGTCACTATCTCCATTAACACCACAATTGTTGTTACACCACACCAACACTTTGGTCAATATCCAGAGGGCCGGATCAGGTGAGGTGTGGCAGCACCTTGCATCACGCTCAGTTAATCTCATTATCATATATATGGGACCACCAACGCCCCAGTGTCTCACCTCTGGATTCCTCGCTGGTTATTTAAGGGTCCTGCCTTACTTCATCCCCAAGGACACCAGAGGTTATAGAGGCCATCTGTTGGTGCTGGTTGCGTGGAGTCGGGAAGTGTGTCACTGTCCTTCTCGGACTCTGGAACGTCAGTGGTTTCTCACATCATCCTGCACTAAGGAAATTAATCCAGTTCCCTGTTCTATAATGTTGTAAATGTACTGAGTTACAGTTAATGACATTATTTTATTGCACTGAACAATGTAAATGAAATGTGTTAGATTCCTGCCTATGTTGCCTCTAAATTACTTATATGCCTTCTTAAGCAACATGTGGATGTATAAGGATTTCTTAATAAAATTGGAAATCAGAAGACCATTTAGTCTTTCTTTTATAAACATCGCTTGTAATAAATTCTACAAATTATTTGGATACGTGTGCTGTACACTTTTACTTAAAACAAAAAACATGAATCGCTTGGTCAATTTAAAATTGCTAGAAACCATGCAAAAACAGTAATAAATGTTGCTAAATTAAATTTTCTGTACAATCAAGCATCTGAATTATTAAATAATCCTAAGGACAATAAAATATTTTGGACAACTCTCAATTCTTTCAATAATAACCTTAACAAGTCATCACCCATTCAAATGAACGACGTGGTAAAGCGAACGTCCTTGCCAATATATTTGCCAGTAATTCTACTTCAGAGGAAGTCAGCCAGAACATCCCGGTACTAGGACTTGGCTCTCCCGAAACTGCTCTATTTAAGATTTAGACTAGATATGTAAAATTTATCCTAGATAATTTACCAACAAACAAAGCTCAGGGTCCAGATAAATTTCCTCCAATTGTTTTTAAAAAGTGTTCCCCAGAACTCGCTCCCATTCTGGCTAAATTATTCAGACTATGTATACGTACTTCATTCCCTGAGTCTTTGAAAGAAGCCAGTATCCACCCAATTCCAAAGAAAGGAAGTTCCTCTGACCTCTCTGATCACAGACCAATAGCTATCATGTCTTCTTTTGGTAAAGTATTTGAGACTGTAATTAATAAGCTCAGTGGTAGAGCTCTGGACTCGGGAGAGAAGAGTCATGAGCTCAATCTGCGCTTGGGTAAGCTGCCATGCAAGGAGAGGTAGCGCTCTCCTGTCACCTAGCTGGTTGTAGCAACCGTGGCTTAGTGGGTTAGAGTGCTCTGACCGAAGGGCCAGAGGAGGTTCGAGTCCACCCAAGGGTCACTGGTAGAAATCAGGAAGGGCATCCGGTCATAAGTTGATACATGCTCCAAAACCTGTCCTCTACCCAGGGGCAACGCCTTAGCCCTTATCAACAAAAGGGGACACGGTGTAAAAAAAAAAAAAAAAAAAAAAAAAAAAAAAAAAAAAAAAAAGAAAAAGAGAGAGAGAATAGTTAAACATCTTCAATCCAAGAACATAATTAGAGACAGAGAGTAGCCTTCGATTTTTGCCACTAAAGATCCACTATTGATATACTCAATTTCCTGACTCATACCATCCATCAGTCAATTGACAAACATGGAGGAACTCATGCAGTAGCCCTTCATATTTTTAAAGCCTTTGACAGAGTATGGCACTGTTCCTTGCAATCCAAAATCTCTTGTTATGGCCTAACGCCTTTTGTTCCTCTAATTTCTTCATATCTCAGTGGCAGGAAGATAAAGAGTTAAAGTAGATGATGTATATTCCAACTTCCACTTGATTAATGCCGGCGTGCCACAAGGATCTGTTCTGCCTCCAATCCTAATCCTAATTCATCTTAATGATCTCTTATCCTTCACCCATAATCGCATCCATTCAAGTGCAGATGACTCAACATTTCACAGTTCATTTACACTAGAACACCAATTACAAATTTCATTATCTCTAACTCACAACTCAGTACAGCAGTCTCCATAAATCAAGACTTATCTAAGGTCATTAAGTGGGGAAAAAATAACTTCGTCTCATTTAATGCTAGTGAAGCCAAATATATGCAGTTTACTAATAGACATTGTCTGATTCCTTTATTACCTTCAATGCTACTAATTTTCCTATCTCTAAAAGTGTTGATGTCCTCGGTGTTTCACACAGTAGCCTCAGCTGGGCCTCTCACTTTAGATCACTGGCTAAAACCACTTCAAAGAAACTTGGATTATTGTACAGAGTCCGTAACTTCTTCACTGATGAGCAGCTAGCTATAATTTATAAGAGTTGTATCCATTGTACCATCTCTCCATGCCTTCCCCTGCTCTACATGAGCATCTGGTAGTGCTCATGACTGGATTGTCACACTGCCATATATCAGAAATTGTGCTTATCGGAATTCTTTTACTCCCCGAACTGCATCTTTTTGGAATGCACTCCTCAGGGTGGTTTCCCCCAAGACTCCAACCTATGGCTCTTCAAGTCCAAATGTTATAGATTTTTAATGAATGGAAAACATCTATAATCTGGTGTACAGACTTTTTTATTCATTAGTTTTTCCTTTCTCTGGTCTTATATAAAAAAAATGCCAAATTATTATTGGAGCATACTTGGTGCGATACAGTCTAACCCCATACACCAATGGATCTTAATCTTTTTAAGCACCCGTATCCCTTGTAACTTAAAATATTTTCCCGTACTTCCTGTCAAAAATGACAATAAAATCACAGTTAACTAATCCATAAAGCTTATTTATTCTGACAGCAAAAAAATAAGAAAAAGAGGCAAAATGCATCAATGTCGCAGTTGTGATTAAAAATTTGAATTTATTATTTTATGAAAACGACAAACATAATGCGTAATGTTTGCTGAAAATAAACTTCCTCAAAGCAGATCAGTACAAAATAAACTTTTGAAGTGTATCCATACTATACGGGGGCAGTCACGATAGAAAGTGCTGTCACTGATGCCATTATGTTTCATTCACTTATCTTTTATAATTCCTAATAACTACTGAACAACTATCATAACCACAGATCAGTACTAAAAGAACTCTCTCTCACACAGAGTAAATGCAGTGTGATTTAACCTTTCGTGAGTTGAGCCTTTCCAAATTACACTGGAGGCTGACAGGGTGCCATTGGACTCCAGAACTTTTGGGTGAATTTCTGCCAAATGCATAAAGCTACATCATTTGAAGTTTGTGCATACTGTATGTTGCCCAGGACACGGCACGTGGAGCCAACTCACCAGCGTCCGTTTGTGTGTGTGTGTGTGTGTGTGTGTGTGTGTGTGTGTGTGTGTGTGTATTCTAAGTAAATTATTTACATTTATCAGAAATTTATGAAAATTTCAGTATGGAAGCACTGAACCTACACTTATTTGAAAGTTTTACTGTCAGAACTCATGGGATAGGTTCTTTACATAACAACAAGCTCTTATATAAAGCATGATAGATAATTATAAAATATTTAAAACTATCATTATAACGTTCAAATTAAATACAAAAATTTTTGTTTTCAGTATCACACAAATATAAAGAAAACTTACTTTTTATCATGGGGAAAACAACTAAATGATAGTACCTTTCTTACATATACAAAGAATAGTGACTTCTACAATGTTAATAATGATAATACAGCAGAATGTTAAGGTCAGATTGCTCAATCACTTCATATTCATCAGCGTCAGATAATTCACTGCCTGAATCAATGTCTTATTTTAAAAACGGGTTGATCATTATCTACCAAAAAATTTCTGACATAAAACATTGATTCTGGTATTGACATTGTCTTTAGATGTCAAAAATCAGAGAAAAAAAAAATGCATCCGAAGGGCGAGGTGGAGTCCCAGCAGACCCTACAAACATTTTTTACACTGTCACTCCTAAATGCTGTAAACTTTTCTGCCCAAAAATTATATGCATACACAATTGCCATTTACAATAAAAGTCAGGGACGGGTAGGTCGTAAAAATAAACAGTGGCTTAATGGCATCATTTTAAAGACATGCTGGAGTCCACAGGGACCCTACTCATGAAGGGTTAAGCACATACCATTGTTATAATATGACTTATTATTGCGACTCTACATACTGAAACATTGCTAGTGACTCTTTTGTTATTGTTTTTCACCAGTAATCATGCTGATACGAGGTTCTGTTTTTTAATAGCTACATGCATATCGCCACTTGCATCCAAACGGTTCTTGAGCTTTGTTTTTATGTATAGGAGCGTTAAACATCCTGTTTCACACAAATAGGTGGTCGCAAATGTCACGAGGACCTCCAAACTTTTCTCTGTTAACCTGGGGAACGTGTCGAGTTGTGCACACCAGAAGATATCTAGCAGCATTGAATCAAACTCCATCTGGATTATTTCGACTGGCGTTCAGTTCAATCACATCATCTTTCACTGTCACTGTCATCCATGGACTCCAGGTTGAAAATACACGGATCCTGGATCCATCCCTGTGCAACAGAAAGCTCTCCACGGTAAACGTATCTTTGGAAGGACTAACCCAGAACCTGCAAATGTTCATTAATTTCAGTCACAGTGGTTAATTCTTATTCTGCAGTAGGAGCTTTATCAAGTTTGGGGAAGTTTGCGTTCAGTTCGTTGAGGTGTGTGAATGTATCTGCCAGGTATGTGAGGGAAAAAATGAACTTCCTATTCTCAAAGTGGTCAGCTATGTAACTGTCTTGTTCTCTAAGAAACGGCTTGATTTCTTTGCGCAGTTAAAACACACGGGAAAGCCACCTCACCTCCGTGTGGTAAAGAATACTATGCTCATCTCCAATTTCTTCGTAAAACACTTTGAAGAGACGGTGACTGAGGGCTCGTCCTCTCTTAAACTGACTACGCACAACAACTGACAACATTGTTCAGGTGCTCTGATAACGATTTGGCTGCAAGTGCATGACGATCCAACACACAGTGAGTGACAGTTACATGGGGCACCTCCCTTTTCACAAGTGCATAAAACCCAGATTTGTTTCCTAGCATGGCGGGGGCTCCATCATGCAAAGTGACCCACACGTCGAGAGTCATTCCATGTTTCAAGAAGAAATTTTTCACAAGACTGAACACATCGATTGCTTTTGTGGTCGTTTTCATTGGTGCACAAAACAAGAATTCTTCCACTGCTTCTTTCTCCTTCATATACCGCACAGACACCAATAAGAAATTACATAAACTGACGACGGTGACTCATGTAACTGAAGGCTCACTTTGATAGGACTAGCTTTGATACCTGAGATTACCTGCTGCAAGTTATCTTTATTCATGTCACCAATCCTAGAATAGTGTCGTTTGACAAGGGTACCTGTCGAAGTTTCTTTTGTGCTTCGGTACTCAACACTATTTTTGCCGTTCTTAATCCACAAGGTTTCGTTGGTTCTTCAGCAGTTGCACGAGTTTGATTTTTTTTTTCTTGGCACAAAAATATGCAACTTGGTAAGATGCTTGTAACAATGACTTTTCCATTGGCACTAATCATTACATTGACAGGGTACCGCCACGATCAGATCGAGCCCTCTTGATATATATATATATATATATATATATATATATATATATATATATATATATATATATATATATATATATATAGGCTGTATCGTCCTCACTTAGGTGAAGAGAGTTGAAGAATTTTACAAAGAACTGTATGCATCAAAGACAGTAGTACCAATAGCTAACTTTTCAGTTGACACAAGCGAAATACCTGAGGTAACACCAGACGAAGTAAATATTTGTCTTAAAAATATGAAAAGAGGGAAGGCTCCGGGAGAAGATGGAATAGTAACAGATTTACTGTTGGATGCCGGAGTAGAAGTACAAAATAGGTTTGCTCACTTATTTACCCAATGTATAAAACAGAAGAAAATTCCCAAAATATGGTGTAATGCAATAGTTATTTTACTCTACAAAAAACAGGACTCAAAACATCTTAGTAAATATCGACCCATTAGCTTATTATCAGTCATTTACAAGCTCTTCACTAAAGTCCTTACGAACAGAATAACAACAATTTTGGAGGAAAACCAACCTCGTGAACAGGCAGGATTCCGAAGCGGGTATTCGACCACTGATCATCTACATACAATGAACCAGCTAATTGAGAAAACTATAGAATATAATAAACCACTGTCCTTTGGTTTTGTTGATTACGAAAAGGCTTTCGACTCAGTGGAGCACATAGCAATTATAAATTCATTGCGAGAACAAGGAGTGAATGAGAACATTGTAAAACTGCTAGAAAACATATATAAAGAGGGAACTGCTACAATTAAATTACATAAGGACTCTGAAAAAATTAAGATAGAGAAGGGCGTGCGTCAGGAAGATACAATTTCACCAAAATTATTTACAGCATGCCCAGAAAGTATTTCAGAAAGCTAGACTGGGAAAACAAAGGAGTGAACATTGATGGAGAAAATCTATATATCTATTTATCTATTGCCAGACGCCTCAATCCCGTTTGGGGTGGCCACAAACAATGCGCCTCCAAGTCACCCTGTCCCCCGCCATTTCACTGCCCTGCTCCCAACTCACACACCCCTTCCTCATATACCCCTCCACCCCATCCCTCCATCTCATCCTCGGCCTCCCCCTCTCTCTTCCCCACTCCACCTCACTCACATACACTCTCTTCGTCTGTCTTTCACCCTCCATCCTCTCCACATGGCCAAACCACCTCAGTGTGTTCCTCATAACGCTTCCTATCACATCCACACCACAACGCTCCTTTATATCCTCATTCGTCAGCCTGTCTCTTCATGTGACTCCACAGGCTCCTCTTAACTCATTGTCACTGCTCTCACCCTTGATTTGTGTCCTTCCAACAACGTCCAAGCTTCACTTCCATACGTTAGAGTTGGTATCAACTTTTCAATTCCATGCTCACTTCCCTGTTTCTTATCACTGCTTTCAAAGAACCAGCAACCTTTCTTCCCTGTTGTACCCTTTCAAGCACTTCACCCTCCAAACCTCCATCCTTAATCATCGCACTACCCAAGTACTTAAACGTAATCACATTTTCCAATTCCTCGCCATCCAACCCCACTGTACATTCACTGACTTCACCTCTCTCAAAGACCATCACTTTACTCTTCCCAACATTCACCTTTAGATTCCGTTTCTTACACACTCTCCCAAACTCATCCACCAAGCCTTGCAGCTCCCCTTCGTCTTCACTCAACAACACAGTATCATCTGCAAACAACAGTACAGGGAGTTTCCAAACACTATCCTCTCTCACCAGGGCCACTCCAACATCCACTACCTTACCTTGTACCTCTTTTATTGCCCCATCCATGTACAGATTGAACAACCATGGAGACATGACACATCCCTGCTTCAACCCAACTTTCAAAGAGAAATATTCACTTAGTTCACCATCCACATGCACTGCAGCCTTCGCACCACCGTACATACTCTTCACAGCATTCAACAACTTCCCATCTACTCCATATATTCTTAACACTTTCCACAATCCTTATCTATCCACCCTGTCATATGCTTTCTACAAATCCATGAAAGTCGCAAACAACTTCTTTCCCTTCTCTAGAAACTTTTCCACTAAAGATCAAAGAATGAATATCTGATCTACACAACCTCTTCCCTTCCTAAAGCCTCCCTGTTCTTCTCCAACTAATTTCTTTGTTCTTTCTCTAACTCTGTCAATAAGTATCCTACCGTACACTTTTCCTATTATACTAAGAAGACAAATGCCCCTATGATTACCACACACTTCTTTTTCCCCTTTTCCTTTGTACAAGGGAATAATTATACCTGACTTCCAATCCTCCGGGACTCTACCTTCCTCCCAGGCCAATCTACACATCTTCCACATCCATTCTACTACAATCTCTCCCCCATGCTTCAGCATTTCACCACACACTCCATTAATTCCTGGGGCTTTCCCCGATTTAACTTTCTTCATTGCTTCCACAACTTTTATCCTACTGATTTCTTCCTGTCTTCTCACCTACCTCCTTCTCCCAGCCATTCCCCAGCCACTTATAATCACATTACTTCCATCCTCCATGTTCAACAATTCCTTAAAGTGTTCCCTCCATCTGCTCACTTTTTCTCCCTTCTCCACTAGTAATCTACCATTTTTATCTTTCACTCCCCTGCTAACTTCATTTCCACCCTGTCTTACTCTTTTCACCTCTTTCCAGAACATTTTCTTACAGTCCCTCCACTTTACACTCAAATTCCTTCCAAATTCCTCATCCACTCTCTTCTTACTCTCTCTTACTAATCTTTTCACTTCTCTCTTTCTTTCTACATATAACTCTCCCCTCCGCCTCTCAACTTCTTCCACGCCCCTATTTCTCATCCATTCATTGTATGCTTTCTTCTTTTGTGCCGCAGCCTGTCTCACCTCTTCAGTCCACCACGCTGTTACTTGCACCCCCCTCCGTCTTCTCTTCACCCCACACACCACATCACATGCTGCACATATTTCTTCTGTAAATATCCTACACACACCTTCCACGTCTCCCATCTGCTCCAATTCATATTTGCCCAATCGTTCCTCCACTTCTCTCTTATACTCTGCCTTCTTCTCATCCTCTTGTAACCAATCCACTCTCCTTGCAACTACTCCCTCCTCTCGTCTTTCCCTTCTTCTATTCCTCCATCTTACTTGAATCCTAATTCTGGCCACCACCAAGTAGTGGTCAGAAAGTCCACTCCCCCAACCTCTATAAGCTCTTGTATTCATTACACAGCTTTGCATCCTTTCATCCACGCACGCATAATCAATCATTGCCTTCCTTTCATTCAGTTCACCACCCACCCTTCTCATCACTTGCCATATATACCTGTGGATCATTTTATGCCTGAAGAGGGTATTGGCTATCACCAACCCCCTCCCAGCACAAATGTCCACTAAAGGGGCTATCACACGGCACCTCATACGAGGTTTGCCGAGGATACGATGGTAAATCGGAACGGTAACATGGTAAAATTGCCGACGATACCACGGGCATTTGGAACCCGTCTGTATGGATTCCTGCCGACGATACGATGGGCAAAACAGTGTGACCAAAACCCAGGCTACTCTACAGAGAATATATCATACTACATTATTAAACATTTTGCCTAACACTGAATACTTATTAATATTTTTTAATAAATATCAATCGTTTTGAAGGCCTTATAAAGTGTTAATATTTCCTACACCGAGGAAACTGTGATGTTGATAAAATATCACGTGTTTACAACTGAGGACTCCACTGCAGGCAGGGCTTCCATTTTAGGGTAAAATACCCTAAATTAGGGTAATCAGACCCCTTCTAGGGTAGCGTTTAGGGTAATACATAACATAGGGTAATTTTAGGGTAATTTTTTGCCAAAATGCACACACAAAAAAAATGTGTCACAATCAGTCGAAAATCAAGAATATTTCTCAAACCTAATATAGAAATGAACACAAAACTCTAAAGTTTCAAACTGCGCGCCACGTTTAATTCCGAAACGGTTAGGCCGGGTTGGCTAGATGAGTGTTCATATTTAATCAGAAATCTAATAGAAATGAGATAAAACGTAGAGAAACTTGTTTTACTTTATTTGTTTATTTTTTTCTTTAAATCAAATATATGGAATTCTTTACATACTTCATCCAGTTTGCCTTTTTCTTAAATAGTGTATTTTTGTTTTCTTTAAATAAAAAATATGAAGTTCTTTACATATTTCATCCAATTTGCCTTTTTCTTAGATTCATATACTGTACAGATATATATATATATATATATATATATATATATATATATATATATAATCGAAGTCAGTGTTGCTTACTATTTAGGGTAAAACATAGGAATTTAGGGTAAAACTGACTTGACTCTAGGGTAAGATGAGCGGAGCTTATGGAAGCCCTGACTGCAGGTAGAGTAGACGAACCAGTCACCACCTGAAAACACCACCACAACAACAACGTACTGATGGCTTCATCATCGATTTCCTGGACAATGGCAGCTGAATTCGCCCTCATAGAGAAATTGAGGCAGTTCCCTTGTCTCTGGGACCATAAAAATGAAATGTTTCACAAGAGAGCGTTCAAGAGGCACCTGCTGGACAAGATTGCCACGGAGTTGTCTGAGGGGTTCGAGGAGCTGCATGGCCTTTCCTCTGGTAAATACATTTTTATTCTTGATTGCACTTTTGTTATCACACACCACTCAGATTAGTTTGCTATGCAGTTATATCAGTATATTGTTACTAGTACCATCAAGGGTTCATACTGATTTTCTTACAGCTAACAAGAATAATTATCACTGCAAGAAAAATAATTTCTACTTCTGTAAATTTTTTAAAATTTATGTTCAGGTATTTACCAGTCTGAAACCATTAAGCAAAAACCATTATTTGAATGTACAACATAAATTTTGGTAATTATTTACTTAGGACAGTAACCACTTCCATAGACATTTGTCTCTCATCTTCTTATTTGTATTGTTAATTGATCTGAGGTATGATTCTCATCAGAAATGCAGTCTTTTCCATTATTCACCACTTTGTGTTCCATTTAGTTTGTCTTAATTTTTGTTTAGCATCTGAAAATTGGAAAAGAAGACAAAAGTGGACAGACTGGCACAGAGGCATACAGATTTTATTCTGTTGCAGACAGTAGTCTCTGCTTTTCTATATTATTTTGCAACTGACAAATGTTTAGTGATATTTAATTTCAGTATATGACCATCATATATACCATTTACATCATTATACTGTATAGGGTATAATTTATATTGATTTTACTTTTTTTCCAGCTGATATAATGACCAAGTGGAACAACCTGAAGAAGTTATTTGCAAGGGAAATGGCTAAGGTTAGGACTCCGAAGAGTGGCTCTGCAGCCTACCAGGGGAAGTGGCCATTATTTGAAAGTATGATGTTTCTGTCAGATTTGTTTACTGCTGACCCAAGCGATGCCAGCTACGAGGCTGGAGAAAATAACAGTGACCCCACAGTCAGCAGGGAACGTGAGGAGGTCAGCACTAATGAAAACATGGTTATAGAGTTACAGCTTAGAAATTATATTTGAGGAATAATTTGCAGATGTAGATAGTATTTTCTGCATTGATACCTGCACACTTACTAGTTTAAAATGTTATTGATGTAATTTGTTTTATAACATCCATTTTGTTAAAGTACTGGTCATGATTAACTGTACCCAGGAAAGAATCTTGTCATGCATTATTATTATTATTATTAGTGATCCCAGTTCTACCCAGTCCCACTTTTGTGACTTAATACTAGCTGGTATGGATTTATTCTTAGTCATCAGCCATTCCCCCACTAAAATCTTCATATGGAGGAAAAGGAGTTAAGGCCCTTTGCACTAAACATCTTTACACATTTTTTTTTCCCCAGGATGAGAAGTAGGAATTGAACAGCTTAGTAAATCATTGTTTCCTTCCAAACAGGATGAGCCCATAGAGGGGACAGATTTAGTTTTAGCCGGAGCAGTTGATGATGGGGATTCATGGACACCCATCCTCACACCAGCTGGATTACCATCAAATACCCCGTCTCCAAGTTGTTCGTCAGTACATGATGGTAGTGTCACAGATTCACGGACGTCTACACCAGCTCCACCCAAGAAGAGGCCATGTCTAGATACTAGAAAAGACCATGAACCCAAAACCGCTTCACGAGCTTTAGAAATATTAGAGGGGACCGTAAGTGAACTGAGTGGAAGGAACAGGGTTGCCCGTGCCATTCAGTTGTTAGCCGAGGAGTATCTGGAACAGATACCACAGCATAGACAGCTGGTGGTACTGGGCAAGACTGTAAGTATTTTTACTGAGGAAATAAATGGCAATGATGGATGAGTGTTTGAGGAAGAGAGGTTTGGAAGTCGGTGAGGCTAGGGAACTGGCAAGAGATTGAGCAGGCTGGATGAATGTTGTGAGAAGTGCATGAATAGGGATTTTGGCACTCCTTCTGAGCATGGCAGTGTCTGGATTGACACAATCGGATATGTTGGTGTGAAACTGCAGGATGTGATGAATGTTTTTGGATGTATCAGGTAGAGCCAGGATTCCAGGGGCTTAAATGATGAATGAATGAATGTTTTTGGATGTATCAGGTAGAGCCAGGATTCCAGGGGCTTAAATGATGAATGAATGGAGGAGTGGCCTATTGGATTGGGCAAGTTTGTGCTGTCTGGACATTGCTACTCCTCACTCTGCCCTTGGGTGGGAAAGGAGGTCCAGATGATGATAATGCATTACTCAGAACCAAAGATTTTAATAAATAATACAATAGCTGTCGTTTGTTTTAGTTAACCCAGCCATAATTTCATCTGTTCCTTTCAGTTGCTGTTTGTGTTTGGGGAGATTGCCTTTTCCAATGCCCTCCCCTTTGATGCAAATTCTCCTGAGCCTCAATTTTGAATTTGAGTGGTTAAGCTTATTTATTTTTCATTTACTTACCTTCCAAAAGTCATAAATAATCCACTTCTTCCTTGTCTATATCTTCTCCAAACAATAATTCTGCAGTCCAATTTTGTGGGTAAGGTTGAGCAAATAACTGGTATATGTTTCAAATCTTCTGGCATAATGGACAATATGAAATGGTTCAAATCCTCATTCTCATCACATCCTACACACTTTGTATCCTCCACTGAAACGTTGTCTGTTGTTTAAATTTAATGTGTTGGACTGGCATCTGAAAATTATTATAGAGGCTGGTTTGTTATCGTAGAAGTGTGCTCGTCTTTCTATGATTGTCATACCTTTTGCAATGCTTACTTTTTAAATCCAGCTTAATGAACATTTGAGAATCCTGGCATTATTATTTCTCTTTTTGTCTCACTATTTTCTAACTTTACAAAAAGAGGCCTAGGTTTTCCTTGTGCTAGCTTTCCTACTGTCTTCACTTTTCACTTCTTGATGCCATCTTA
The DNA here is from genome assembly GCF_032717465.1 of Coenobita brevimanus. Lineage (NCBI taxonomy): Eukaryota > Metazoa > Arthropoda > Malacostraca > Decapoda > Coenobitidae > Coenobita > Coenobita brevimanus. The sequence continues at coordinate 20,819,234 of NC_137046.1, forward strand.
TATTTAACTCTGTTAATCAAATTGCAAGCTTATGTAATTTTTACAGGCAACCATTTCTTGTCCTTAGTATGTGAATGTGAGCAAGATTAAAGTTTCAACCACTCAAAAATTTTCAGTAAAGTACTGTGTTGTGGATAAGCCAAGACTCACAGAAAACTAGATGTGCTTTATTATGAACTACAGTTATGATGCAAAAAAAATATGAGAGTTTACTGTACTGTATAAAGGTAAACAATTACTGTAAAAGCCCTTTAATATGGCATGCAATAAGTGATTAAAGGACTTTTACTCTACTCATGGCTACACATGTATTAATAAAAAAGAAATGGTCAAATAAAAAAAAAAAAAAAATGCAGAAAACAAAGGAAGATACACAAAATTTACCATTATGTCACAATTACATATAACTAAATAAAACTGCCAAGCAGAAAAAAAAAAATATATATATATATATATATAGTATAAATAAAGGTTTAAAAGTATGGTAACTGAACTCAAACTGCTGCATGGGGATGCCAAGGTATGGAAAAGTGATCCCTCTCACAGCAACTGCTTTCCCCTACATGTGGAAATGTATTGATTAACAGACCATTTAATGCATTAAGGCCATCTCATTTTGCCAGGGAACACGACCTTCATTGTTAAAATATGCACAGAACAAGTCCCGCACCCCTACTGCCTCTGCTGTGGGGCGTCGTGGGACTCTCTGTAAGTTACCAAGGCCATTTAACTCATTCTGATGCCACTGCCCATTAATTATTCTCCTCCCAGGAATATCCTCTCGATCAATTAGTTCTGGTGGTGAATATGCCTGCCGAGACTCTGTTCTTAAGAAATTGTGTAAGGCCGTTGCGGCCAGAACAATTTTATTAGCCCTCTCTGGTTTCGTACGCATTGGCTGACGAAATATTTGGAACCTACTAGCCAATATGCCAAAAGCATTTTCTGATACCCTTCGAGCTCTAGATAGTCTGTAGTTAAAAATGATTTTATGTTGTGGCAAGTCAGTGCCAGAATATGGTTTCATTATATATCTTTTAAGAGGAAAAGCATCATCCCCAACAATGACAAATGGTACACTTACATCTGTATTGGGAAGGGTTGTAGGAGGTGGAATACCAATGTCATTATTTTCCAGCGCTTCCTTTAATGTGCACTTATTCCACACTCCTCCATCACTAGCCCTACCATTTGTTCCAATGTCTACATACAAAAATTTATAGTCAGCATCAACCAATGCCAACAGAACTATACTGTAGTGGCCTTTGTAGTCAAAATAATGAGAGCCACTATGGCTGGGCTTTTCCAAAAGGACTCTTTTTTCCATCCAGCGCACCCACACACATCGGGAAGTTCCACGAAGTGTAAAAGTCAGCAGCCACCTTCCTCCACTCCTGCTGGGTTGTAGGAAGCTTCATGTGTGCAGGCTTGAGAGCTCTGTACAAAGCCTCACATGTCTCTGGAATTATACTGGAGATCAGGTTCTGGCTGACTCGGAACTGATAACTTAGGGATGTCTGAGTCTCTCCTGAAACAGGGAATAAAGTTAGTTAGATTAAAGAAAAGAAAGAAAGAAAAAAAAAGAATTAGGCAGATTAAAAAACTAAGGAAAGATCGTAGACCAATTAACAACATTTACCAAATACTGTTTACTGGACCAACAATAACCATCATTTGATACCCTCTTTTTTTTTTCTTTTCTTTTTTTTATGATTTAGGAAGTGCACCACTGAAATGAGACTGATAAATTTACTTTGATCACCTAGTTTATGAAAATCTAAATGTTTTTGCTACCCACACATCCATCAGAAATGCACTTTTTAATACAGTACTTAGTAAATACAGAATGGGGATAATTTACCGGTATAACTTTAGAAGTAACCAACGTTACCGATTTTCATCATATTAGGCTACCGCTTATTAGTGGATGAAAGCCGCGCCATACTGGCTGGTGCAGGCATGTGCACTTGGTCTATGTCAGGACCTAGGTTAGGTTAGGTTAGGTTGGGTTAGTTTAATGCAAAATAGTCTGTTTTTAATTAATTTTGATCTTGATTTTGGGGGATAAACCCACTTTTGGAAATCTTACTCAAAATTCCAAAAGGGAGATTATTAATTAAAACACTCCATTTTCCACTGGAAACCATAAAAATAATAATAAAGGAAAACGTTGGTTACTTTTAAAAATTTACCAATTTAACTTTAATTCTAGGATTGGCACTTGCCAACATGAATATCAAGTTAAACATCTTACCTGTAGCCAAGTGGCGAAGAGTTATTGCCAATCGCTCCTCCGGCCGTACTGCCTTCCTCATGTTGGTATCACGTTTAATGATGGCTGGTCGAATCATTTCAAGCAGGTTTTGAAACTGCTGCCTACTCACACGCATCCAATTTTGGTAGCTACTGTGATCTTCAAGGTACAGTTCGTTAAGCAGATCCCTGTACTGGCTACCTTCCTCTCTTCTCAGGAGCCATTCTCGACTCCACAGTCGCCTCCTTGTGGTTGTGGCCGCTACCTCCTCTTCTTCCTCAAGTGCCATACCTGCAACGGCCATGGCAGCAATTGCCCTCGCCTCTGGAAACTCTGAGAATGCCATTTGATGGGGCTCCTGAATACTTCTCATCCGCGTGTGTACCAGTTTGTAAACAAAAGTTGCTTCTCCTTATTCTTTACCGAGTCAGCGACAGCGATCACAGTCGCGAGACGGGGCTCTGGCAACAGTGTGAGAAGCATGTCCTTTGCCGAGGATACGAGGAACATGTGTGATAGCGTCCAAGTTTTGTTCCACTTAAATCTTCCTCGGCCGTTCCTGATACGAGGTACCGTGTGATAGGGCCTTTACGCACTCCCATTCTCATCTATCTCAGCAAGCACACCCCACTCACCATCTATTCCATCCACCTTCACATTCCCAACTTTACCATTCATATCACCGATCAAAAACACTCTCTCATTCCTTCCAAACTTTTCCATGCACACTTCTACATTTGTCCAGAACTCTTTTCTCACTCTTCTAGCACGATCTTGCGTTGGCACATACACACACACAATCGCCCACATTTGTATTCCAACTTTCAACTTTACCCACACAATCCTTGACCCAACTGATCCATACTGTCTTATGCTCTTCTTCCATCTTTTACTCACAACTATACATACTCCTTCCTTTGCCCTCTCATTCTCACCTACTCCTGCACATATACCCCATCCATACTCCCATTCTCTCACACATTCTCCTCTCCATTTTGTTTCAGTTATTCCACATACATCCACTTTCGCACCCTCAAGCACCTGGACAATCTCTCTCTCTTTCACCTCATCATTCGCTCCCCTTACATTCCACGTTCCGATAACCATGTCCTTTGTCCGGTCCTTGGTCGTCATCGTTTGGTCAGTCCTTGTCCGAGGCTTATTGTTTGTTTTTTTAGTTATTTGTTTTCCAGGGAGGGGCGCTAACCCTACGCCAACCCTTTTAGTCGCCTTTTACGACAAGCAGGGATACTGGGGGAGTATTCTTGAAAACCCCCCCTACCCCCAGGGGGAGAAAAGCTAAACCATTTAAGATTTGCAGATGACATTGTCCTAATCTCAGAAACAGCGGAGACATTGCAAGAAATGTTAAATGACCTGAACAGAGAAAGTCTGAAAGTAGGACTGAAGATGAACCGGAGTAAAACTAATGTTTAATCCACAAACACCAAAGATCGTCATCAGAACATGCAATGAAATTCTTGAAGAAGTTGAGGAATACAACTACTTGGGACAAACACTAAAATTAACAAAAGATAATGATAGCGAAATAAAAAGACGCATTACAATTGGATGGAAAGCTTTCGGTAAACGTAGAGACGTTATGAAAAGTAGCTTGCCAGTTTGTATGAAAAGAAAGGTATATAACGAATGTATAATTCCAGCTATGACGTATGGTTGTGAGACCTGGAAACTGACAAAATCAATGGAAAATAAATTAATCCGTTCTCAGAGAGCAATGGAAAGGTCAATGTGGGGAATATCTTTAAGAGACAGGGAAAGATCAACTTGGGTGAGACAGCAGACTAAAGTCAAAGATATTATGGAAGTTGTAAGGGAGCAGAAATGGAGGTGGGCAGGCCATATAGCAAGAATAAGAGATAACCGATGGAGCAAGAGGCTGACTGACTGGACACCAAGAGAATGTAAGCGTAGCAGAAAAAGACCAGACAGGAGATGGAGAGATGAGATGGAGAAATTTGCAGGGAAAACGTGGCAAAGATTGGCTCAGTCAAGGAATTCGTGGAGAAAGTTGGGGGAGGCCTTTGTTCAGCAGTGGACTAGTTATGGCTGATGATGATATATATATATATATATATATATATATATATATATATATATATATATATATATATATATATATATATATATAACCATCATCAGCCGTTGAAGTCCACTGCAGGACCGACCTATCCCTACCGATGCAGGGATGATACAGCCAATGTATCTCTACCCAGTGGCTTAGGCTGTGTGGTAGAGACTGTTGTAGGGTGAGAAGTGCTTTTGAGTGTGACTAGTGTTTTAGTGGCTTTGGATGTGTGTGCAGTCTGTGAACCAAGTGTAATCGGCCCACCTTAAGCCGACTGGGTGCAAGCATACTGGTATGCGACACTGGTTCAACCACAGCACCCCTTGTGTCCGCCAAAGTAGCAAGTGGCTTGGTGAACGCTTTCCAAAATTTTCACAACTCTGGTGGGAGGCGAGCCCGCGCTCACCAGCATGCGAAACGCACACTGTACCATTGTACCACAGAGGCTCCATATATATATATATATATATATATATATATATATATATATATATATATATATATATATATATATATATATATATATATATATATATATATATATATATATATATATATATATATATATATATATATATATAATGAGACAGTAGAACGTGGTAGTTATTAATATTTTTTAAATTAATAAATACATGAAAAATAAAACTACATTCAGTATACACCACGTTGTTACATTATCTTACCCATACAAACACCACACTGCAAATGTACAAACCTGCTTCACCGGGTGCAGAACACGACTGGGCAAAATGTCGAACTTCCAAGCAACAGGGCCAGTAGTATAACTGAGCGAGTGTTGTGCGAGAAAAGCTAACGACGGACGAAACGCGTAAACCGTAATTATAATATCAGTACCAATTATATGAAAAAAATTACGTCAGAAAAGAAAGATATATAAAATTAAACACATCGTTGAAAAAAGTAGGATACTATTTAATAATTTAAATAATAGAAGTTTATTAAACCATTCACAAATAAATAAATGTATTTTCAAAATCTTTCCGTAATGCAAATACTGTACAGCACTGGATATGGACAGCATGTCTTGTGTCCCCAGCTTTGAGGTTTCACACCCCCGCGGTACGTGTACCCCTGTCTGGGAACCACTGCCTCACACGGTGACTATTGGAAATTTACCCGACGATTTTATCCAAAGTTGGTAAAATTGTTTTCATGAGGAAGCCACGTACCGCTTGCTTTCGACGTTTCTTAACTGTTTATTTATTTATTTGTTTCTTTTTTTACATGCATACTCGGAAAACGATAGATTACTGTTCTTGAAATTCACAAGCTACCCTGATAATTTACGATATCGAATCATTCCTGCACGATACTGCTTTAATTGGCTGTTCAGGTGTGTGATTGGTAAACTTATTCAGTGTGATGACTTTTTTGTTGTTTATTCATTTTGTTACCAGACTCTTTTTTTTTTTTTTTTTTTTTCCAGCAAGGAGAGTCACCTGTAAACCACGGGGTTAATGAAGGCTTTATCAAATCTCTCCAGTTCCAAATGTCCACCCTGAGCATGGTATAATTGTGTGGGTATTATCAAGAATAAAATGACACCCTCATTTTGAATGGTTAAAAATTTTTTAAAAAGTTGTTCCAAGACAAAAAAAAAAAAAAAAAAGAAAAAGCTGGTTTAGTATAAGCAGTGCCTACCAGCTCGTGTGTTCTCAGAAGATAGTTATTAACCTGATATATTTCACTCATATAGTGAGTGGATAAGCAACAGGGGTGTGGAAGAAGATGAGAGACAGAAGAATGAGTTATATGTAGAGAGCAAGACAGAGGTGAAAACATTAGTAAGAGTAAGAAGAGAGTGGGTGAGGCATTTGGAAGGAATTTGAGTGTAAAGTGGAGGGAATATAAGAAAATGTTCTGGAATGAGGTAAAGAGAGTTATACAGGGTGTCAAAGAAGTTAGCAGGGGAGTGAAAGATAAAAATGGCAGATTACTAGTGGAGACGGGAGAAAAAGTGAGCAGATGAAAAGAATACTTTAAGGAATTGTTGATCATAGAGAATGAAAGTAACGAGTATATGTGGCTGGGGAATGGCTGGGAGACAGAGCGATGTGAGAAGTGAGGAAGAAATCAGTAGGATGGAAGTTGTGAAAGCAATGAAGAATGTCAAAATGGGAAAAGCCCTAGGAATTGATGGAGTGTGTGGTGAAATGCTTAAGCATGGGGGAGAGATAGTAGTGGAATGGATGTGGAAGATGTGCAGATTGGTCTGGGAGGAAGGTAGAGTTCCAGAGGACTGGAAGTCAGGTATAATTATTTCCCTGTACAAAGGAAAAAGGGAAAAAGAAGTGTGTGGTATTCATAGGGGCATTTGTCTTCTTAGTGTACTACGAAAAGTATATGACAGGATACTTATTGACAGAGATAAGGAAATAACAGAGGAATTAGTTGGAGAAGAACAGGGAGGTTTTAAGAAGGGAAGAGGTTGTGTAGATCAGATGTTCATTCTTAGATCTTTAGTGGAAAACTTTCTAGAGAAGGGAAAGGAGTTGTATGCGGCCTTCATGGATTTGGAGAAAGCATATGACAGGGTGGATAGACAAGGATTGTGGAGAGTATTATGAATATAGAGTAGATGGGTAGTTGTTGAGTGCCGTGAAGTGTATGAATGAGGGTGTTAAGGCTGCAGTGCATGTGGATAGTGAAGTGAGTGAATTTTTCTACCTGAAGGTTGGATTGAAACAGGGATGTTGTTCAGTGTGTATATGGATGGGCTTATAAAAGAGACACAAGGTAGGGCAGTGGAAGCTGGAGCGGCTCTAATGAGAGAGGGCAGTGTTTGGAAACTCCCTGTACTGTTGTTTGCAGATGATACTGTGTTGTTAAGTGAAGATGAAGGGGAGCTGCAAGGCTTGGTGGATGAGTTTGGGAGTGTGTAAGAAACGGAATCTAAAGGTGAATGTAGGGAAGAGTAAAGCTGTGTTCTTCGAGAGAAGTGAGGTTAGTAAATGTACAGTGAGGTTAAAATGAGGGGGAAATGGAAAATGTGAGTGCGTTTAAATACTTGGGTAGTGTGATGAGTAAGGATGGAAATTTAGAGGGTTAAGTGCTTGAAAGGGTACAACAAGGAAGAAGGTTGCTGGTTCCTTGAATGCAGTGATAGGAAACAGGGAAGTGGGCATGGAAGTGAAAAGCTACTACATGACATTATTGTGATACCAACTCTAACGTATAGAAGTGAAGCTTTGACCTTGTTGAAGGGACAGAAGTCAAGAGTGAGAGCAGTGGAAATGAGTTATTTGAGAGGAGCTTGTGGAGTCGCATGGAGAGACAGAAATAAAGTGAAGGAGCATTGTAATGTGGATGTGATAGGAAGCGTTAGGAGAAACACACTGACGTGGTTTGGCCATGTGGAGAGGATGGAGGGTGAAAGACTGACGAGGAGAGTGTATATGAATGATGTGGACGGGGGGAGAGGGAGGTTGAGGCCAAGTATGAAATGGAGAAATGGAGTGGAGAGGTATATGAGAGAGGAGGGTGTGATCTGGGAGCAGGGCAGTGAAATAGCGGGGGACAGGGCGACATGGAGGCGATTTGCTTGTGGCCACCCCTTACGGAGTTAAGGCGTCTGGCAATAGACAGATTGATAGATAAATCTTGTAGCAGCCCATACTCGATCCCATTTAATTTCGGAGTGTTCTATAGCTAACTCTCAACACTACAGCAACCAATTTTGTTATGACACATCTGTCGAAAATCAGCAATAACGAAAACATATCACTGATAAATAGATCATGGTTCCTCCCACGCACTGGGTTTCTCTTTCGCCACTGACCATTCGTGACCTCAATGTTTGCATGCAAAGGTGCGATTTGTGAATTTAGTTTTTACAAGTCTATTTAGGTATGCACAGTGTGAGGTGCTTTTAATGGTCTATTGATTTGGAGGGCGAAGTCCCCCTTGTTAGGTCAGCAAAGTTGTGCACACTCGCGAGGATGGAACAAAATCGACAGGGTGAACTATTTCTTTTTTTTAATGCTATATCTCTGCTACTATTGATATCCGACTAAAGTGTCGTAGAAGACTTGGTGTTTATGAAGGTAAGAACTTTTTATAAAACACCCCAAAGTAGTCGGAGATCAAATAAGAATGTTATCTACCTCTCATAACTGATTTACCTCTTGATATCTGGCATATAATTTGTTGAATATCTTACGTATTTAAAAAGATATTAATAGAATTGTTTTTGTTTCACCAGTCACGCAAAGCAGCATGTTGTTGAACCATTTGCTTGGTAAGAGTTTGAGCCAAAAAGAAAGATTGTATTACCATAAATTTTACCTAGAAATATAACACTGTAAATTATAACAAAACAAATGTACTGTACATTAAAAACTTATAAGAAAAAAGTGGCAAAAAAAGAGCAGTCTCAAATATTAAGTAGAAGACAAAACTAAAAAGTGCTAAGTAGCCTTTCAAATGTTAAGAATAAAAAACTTACAAACTGTATCTAATAAACCAGTCCATGCTCATAAAATATAGGGGGATTTACCAATGCTTAGTGTGAAATAAAACACCGACTTTCATTATGAAAGCCGAAGCAAGAGGAAGCATTCAGTGAAAGTAACACCAGTGCCCACCTACTAGTCAAGGGGCCAAATATTTGACTTTGTCCTGTGACTCTGGCTTTCGTTGGATTACTCTCAAATTCGTTCTCTTTCATTCTTGTCTATCCCTTAAACCTTTCACAAATACTGGTTACAGTCAGATAAAAACTGTTTGAGTTGACTTTGCCTGTAAACCTTCATTGTGGACCTATCCATCACCTTGACTCTTTCACTAATTGTTTCCAAAAGCAAAGTTTTTTTTAACCTTCTTTTAACCCAAATACTTTCCTAGACTTTAGTCTGCAGCAAGAGGAAACTTTATTTTGACTTTACCATGCGACCTTGACCTTCACCTATAGACCTAAAAGATAATAGATCATCCTTTTGGGTGACTCTCAACTCATCCAAATACCTTGGTCCAAAGCAAGACAATATTGTTTTAGTTATTTTGTTCACAATCTGATCAGCATCAAATTTTGACCTTGCTTTTAACATTGCTCTTTAACTAACTGTTCTCAAAATCGAATTATTTGATTCTCGCCTTATCCTCAAAACATCCAAAAAGATTGGTCAAAGCTGAATAAAAACTGAGTTGATTTTGCCTTGTGACCATGACCTTTGACCTATTGTTAAAAAAAAAAAAAACAAGGTTACTCATGGGATAACCTCACCTCTTCCAAGATGTTTAGTTAAAATCATATTAAAAAAAATGTGTTGAGCTAATATGCATACAATAAAAACACAGGCCAATTTTTGCCTTAAAATATGACCTTGACCTTCAACTAAGTTTTCTTAAAATTGAGTCACTTCATTCTCGCCTTAAATTCATCTTTCCGTCCAGTTTTGATTAAAATTGAAAAAAAAAAATTAAAGCTTATTTTGCTAAATCAATAATGTATCCTAGCCCTGTTACCTCCAACTTTGACATATTTCCAAAATATAATTCCTAGGTTTACACATTCACTATATTTAGATCCTCACACACACACACACACACACACACACAAGCACGCAAGCACGCGAGCGCACGAACCGATCGAAATATATCACCCACCCTCGCTTGCCTCGCAAGTGCGAGATTAATGAAGAATTTGTAAGGATAAAATACAAAATCCCCTTCCAATAAAGGCTGGTGAAATAAAGGAGAAAGAGTACAATCTTGTACCTACTAAGGCCGAGCCAAGACAGAATCCCAACAGCTGTAAGTTATAAACAATTACCAGTACGTATAAATCCCACAAAATATTTAAATAAATAACACAAAAATCGATAATAAGCTTTGTTGTCAGTAATACAAACGTACTCACTTTGATTTAGATTTCGAGTAAAACATTAACTAAAAGTAATGACCTCTATAAAGTAACATAATACTCTTTAGATAAACTGAACAAAGACCAAATTAATAACAAGCATCTCTCCTTCCAAAAAGTACAGTAAATTAGGTAAAGTAGCAAGTTGTGGAAGCAATAAAGAAAGTTAACTTGGGGAAAGCCCCAGGAATTGATGGAGTGTGTGGTGAAATGCTGAAGCATGAGGGAGAGATTGTAGTAGAATGGATGTGGAAGATGTGCAGATTGGCCTGGGAGGAAGGTAGAGTCCCGGAGGATTGGAAGTTAGTATAATTATGCCCTTGTACAAAGGAAAAGGGGAAAAAGAAGTGTGTGGTAATCATAGGGGCATTTGTCTTCTTAGTATAATAGGAAAAGTGTATGGTAGGATACTTATTGACAGAGTTAGAGTAAGAACAGAGGAATTAGTTGGAGAAGAACAGGGAGGCTTTAGGAAGGGAAGAGGTTGTGTAGATCAGATATTCATTCTTGGATCATTAGTGGAAAAGTTTCTAGAGAAGGGAAAGAAGTTGTATGCGGCTTTCATGGATTTGGAGAAAGCATATGACAGGGTGGATAGACAAGGATTGTGGAAAGTATTAAGAATATATGGAGTAGATGGGAAGTTGTTGAATGCTGTGAAGAGTATGTATGATGGTGCTAAGGCTGCAGTGCATGTGGATGGTGAATTAAGTGAATTTTTCTCTTTGAAGGTTGGGTTGAAACAGGGATGTGTCATGTCTCCATGGTTGTTCAATCTGTACATGGATGGGGTAACAAAAGAGGTACAAGGTAGGGTAGTGGATGTTGGAGTGGCCCTGGTGAGAGAGGATAGTGTTTGGAAACTCCCTGTACTGTTGTTTGCAGATGATACTGTGTTGTTCAGTGAAAATGAAGGGGAGCTGCAAGGCTTGGTGGATGGGTTTGGGAGAGTGTGTAAGAAACGGAATCTAAAGGTGAATGTAGGGAAGAGTAAAGTGATGGTCTTTGAGAGAGGTGAAGTCAGTGAATGTACAGCGAGGTTGGATGGTGAGGAATTGGAAAATGTGATTACGTTTAAGTACTTGGGTAGTGTGATGAGTAAGGATGGAGGTTTGGAGGGTGAAGTGCTTGAAAGGTACAGCAGGGAAGAAAGATTGCTGGTTCTTTGAAAACAGTGATAAGAAACAGGGAAGTGACCATGGATGTGAAAAAGTTACTACATGACAGTATTGTGGTACCAACTCTAACGTATGGAAGTGAAGCTTGGACATTGTTGGAAAGACACAAGTCAAGAGTGAGAGCAGTGGAATTGAGTTATTTAAGAGGAGCCTGTGGAGTCACATGGAGAGACAGGCTGACTAATGAGGATATAAAGGAGCGTTGTGGTGTGGATGTGGATGTGATAGGCAGCGTTATGAGGAACACACTGAGGTGGTTTGGCCGTGTGGAGAGGATGGAGGATGAAAGACTGACGAAGAGAGTGCATGTGAGTGAGGTGGAGTGGGGAAGAGGGAGGGGGAGGCCGAGGATGAGATGGAGAGATGGGGTGGAGAGGTATATGAGAGAGGGGTGTGTGAGTTGGGAGCAGGGCAGTGAAATGGTGGGGGACAGGGTGACGTGGAGGCGTTTTGTTTGTGGCCACCCCAAACGGGATTGAGGCGTCTGGCAATAGACAGACAGATAGAGAGCAAGCTAATACTAAAATAATCCATATACAGTTTGTTACAAAGGGCATTCCAAGTAAAAGTGCATAAGTGAGCTTGTGCTGGAAAGTATCATTTTCATGAACAATGTATTTGCTGTTCCAAATTTTATGGGTGTACCAATAAAGTAATGAGAAATAAAAGTGGTGGCAAGAGGAATGCGCACAGTGAAACGCATTTGTAACGTCAGCTAGATGTTTAACCCTTAATAGGTACAGGGTTAAATTTGTAACACTGTATGTATAGGGGGTACATGCTACCCCAGGAGGAAAAAATGTAAAAAAATGCCAAACTTAATTTTTATTAAACAAAATACACAGAACTACTCTTTAGCATTATATGTGTGTTCAGCATGAAACAAAAATTTAAATGGCGATAATTCCTTACTTTCCCTTCAAAAGAAAATAATTACTTTGAAAAAATAGAAAAAAATATGAAACAGGTTCATGAACAAACGAGATACTTAGATAAATTCTACCTGGCTGTACTCCACAAACCCAAGGGAAGAGGGAAATCTGCGTAGACCTCCCTCTAACATTTCTGCAAAGAGGAAGTTAAAAATTATCTATACCCCATGGGTATAGGGGGAATATCCTACCCCACCATGCATTTCAGATATTCGCTACTACCAGAAAAGAGCAGGAAGCGAGTTGATCTGACGAATACACTTGATCACTCACTGGCACTGACAAGGTCAAGGACGGCCATGCTCCTGCCAGCCCTCGTTCATGGTGAAACATGAGATGACGCCATTGCGTGGGGTAGGAACTACCCCCCATACGTATTAAATCCCCATCCACTCCATTTAATGATTTCTTCGGCACCCACAACCTTGTGTCCACCTCACACATTATTCTTGCTGGAACAAATGTCCAAAGAAGTGATGACCTGATTTCCAGTACCTTTCACTCAGAAGGTGGTATCTGGCAACTGCCACGGCCTAGTTATATTTCCTATATTGCACACTGGAAAGAGCAGTATTTAAGTAAACAACTCCAAAAAGCAACATGAAAGTGTTTTTACTGTTTATACTGTATATTGCATTACATGAGGGGAAACCACAATATATCAAAGATAAGGCTTTACCGTATGAAAAAATATTAAATGCACAGCCTATCGCACAATGGTTTCAGGATTAAATAGCGGAGAAACTCTCGTAATACTTAGTTTACATTATATATCAACAATACTGAATGAAAAATGTCCCATAGAATAAAGCCCACAGATAATAGCAATGTTGAAATCATGAGTACCATCAAATCAGAAAAATTAACATCTAAAGATATATTATCCACATTTAATTCTGTATGCGGGACGATATTTACGCCGGAAAACCCGAAAGCACAGTAAGCAAGATGCATCATCAACACGATACTACAACAACAGAGGTAGAACAGAAAATTTGCCAAATGGAGCCCCTTGTAGCGCAAGACCAAGACAAAGTATTGCATGCGCCCAAGAACAACATACCTTAACCACCTGTGCTGGCATCAAGAAACAAATTAATCTGCTGGTATTCAGGTAAGTTTGTGAAACCAGTGTAGTTATTCGGGAAAAATTGGCCATTTTTATTCACAATGAAAATACATGTAATAATATATGTAGGTCAGTTTCACGAAAGAACTAAGGAGAGAGAGGATGATTGTCAAGAGCAAGAGTGCGACAATGAAGAGAACTAAAGACAAAAAGGATGATATAAAAAAGAGGGGGAGGGGGATCATGACACAGGCCGGAATACATCCACCCATACCTACGGCATGATGACTGACATACATAAAGAAGGCCTGGCGTGCAGTGTTGCCAAAGGAAAAATCAGAAATCCACTAGATTGGCCTCAAAACGTGGTAAAAATCCGCCGGACCAAGGGAAATTAACCCGAGGCATCCCAACGACGTATGGATACGTCACCACGTTTTGTCACGGTGACACTCGACAACGTATCCGTATGTTGTGCAATTGCGAGGTCCGTCATTTGCACATTTTTCAAGTTTCACGGGTGATTTTTGGTAGACATATGTGGAAGACCTTCCTCTACCCAACGCCAGGTGGGGATAATGCCTGGCCCCACCTGACCCCCCCTCCCCCCACACGCCATTTTCTCAGCAACTCACCTGTTAACAGTGACCTGGCCAGTAAAGACATGTCGCACCATGGTCTCACCAATGACGAAATTCAAGGCGAAAGTGATTCTTGAGGTGGAGGACAAAGAAAGAAATAAGCCAGAGGAAGAAAACAAGCAGAAGTGATGAGGCGGTAACGTTGTAAAAGAAGGTGCCATATGTTGATGTTTTTGGTGAGTGAGCAACGCTTATATCTCCTATATTATTGTCTGAAAACCAATACACTCTTGTACTACATATAAATTCGTACCAAATAATTAAATATTTAACCAATTATGACTGGTTTGGAATAACTACCCCTCCCATAGAAAACGTTTTCTCTCGAGCCTAGCCTGAGAGAACATGGTAACAAGATAAAGGCACTCTTACGTCTACCGTATTTCTAAACTCAACTGAGCACTTTCTCTCTGAATTTTCGATGTTTCTTATAAAAAGCGGAGGTTTTAGCCAAAAAAAAACTTCTCGAAAATCTGCCGGGACTGGGGAGGGGTCAGTGGTGAAAAATCTGCCGGGACGCGGCTGGTTAAGGAAAAAAAAATGCTAGACAGGACTTTTAAAGAATGCCAGATATACGAAAAATATTTTAAGTTTTTACCAGCTAGATTGCTTCTAAATTTAGCAGGAAAATTGCTACATTAGTAACATTGTTGGCATGAGTCGTGACCACTGAGCACTATAGTATGGAGAGGCTTTCTCGTGGGTAGCACCACGTAGTTTGTGTAACCGCCGCCAGGGGCCCAGGCGCTGATGTTTATTTACACCACCGATGCCCACATCTTCTGAAATCAGCCGATGAATTCGAAAAATATAGTGCCATGGCCCACTGCTTAGTTTATGTAAGCAACAGCGAAACATAAACAGCAAGCTAAGAACAGTGATCCAATTGCATTACCATTGTGGAGGCGACGAGTGGAGGTGTTTCAATGTGGCAGCCAAAGTTACACGCTCGCTGCGGAGATAGCCTCGCTATATTATAGAGCTCAGTGGTCGTGACGACGAGTGGAAACGTACCAGATTACTCTTTGTATTTAATTATCATGGACAAAAAAAAAAAAAAGCTAAACTTAATATTTTCACAAGATTAATTTTTTTACTCCATAAATAATGTTTCCAGGGCAGACAAAGACTGTTTCCGTCTCCTAACTCTCAACCAAGTGAACGTTGCCAGACCCAGGGAGTTTGTCTGAAAATTAAAGAAAGCGAGTCATCACTTGTTTGGGCGATCGTACAGTTCACCACACAACAGTTATCACCCTAATGTATTGCAATTACTTATCTGCACCCCTATAAATCTCTGGATGTACCCTCATACCAGTTCTCCTTACCAGCTTCCCAATAGTGAAGTGTCGTTCGTGAACGATCCAGCTCATAGAGTCGGCTCTTTAAAGTGAACGATGGGAATCAGCTCTTGTTTGTGAGCTGTTTACTTTTTTCTTTATTTTTTGGAGTAAATTAATTAATAAAAGAGAGAATGGTATGATGGTCACTGATTTCTTAAATACGACCCAGATACACCGCTTCTTAATCGCGACTAAAAACCAAGCAGAGTGAGATCTTTGTTTGTTGTTGAAAATATTCTATGCTGGTAATCCCCAACAGCACATGTGCAGGTTACTCACAAGACACCAACACGGAGTTGCCAGATTGGGCATTACAAGTGCAAAGTCCTCGATGTGGCCTTTTGAAATATACTATATGTGTAAGGGTTATTTGATTTCACCAAGTGTAAATGATGAATATGCATAATCTTATTGGCACTGAGAATGTTTCAAGATGATTAAAGAGAAATATCTGTTAGTTGAACTCACATTTTTGTGACTGCATCCATTTTTTTTAAATATAAGGTGCAATACTGCTAAATTTGGGAAAATTTTATATAAGCCAATGTGGTACTAAATGAGGAGCCATTTGGGAGCCGAAAGAGCCGAAAGAGCCAGCTCTCCTGACTGAACTGAGCCAATTGAGCCGGCTCCCTTGAAAGAGCCGGAATTCCCATCACCACTTCCCAACTGTCTGGCGTTTGAATGGATTTTGTTTTTTTTATGTGAGGAAGAAGGAACCAAAAGCTGAGCCCGCATTAACAGTTCCTTCCAAGAAAAAAGACAAAAACAATACAAAAGTGAGCCAAATTCAATATCAGTTCATTTCGAGATGCCTGGACACACTGCGTTTGAAGGACTGGAGGTCATAGGAAGTAGGAAATACAGACAGAGGGAGACAGTTCCAGAGTTGACCCGTTGCATAAATGAAGGACTGGGAGTAACGGTTAACTCTTGCATTAGACAGTTGGACAGAAAAGGGATGAGAGTTTGTTTTTTTGACGGATGCTACACACTCTTCGTGGAGGTGGAGAGATGCAAGCAGACAGTTCAGAGGAGCAGTGACCATTGAAGAAGCGATAGAATAGAGATAAAGATGCAACAGTGCGGCGAAGAGACAGAGGTTGACGGGAGAGAGCAATAAGAGGAGAGTTGATGAGATGAAAAGCCTTTGACTCCACCCTATTGAGAAGAGCTGTATGTGCAGAGCCTCCCCACACATGAGAGTTGTACTCTAAACACGGGCAAATAAAACCCGTGTATAGAGTCAACAACTATGCAAGGTAAAGAGTGCACGGAGTCAGCTTAGCACACCCAATCTCTTGGAAGCAGATTTTACTAGAGATGCAATATGATCTTTCCAAGATAAGTTCCGAGTGAATGAAACCCCAAGCATGTTCAACGATGATGCAGGACTGAGCTCGATCTTACTAAACATTAGTGGGTACTCCTGTGGAAGATCTTGAGGGTTGACAGGTGCAAAAATTGAGTCTTTGATGCATTAAAAACAACAAGATTATATTTACCCCAGTCAGAGATACGAGGCAATTCAGACATAAGGTGTGCCATTGCCTCATCCCTTGTTTGTTGAAGTAACTGCTGAGATGGACGTTGCGGAAACCGAATGGAAAGGTAAAGGATGGAATCATTAGCGTACGAGTGGATAGGGTTAGATGTACGGCTTAGAAGGTAATTGATGAATAAAAGAGAGTTGGTGATAGGACAGAGCCCTGAAGAACACCACTGTTGATACATCTAGGAGAAGAACGATAGCCGTCTACAACAGCAGCTATAGAACGACCAGAAAGGAAGCTTTAGATGAAGGCACAGATAGAAGGATAGAAACCGTAGGAGGGCACTTTGGAAATTAAAGATTTATGCCAGACTCGATCGACAGCCTTTGAGATGTAAAGTGCAATGGCAAAGCTTTTGCCAAAGTCTCGAGAGGAGGATGACCAGGAGTCTGAAAGGTAGGTGAGAAGATCGCCAGTGGAGCGTCCCTGACGGAACCCATACTGACGATCAGAAAGAAGGTTGAGATAGGAAAGATGCTTTAAAACTTTTCTGTTAAGAATAGACTCAAAAACTTTTCAAACACAGGATGTTAAAGCAATTGGACGATAGTTAGAGGATTGGGAATGGTCACCCTTCTTCGGGACTGGCTGAATGAGAGCAGACTTCCAGCAAGAAGGAAAGGTACAAAATGAAAGACAAAGGTGAAAGAGCTTCCCTGGGCAGGGTGTAAGCACAGAAGCTCATTTCTTGAGGACAACAGGAGGGACTCCATCAGGCCCATTTGCCTTGTTAGTACTGAGGCCAGTGATGGCAGAAAATACATCAGTTGAAGAAGTTTTAATGTCAGCCATGAGGAAGTCAGAGTGGGGAAGTGATGGAGGAACAACACCGGAATCATCTAAGGTGGAATTGGAGGAGAAAGTCTTAGCGAAGATATCTGCTTTATCAGTAGAAGAAATAGCTACAGAGCCATCAGAGTAGAAAAGAGGAGGGAAGGATGATGAAGTAAAGTTGTTAGAAAGGTTTTTGGCAAGGTGCCAGAAGGAGCGAGAAGAATTCGAGTTGGAGAGTTGAGAGCATTTAGTACGGATGAAATTATTTTTAGCAGGGCGAAGAACAGACTTAGCACGATTCCGGGAAGAAACATAACAAAGATGTGATTCAGGGGTGGGTTGGCTCCAGTACTTTTTATAGGCCCTCTCCTTGTTGCGGACAGCATTAGAACAAGCGTGATTAAACCAAGGCTTTCTTGCATTAGTCAGAGGATATGAGAAAAGAATGTATGCTTCCATGCCCGAGAGAATAACCTTCGTAATGCGCAAGGCACACCCAGATGGCCCCCGGCCATGGAGGCAATAATCATTCCAGGGAAAATCGAAGAAGTACTGCCTGAGGGCCTCCCAATCTGCAGCTCCAAAATGTCACAGACGACGTTTCTTTGGAGAGTCCACAGGCCGTACTGGAGCGATAAGACAGGTTAAGGTTATAAGGTTTGGTCTCAAGGTAATGCATAAAACGATATGTTAATTCGAATTTCGGGGAAATATATTTAACCTTTTTTTTTGTTTTCTAAAGAATCATTTATGATGACTATGTCGGAGTAATTACATGTACAAGGGACGAGCACCCTGGACACTACAATATTGATGTTGTGTAAAGCCTTGTCAGGGGAGCGTTTACTTGTTTATATTACAACTGTTTTATTATTCAGACTTCATAGTGATATGATCATGATGATGTTGATGGTGATTAAGATGACGGGGCTGGGGCAAAGTTAATGAAGTTCAATGATCTGTTACATGAACGTTTAGTCCTTATGCGGTAGGAGTTGTGAGGTAATATATTGTGAGACAAGACAGTGGGGAGAGTGTGTGAGGCAAGGCAGTGTGAGTAAAATAAATGCGAGATGTGAAGTGTGTTTGTCTAATACTTTCCTAGTGTCATGTAATTTACCTTCTACGTACTTGCTCGGTACAGCAAAGTAAGTTTGGCAAACTGTTAAGAACCAGCAGCCGCGAAAAAAAAAAAAAAAAAAAGTTTGAAAAACTTTGTGCAAAGGAGATTCTGTCTCAGAGGAAACAAGATATACAATATATATATATATATATATATATATATATATATATATATATATATATATATATATATGTATGTATATATATATATTGTATATAAAGCTGGACATGTATTTTCAAGGCTGACAGAATTCACAATGAAATCAGCACAACGTAGATGCAAGGTGGAAGCAAGAATATTAATCCTGAGCGCGTATGAGTTCTGGATAAGACCAACACATCCTATATATGAGGTGAATGAGATGGTTAAACACGGACGATGAAACATTGTGGAGTCCCCCACATTCCCTCACCACCAGAGTTGTGAGAGGTATGAATTTTGTGCATCTGAGACGACCGTATACTTCAGGATTTGATGCTTTGCCTTGGCGAGGGGGAAGGAGGACAACACATCTTGGATGGTTAGAATGCCCTCAGTCAACACAGAACCACTGACACTGACACATAAAATTGTACGTATCAGGCAGGGAACTGTACCTGCAATTCACGGTGAGGAGGCGACAGAAAAGATGAATAGGAAGTTGCTCCTGAGATCAATGGGTTTTTAATGATGGTGAGAGTTATGGCTCGTTTCACCTGCTATCAGGATCCATTTCATAATCTTTTTCAGTGTTTCAGAATGTTGATAATATATCAGCACACTCTCCAAAATGATTCTCTTATTGTATACATTTAACTATAGTCAAAGTACACACAACTACTTTAATGTCTCTGTATTGTACACTTATTCATTCACCCCAATGATTCGAGTTTAGTGGTTTAGCCAAAGCTGTATACCTAACATTCCGGATAACAACCATCCCCCTTTGCCAGTGGAGATGGTTAGTATTTCGGTACTGTTATCCTTAAGCTGTCACTGGGAAACTTATGAAAGTGTGTAGTGGCAGCAGTACAATCCAGCTAACTCTTTTTTTTTTTTTTTCTGCGACATCTGTCGATCTGTTTAGTTTTACCTGATGACTCTATCAAGTGATTTTTTTCTTGGGGCCTCTTTCATATTGTCAATAGCTTTACCTCACATTGCCCCTCTTTGTTTCATTACTAATATGATAGAATTACTGGCCGCCATTATGCATCTATATCCTGGCTATTCTATTAAAGTATGAGACTGCTGAACCAGAACATTATGGACCTGAAAAACAGCCACCTTGATCCGTCGATTTGCTTCCTCTGCTTATGAGGAAATAATTTCGATGGACCAAGGTATTTTTCTCTATATATGACCAGATTTCAGTGCTAGTCACTTACCTGCATATGAGTGTAAAATGGGTGCATTTCAGTAGATTTAGTTTTGTTATAAATACATACATACATACTCGTGTATATATATATATATATATATATATATATATATATATATATATATTGTTACATAGCCTATGATTTCATCATCCTTTGTGTAATTTTAACGCACAGTTGCTGCATGTTTGATCACGAGCGTGTTCTGCCTCAGTCCCCCCCATCTAGCGTTATAGTAGAGTAAGTCGTTCTCTCTGTTATACTTTGCGGGATTTTCATCTCTTTGTCCCCGTGGCTTCATTTGCGCGTCCTTATTACAAGTTGTATCAAGCTTTCCTGGCCCCTATATAATGAGCTCAGTCTCTGCATCATTGCCACTTAGATCTGCTCCTCATTTTGTTCACATCTCTGTCCTCCCCTGCACAGATATTATTATTGTGAGTGCTCAAGAAGTCTCCAACCATCTAGCAGCTGTGTGTAATTTGAGTATAACTGTTGTATTTTTTCTTGTACTGTGTAGCATAAAGTTAATTCTTAGGCCTAGTGAGATTTGTGATTAATGTTGGGTTTTCTGTCAGTCATTTTTGATAAAAGTTTGTATCTGTAATAATTTATCTGGCATTCACTGAGTATTATCTGGTATCTCATTTTATCAGGGCTGACTTAGATAAATTTACTCTTGCTAATTTCGTGTTAATAGAGGCTATTGCAGTTAACCATATATTTAACCTGTTTATTTGCCATTACATTATCCTTATGAGTTCTGAATGTTTTGTTGTTAGTTTAACCCCTTGACCGCGGGGCGTCACTTTCGTGACGCTTGGGAGCAAGGGATCATACCGCGGGGCGTCGCTTTTGTGATTCTGTGTTATTTTGAATTCACCCGGGCTTCCAAGTGGGGGCTTGTATCATCTATCGGTACTGCCAATGTCCAACACTAGTCAGCACTCCTAATCTCATCTGTACTCCCATCCATTGTTGACAATTTAGCCATTTCTCCCCTTTCTTGACTCCCCTCCCTACCCCCCCTCCATTACCCTATCCTCTCGCCTGCCCGGCCGTGCTACGCTAAGGAAATCTTCCCTGGAATTTTTCACTGATTTCATCCATTGAAATAAGCCCTATGTCCTATTCTAATACCAAATAATATATACAAAAAAGAAATAAGGTAAGTGAGAGTGCCATACACCTGGAATTGGCTAATTATCACCTGACAACACCTCACGTGCACTCGTTCGCTAATTTTCGCTGTTTTTTTCCCCTTGAAATATGCCCTATAATCTATTTTCGTAATAAATATACATGTAAGGAGGGAAGGGAGAACCCTAAGTGATATTTACATTCATCTGGAACTACCTAATTTATAATGTATTGTCTAGATTTCCTGCCAATCATATCAGTGCTAGACAAAGCTGTTTCAAGATATAACATTGGTAGCTCTGAATATATATATCTCCTAAGTAGGCCTCTAATCTATTTTCGTAATAAATATACATGTAAGGAGGGAAGGGAGCAACCTAAGTGATATTTACATTCACCTGGAACTACCAAATTTATAATGTATTGTCTAGATTTCCTGCCAATCATATCAGTGCTAGACTTAGCTGTTTCAAGAAGTAATATTGGTAACTCTGAATAACCCCTAGCAGGCCTCTACGCTGGTGGTCCTCCGTTATCACTCAGTTCTCTCTCAACTTCCGAAGCGAGAGTACGTATGTTTCTTCTTGCTGACTTCAAGGCCTTTTTTCACCCCCATGCAAATGGCCCTGTGACCTTTACCCCCTACTAAACCTCGTGTGGAAAGAGGTAAAGGGCTGACAATTGATAAAAGAGTGACTACGATCTTTCTATTGAGTAAAACAGTGCAAGTGGAATTGTAAATAATGTGTAAACAGCAAGTGAAAGTAATGAATGTAAATATACGTGAACAATGGAAAATAGTTTTATAAGTTATTTCAAGTGACAGTGCACAACACAGTGTAAATAAAATAGAAATGTAAATAACGTAAATAAAATAGAGAACGTAAATAGAAATGTAAATGAGTAGTATTATAAGAATACGAGTATATACCCTAGGAGTAATGAAAGTGAAAGTTTCACTCTAGCATGTCTGAATGCTATGAGTTATGAGAGTGAAGATGAAAGTGACATTCACTCTCAATGCCAGTATACAGGACGAGAAAGTGAATGCTACGTATTTTACTGAAAGAAATTGAATCCCTACAGTGACACTAAACTAATACTACTGAAGGAAACTTATGGATAAAGACTATAGATATATGTAAGTGTTATATAGTAATAGAAATATAAAGTGTGAGGGGTTTTATGAATGATAAATGACAGACTACCAAGAGCGAACTAGTGCCAGTGCGACGATCAGACGCGCTCGTAATTTCCATTGCTTTTACAGTGTTTTTTTTTTTTAGTATGGATCCCAAACTACTTGAAAATTGTAGAATAGTGTTTATAGTGTTTGTATCTGGCTGTGGTAATCATATTACGGGTTGTCGGGAAGTGTAAAGTGGAGACTTCGTTACCCTACTTCAGAGGTCTCCACAAGTCCTACGGTAAAGACGAAGGCTCAACAATCATTCCAGGAGAAAGCTGAAGGTATGTGCCATAAGCATATATAATTTTATTATTCTAGGACTAATAACTGATTTTTGGCAAATATTTTTTGAGAGTCTGTCGGAGCCCAAATAACCCCGCGGCACACGCAAGTTATTGGTAAACAAGCCCGCGGTGTAGGGGTTAAGCATTAAACTTTAACTTGTAATTTTACCTAACTCTTTTGTTTTGAACCTGGAATTTTACGGGACAGTAGTGACTCTTCGTATTCTCACTTAAAGTGTACATTATCTTTCTCTGTTCCGTAACATAAATTTGGCGACCTCGCCAGGATATTCAGGATATTATCATAAGGATATTGCTTGATATTTTGTGACTGTTTCTTATTAATTATGTCTACTATTACTACACTTGATGAAGCCAAGGATTTTTTGTCAAATGTGCAAACAGTGTGTGATATAGAAAACAGAACAAAGAATGAACTTAAGCTTGTTGCTCAACAATTGGGAATTGTTGTTCGCTCTCATCATTCTAAAGATCAGATTGTTGACATGATTAGTGAAAGCTTGTTTAATGTAACTTCTCCAAATGAGCAAACGCAGATTCAATTAGCTAAGTTACAGCTAGCCCTGCAGGAGGCTCGTGTTAATGAGGCAAATGCTCGTATTCAAGAGGCAGAGGTACAGGCTCAGGCACAAATTGAACTTGCCAGGATTCAGGCAGACCATGAGTATCGCATGAAACAAGGTGGAACTGGATCATCTAGCTCTGATGATTTTGATGTGGCTAAAAATGTTAAACTTGTCCCTCCTTTTAATGAATCTGATTTAACAAAGTATTTTCAGTTGTTTGAGAGGGTAGCTACAGGTTTTAATTGGCCTAAGGAGTATTGGCCAGTACTCCTTCAAACTGTTCTCACCGGTAAAGCTCAAGTAACTTACGCATCTTTGCCTCAGGATCAATCTGATAATTATGATGTAGTTAAGAGCTTGATTCTTAAGGCCTATGAGCTTGTTCCTGAAGCTTATAGAGTAAAATTTAGGACAACTTACAAGCAAGATAAGCAATCCCATGTTGAGTATGCAAAAATCAAAGAAGATCTGTTAGAGCAGTGGTTAAATTCTAAGAATGTGGATTCTGATTTTGGTAAATTTAAGCAGATGATTTTGCTGGAGGACTTCAAGAGGTGTATTTATAAAGATGTAAGCCTATATCTTGATGAGAAAAGAATAGATAATTTGTCTGATGCTGCAGTTTTAGCTGATGAGTATGTTCTCACTCACAAGAGATATTCTAGAGAAAAAGGGAAAGCTGAGAGTAAGTACGTTGCCTCTACTCAGAGTACAGGTAACAGGAAAGAGAATAAAGATGATGTTTCTCAGGAAGTAAATACCAGCTTCACCTCTAGATTTCAGAAAAGTAAATGTACTTATTGTAGTAAGCTTGGTCATACTACGGAGAGATGTTTCAGGAGATAGCGTGATGTGAACAAAAAGGAGTCTTTAAATATTCTGTCAATTGGTCTAGTGTCCACTCTTGAGAGTTCCCAGAATTCTTTAATCGAGTTAACTGAACCTGCTTTGAGGGGTAACTTAAATTCTCATGATGGCGCTCCTCTTTTGAGCAGTAACGTGGGTGACACTCTCAAGAGTTCATGTGCTAATTTCCTGTCTGATGGTTTTGTCAGTCCTCTGGACAGTAATGACAGGAAATCAGTTCAAATATATCGTGATACAGGTGCTTGCCAATCCCTTATGCTGACCAGTGTTCTAGGCTCTAATGTTAATTCCTCTGATGAAACTGTGATCTTACAAGGTGTAGGGAATAATTACTTCTCTGTCCCTCTGTGCAGAGTGAATTTAGAGTCTGGTTTTGTTAATGGTTCTGTTATGGTTGGGTTGGTTGAGACACTCCCAATGTCAGGTGTAACTTTCTTACTTGGAAATGATATTGGTGGAAGTCAAGTGTGTCCAGCTCCTCAGTTGTCTAGTGAGCCAGTGGCTGCATCCCAGGATTGTGATGTCCCTGATGTGTTCCCTGCATGTGCTGTCACTAGGGCTAAGTCTAAAGTTACTGGTGATTTAGAGGATAATGATGATGATGATGTTATCCTAGCTGACACTTTTCTTGCTAATTTGGACCACTCACCAGATGAGGCAGTACCCCGTAGTGTTGATAATTTGTCTCGTCAAGAGTTGGTTGAGTTGCAGGTTGCTGACCCTGAGTTGAAAGGTCTAGCTAACTCTGCTTACAGTGAAGAAGAGTCAGCCGGTGCTTCTACTTGTTATTATGTAAAGTCAGGAGTACTTATGAGGAAGTGGAGACCCCCAACAGCATCAGCCGACTGTGAATGGGAGGTTGTACATCAAGTTGTCATCCCTCGTGTTTGTAGGCAGGATATCATTAGAGTGGCTCATGATTCCAGTTTGGCAGGACACCTTGGAGTGAGGAAGACTGTGGCACGCATTTTGAAACACTTCTACTGGCCAGGTATCTTCAGGGATGTTTCCTGGTATTGTAAGTCTTGTCACACCTGTCAAGTTGTGGGGAAGTGTAATCAGACCGAAAAGGTTGCACCTCTAGTTCCCATTCCCCCTTTTGAGGCGCCTTTCACCCGTGTGTTGGTGGATATTGTGGGCCCTCTTCCTAAGACTTCTTCAGGATTTTCTTATGTGTTGACCATGATTGATATGGCTACTCGTTATCCTGAAGCCATTCCACTTAGAAATATCTCAGCAAAGAACGTGGTTAAGGAAATGCTAGGGTTCTTCACAAAGTTTGGTCTGCCCAAGGAGGTACAGTCAGACCGGGGAAGTAATTTCATGTCAAATGTTTTCAAGTAGTCTCTGAAAGAGTTGGGCATCACCCAGATCACGTCTTCAGCTTACCATCCCCAGACCCAAGGAGCTTTGGAGAGATATCATCAAACACTCAAATCGATGCTCAAGAAATACTGTTTGGAACATCAGAAAGACTGGGATAAAGGTCTTCCATTCGTTGTGTTTGCCGCAAGAGAATCTCCAAATGAATCACTGGGCTTCTCACCTTTTGAACTACTGTTTGGCCATGAAGTAAGAGGACCCCTTAAGTTACTCAAGGAATGCTGGCTGTCGGAGGAAGATGACGTCAACCTGCTGGAGTATGTGATGAAGTTCAAAGAACGGCTGTCCACTGCTTTACAGCTGGCGAGAGAGAATTTAGGAGCTGCTCAGGAGAAGATGAAGACTTGGTATGATAAGAAGTCCAGGTTACGCCACTTTCAGCCAGGAGATCAGGTTTTGATTCTGCTACCAGTTCATGGGCAACCTCTTCAAGCCAAGTTTAGTGGTCCTTATTTCGTGGAGAAGAAACTCAGTGATGTCAACTATGTCATCGCCACACCAGATCGTAGAAAGAGCAAGCAACTATGTCACATCAACATGCTAAAGTTATATCACAGGCGGGACGAAAATAATCCAGTCTGCACTGTAGCTGTTCCACCCGAGTCTGCAAATGAAGCTCTCCCATGCAGTATGAGCCTGAGTGATAGTTTGGGGAAGAATCCTGATATCATGAATGATCTCCAGACTAAGCTTTCTCATCTACCTCCCAAGGAAAGGCAGGAGTTTTCGGCATTACTGCAGGAGTACCCGCAAGTGTTCCGTGCTACTCCAGGAAGAACCACTGTGTTGATGCATGATGTCGATGTTGGAGACGCAAAGCCAATTAAATTGCCTCCTTACCGTGTGAACCCAGTGAAAGTTCCTCTCATCCAGAAGGAGCTTGGCTACCTGTTGTACCACAAGATGATTGAGCCCTGTCAGAGCGAGTGGAGTTCTCCTGTCACTCTAGTCCCTAAGCCAGGTGGGTCACAGCGGCTTTGCATCGACTACAGACGTGTTAATCAGATAACCAAAACAGACACTTACCCTCTCCCTCATGTGGAAGATTGCACAGACAAGATCGGAAAGGCTAGGTACATAAGTAAGTTTGATTTGTTAAAGGGATACTGGCAAGTACCTATGACTGAACGTGCTAGGGAGATCTCATTTTTTGTAACATTAGGAAAGACCTTTGCATGGTCTGTAATGCCATATACAGATTGTTTTAGAGTAATAAGAAATTTCCTTTGTAAATTTCTTTTTTCTTTGTGGGGAGGTGTTACATAGCCTATGATTTCATCATCCTTTGTGTAATTTTAACGCACAGTTGCTGCATGTTTGATCACGAGCGTGTTCTGCCTCAGTCCCCCCCATCTACCGTTATAGTAGAGTAAGTCGTTCTCTCTGTTATACTGTGCGGGATTTTCATCTCTTTGTCCCCGTGGCTTCATTTGCGCGTCCTTATTACAAGTTGTATCAAGCTTTCCTGGCCCCTATATAATGAGCTCAGTCTCTGCATCATTGCCACTTAGATCTGCTCCTCATTTTGTTCACATCTCTGTCCTCCCCTGTACAGATATTATTATTGTGAGTGCTCAAGAAGTCTCCAACCATCTAGCAGCTGTGTGTAATTTGAGTATAACTGTTGTATTTTTTCTTGTACTGTGTAGCATAAAGTTAATTCTTAGGCCTAGTGAGATTTGTGATTAATGTTGGGTTTTATGTCAGTCATTTTTGATAATAGTTTGTATCTGTAATAATTTATCTGGCATTCACTGAGTATTATCTGGTATCTCATTTTATCAGGGCTGACTTAGATAAATTTACTCTTGCTAATTTCGTGTTAATAGAGGCTATTGCAGTTAACCATATATTTAACCTGTTTATTTGCCATTACATTATCCTTATGAGTTCTGAATGTTTTGTTGTTAGTTTAAGCATTAAACTTTAACTTGTAATTTTACCTAACTCTTTTGTTTTGAACCTGGAACTTTACGGGACAGTAGTGACTCTTCGTATTCTCACTTAAAGTGTACACTATCTTTCTCTGTTCCGTAACAATATATATATATATATATATATATATATATATATATATATATATATATATATGTGTGTGTGTGTGTGTGTGTGTGTGTGTGTGTGTGTGTGTGTGTGCGTGTGTGAGAGTGTGTGTGTGTGTGGGGGGGGGGGTTCTTACCTAATTGTATCTTTACAGAAATGAGTCAAGCTCGTATTGTCCCGTGTTTTAAACCATTTTATCATAAGTATCCTTAACATTGTGAATAGTTTTGGCACACACTATTTCATTCGGTAGTGCATTCCAGTGATCAATAGCCCTATTTGGGAAACTAAAGATCCTTACGTCTTAGAGACCTCTCTTTTTATGCAGATTTTTGCAATGTTCTCTTGCTGATGCCTCCCCACAGGTTATATACTCACTGATGTCTATTTTCTCTTTCCCCAAGATGCATTTATATAGCATAATCGTGTCTCCTCTTTTCCATCTCTCTTGTAATGTTGATAGGTTCAGTTTTTCTAGTCTTTCTCCAAGGCTTAGATCCTTTAAGCCTTTGTACCCATCATGTAGCAATCCTTTGTACTATTTCAATCTTATCTATGTGTCTTTTTTTTTGGGGGGGGGGATAAAGATTCCATACCAGTGATGCATATTCCAGGGTTTGTTTGATGAATGAAATTATTATCTTTCTCAGAATGTCTTCATTTATGTTGTATATGTGAATGCTGTTCTTATATTAGGGCAAGGAGTGTGAGCATGTTTCGTACCTTCTCATTTTTATGGTCAGCCGGAGATAGTCTGTTACTGATAATCACGCCTAGGTCCTTGTTTTTGATATGTGTAGGGTTGAACTTCCTGGCTTATAATCCCAATCTGGTCTTTTTCCACTTTTACCAAACTTAATTACATGGCATTTGCCCACATTGAATTCCATTTGTCATCTATTGCTCCATTCATAGAGCTTATTTAATTTTTGTTCTAGATCTGTTCAAGACTCTGTGTTTGTAATTCTCCTTTGTATTTTTACATCATCAGCAAACATATTTAGATAGCTTCCATTTCCTATGTTCCTGTCTGTATCATTTATATATACTAAAAACATAACTGGTGCCAGCACTGAACCCTGTGGAACTCCGCTAGTCTCTTCCCTCCATGATGAGTAATTACCCCTTAGTACTGTTTTTATTTCACTTTTTCTGAGAAAATCCTGCATCCAACAGAACAGATTGCCTTAGATTCCTCCTTGATGATACAGTTTCCATAAAAGTCTTTGGTGCGATACTCTGTCAAATGCTTTCTTAAATAGTACGCTTAATACTGAGAAAGAAACTTACATTGCACAAGCTACTGCATGTAACTCAAACTCCACAAAATTCATATTTTATACAATTTCTTCATTAACAGCCTTATTGAAAAGTCAGAGGACATTCATCCGTCTACACTTCCTTTATATGAAATGAGCTCCATTGCTCGGGTACTGAGTGATTAGCTGGCAGTGTCGGTTGCGAGAAAAGTTTGCTTGGATCCCCTGGAGAGCTTGTTAGCTTTGCGTTAAGACTGCCACTGCACTGGTCGGCGGTGACTTACATGCTGCTGTAGGCAACATGTGTCACTTGAGCTCATTGTTGTTGTAGATAACCCTGGTCTGTCTGACCAAGCAGGCCCATCAACCACAGGCAAGCAATCGCCTCTGCAGTGTCATTCTATGCAGATAATCGATGTTCCCTTGCGATAGACATCATCTTGCCACAGTGAAGAACGGGAAAAGTGTGGTGGTTTGTTTCCTGAATGAAGGCCGAATTTGCGTTTCTCCACCCAGTTAACCGGGGCACCATAGTAGGCTATGCATCACCCAGTTAATTGACTATATGATTACCACCAAACATTATAAATGATTTCCTGGGTTACCAGAAACTATTAGGCTTGTCACTCAGTGTGGAGCCACCTGAAGTGGAATGAAGAGTAATACAAAAATTACAGGAAGGACGATAGAAATAAGGAGAGAGAATGGCAGACAAAGAAAAAGAACGAGAAAGGTGAAGAAAGTAGACCACTACATCCAGTGAGTGGATGATGGTTGCCGCCACCAACAACCAAACCTAGCTGGTAGTAGACATTACACATTTCTTACCAATACCAGAATACAGACTTGCAATACTTACGAATGCATTACCTTGCACGAGAGAGAGAGAGAGAGAGAGAGAGAGAGAGAGAGAGAGAGAGAGAGAGAGAGAGAGATTCACGTAGATCTATCTATATATCTATATACCTAGGCTGCTTCCCCCAAGGAAAGGGAGGTAGCCGAGACAGGACGACACACTCCCCATTCACTCATCCATTCAAACACATTCATTCGTATCTTAGCCCCAAAGGGGAGAACGGACAGATCCTCACCGCACCACACCGCACAAGGGTCAGCTGCGCAATGCAATCAATGACATCCGCAGCAGGGCCCAACAGCAGAACTGGTTTACCCCTGCCACATCATAACAGACCCATCCCCTTACCCGCACCTGACCTAACTAGCTGATCAGACCAATGCGGGAGAATATCCCCTCAGGGCTGCGTCATCATTTATTCATTCACAATTTCTCTTCATTTATTTCTGTCACGCACAGCCACTCTTCCTTGCTCAACAGACATCCCTCTCGCATCCAACGCTCTCTTCACACTGTCCATCCATCCTATTCGTGGTCTTCCTCTCAGCCTTACACCTCTCACATCAGATCTAGTTATCTTTTTCACCAATCGCTCATTATCCATTCTCTCCATATGCCCAAACCATCGCAACACCCTCTGCTCAACTCTACCAGCCATCTCCCAAACAACTCCAGTTCTCCTTCGCACTTCATCATTTCGCACTCGATCCATACGCGTCACTCCACACATACTCCTCAGACACCTCATCTCCATTACATTCAAACTTTTCCTCTCTGCTACACCCATATTCCATGTTTCAGCCCCATATAACGCAGTCGGTACCACAACACCCTCATACAGCCTTCTCTTTACATCCATTCTAAGCAAACGACATCTAAACACTTTTTTCATTCCTCCCAGCACCTTTCCTACTTCATTTATTCTAAACTTCACTTCTGCATCTATTCTTCCATCCACAACAACATGTGACCCTAGATATTTAAAACACTCTACCTCCTCAAGCAACTCGCCATTCAAAACTATATTCATCCCCCTACCATCTACCAACCTCGTACACTTCATCACTTTACTCTTATTCTCATTTACTTTCAATTTCCTCCTTTCACACACCCTTCCAAACTCCTCTACCAACTGTCTCAATCTCTCCTCTGAATCAGCCACCAGTGCAGTATCATCTGCAAACAGCAGCTGCTTCAGATTCCGCTCTCCACATATATATATATATATATATATATATATATATATATATATATATATATATATATATATATATATATATATATAGATAGATAGATAGATAGATCTATAAAACAGTGGTAGATACACACTTTTATCGCTCATCTGATACTGAAAAGGAAACCACAGCTGCCACCTTATCTAATATTTTGTATATAATACTGTGTGTGTGTGTGTGTGTGTGTGTGTGTGTGTGTGTAGCCAAAACTGGAAAACATTTTATGAAATTTGGCAGGAGATATGGAACTGGGTTCCGGATGAGTGGGTTTCAATTGCATCGTGACTGATATATTCTGAAGCGATGTTTTGATCCCAGTAATGGGAACGTTCACAAACTCAGGAGTTGCCAGTGATCGCCGGGCAATTTTATTGGGAACTCAGTCAACTACTTCCGGCTCTCACAGCTATGTATATTCTTAAATCCATTCCATGATATTTAATGATAAGGAGTACATAAATTCTTCAACATTGTAGTCATTGGTTATTATACCAGCTTTCTGCATATGATTTACTAAGTAAAATACTGCAGAAGAGTCGCTAGAAAGAATAAAAAGAAAAGTGGTCCGTTAGCATTCATCACGTATCACATTTAGTTATCAAAGAGATTAATGATTCATCTGGCAAATGCTGAAGAGAATGTACCAGCTATACTTAATAAACAAGATGCAATTTTTGAAGTAGAAATCATGGGAAGACGAAGCCGCCTGTCGAAATCCCAAGTATCGATATTTCCATTTCCAGGAAGACAACAAAACATGGCGTGGGCGTGGGCATAAAATCTTCATCTGATTAATATAAATTTTTTGCAGCCAAACGACAATATGTGAGTAGAGTATACAGACATATATGTGTGAAAGTGTTATTTGGTTATAAATATGATAAAAGACTTGACTGGAAATGTAAGTAATCGGTTTTAACCCTTTCCCGCACGGTAAGTTTCAGTAAGTTTTCTGGTGCAGGAATTTTCACTACCAAGACGCCCGGCCGGGGAGCACGCGCGCGGCAAATTTGAGCAAATTTGAGCGAATGAAACACATTCTTGCCTTATTTTCGCCACCCAAAAATCCATGTATTCCCATGAAACCTATCTCCAAGTATGCATGGATGTTTGTTCTATCTGATAAACATAACCAAAACACAGGAAAACACCAGCAAAAAAAGTTATTAGCCCTGGAAGCATGGTCGAGTAAACTTTTTTCACTTCCCAACATCGCCGTTTGAAGGTTTTCCATCATACAGGAAAATGATCTAATAAATTTTTATAGAGAATTTCATCAGCTTTCTAACGAAACCAATCCGGTTGAGATACAATGTATACTTTTCGAGAAAATGGCCAAAAACTGAGAGCCATTTTTGAAAAAATTTCACTGACCTCTGAGAGCAAAGTTTTCCCAGGCACCTTATGTTTTTATTACATAGTGATATGCCCCAATTATCCAGCTTTTCCACTTTGACGGGAAAACCCCATACGCCTCATAGTTCTCGAGTAAATCGAAAAAAAGTACTAGGCACTCCGTGCGTGATTGACTTTCGTGATGCGCGCAAGGCGTACGCAATGTTCCCGTCTACGTAACAACGAATTCTTATCAGAAATATTACATATGTATGTATTGTACACATGTAGAATTTCCTGCTCTTCATCATGGTTCAAACGTGAAATCGATACGTCCAATAGTTTCCGAGTAATTGGCAGAGAAACAGAGAGTATTACTACGAGCATTTTTCAATGGTAACAGCCGGGAAGAGACACTCATTTCCACCGCCTTTTCTCGCACAAAACGTAACATAATGCTTACATTTTGGTATTGATCACACGTAGAATTTAGTGGTATAGATCATGGTTGTTACAGAAAATCGATAAGTCTAATAGTTTTCGAGTAATTGGCCGACAAAGTGAGGTTAGTACTCCGAGCGCTTGTCACTGATAAACGCGAGGAAAAAAAAAAAAAAACTCGCCTTTTACCCCCCCAAAACGCTACCAAAGGCTTACATTCTGGTATTGATTACACGTAGAATTTAGTGGTATTGATGATGGTTGTAACAGAAAATCGATAAGTCTAATAGTTTTCGAGTAATTGGCCGACAAAGTGAGGTTAGTACTCCGAGCGAATGTCACTGATAACAAACGCGAGGGAAAAAAACATTTCCCTCGCCTTTTATCCCCCAAAACGCTACCAAAGGCTCACATTCTGGTATTGATTACACGTAGAATTTAGTGGTATTGATGATGGTTGTAACAGAAAATCGATAAGTCTAATAGTTTTCGAGTAACTGGGCGACAAAATGATATTATTACTCCGAGCGCTTGTCACACAACAATCGCTAGGAACAAAAACATTTCTCTCGCCTTTTACCCCCCAAAACGCTACCAAAGGCTTACATTCTGGTATTGATCTTACGTAGAATTTAGTGGTATTGATGATGGTTGTAACAGGAAATCGATAAGTCTAATAGTTTTCTCGAGTAATTGGCCGACAAAGTGAGGTTACTCTTCCGATCGCTACCAACTTTTACACACACTGTTTTTTCCTTGCACACCTGCCTGAAGACTATGCTACTAACTTTTTTGTCCCCCTATCTATACAGACTGTTACATCTTCCATGGATGTTTTTCTATTGTTATAACCTACTACACATAAACATAACTCTTCTATAGTTACTGCTGTGGAGATTTACTTTCATATATGTAATCTGTAGGAGAAAATGGTTATTTGTCTGAAAGTGTGAGAGGTAATGGTAATAGATTATTACATATATCAACAAAATTTGCAAAACTCACTTCCTCCAGGGGTGTTGATCCAGTTAGACCAGGAATTTGAAGATGAGGAGTTATGTAGTGTGTGTGTGTGAGTCAGCTTCTCCCTGAGAGTATGAGGCAACGCTATTTTTAGCACACACCACACTCGTTCACGGAAACTCGCAGCTTGTTTGACGTATATTTCATACAATTCCATACGCATTTACACTATCAGAATCACAATAATTCCAGCCCTAAAACACCGGTAATTCTCCCCTCCCAACTTCAGGTTTGCCCCTTCACAACACTCTGTTTCATGCCACACGTAATGCTTGCTGGCTCCATAATTTCACCAAGCCATCCACAGTATGTTTCACACAATATATATTTATGCCTTGGCTTCATTTATATACGTATTTCCACTCACGCCATACGGCCTACGGGGGGGCGGAGTGGCGAAACCCTGCTACACTGACCATGCGTCTGGCTCTAAGGCCCAATGATTGCTAACAGCCAGTATTGCTTTTCAATACATATATGTATGTTCCATCGACAATATCACGTCACTATATGTTCACATACAATGTATTATCTCTCTGAGTCAATAGGGCCTTTGCCTTGGGTGAGAGGGGGAGAATTATGGACGATTTAAAGGGAACCACGAGCTGTCAAACACCACCGCCTGACTGCTCAACAAACACTGAGGTTGGAGGGAACGGGCTGAGGTAGATAAGGCAAAGCAGCGTTGCCAATGACTTACCTCTAGAGAGCTTTGGCGACCCTATGATGCGCCCAAAAATCACACAAATTGGCCTATAAGTTTTTTTCTGACGAATATTTTTGTGCCTAAACCACGCGATTCGCGTGACTGTGCAAGACCTAGTGCAAGGCGACGTCACGCGAATCGCGTGACTGTGTCTGGGAGGGCTAAATTATGAAGAATATTTGTCACAACGTTTAGACTGTTGAGATGTGGGATTTGCCAGTTAGGTAGTCCTAGAGTATTCCCGACGTTTCACAGTGTTTCTCGTAGGTCGTGACGTGTCCGAGTCGCCAGTTAATTTGCTGTTTGTGAGCGCAGGTATTTTGTAAGTTATGCATTTTGTACTCTAATTCTCTATAATGTTTTATTTATGTGATTGTTCGTTAAATCATATAAAATTCATCTTAGTTTCAATGCTAAAGAATTTAGAATGTTAGGCTGTGTAAGAAAACACTAAATATTCTGGATATCTCCGAGCTGGCAACTGTTGCTTCTCCTAGAATGTAGATCATTCTAGAATATAGGAAGCTTATATAAGGGTGGGGAAGAGACTAGGGCAGTTGGATGAATGGTCGTGGAGAGAAAGGACGTGTGCTGATCTCTCCTCCAGATGCTAGGGCTGCCCCACCGGCAATAGTTTTTTTGCGCTTTTTCCCAATAAAGTTAGGTTAGCTAGCATTCATATTCCTCCCTACCCTTACTAGAGATATAGTAGGTGTCTATATCTGTTTCCTGAGATTGCCTTTGCTTACTCACCTCTGGAGTGTACCCCCCACTGATCGCTCTGGGGTGTCAGTGACACACAGGCACGTCCTCCTGAGAGTGGTTTGAGAGGGTAATCTCAGACTAGGTGTGTTTTCCCCGGGCAATTTCTCCCTTGGTTGTTTTTCTCTTTCTTCCCACTTCCCCTGTGAGGGGGAAGTGGTAACTATGGCGGACGCCACTACTGCCTCCCCCCCCTTCAGGGGGGGAGGTAGTCCTGACCAAACCCCGACTGCTGCATGGACGGACTGCCCCCAGACTGAACGGCCCCAAACGCGTACCCACCTTGACATTCATATAAATAATGCCGAGTTTGTTTTGATTCATGCGGTTGGTTCCACTCCCCTGTCCAGCCTCAATCCCTTCATCATCAAGAAGGTGATTGATGGGTGTGCAGGTGAGGTGGAACAAGTGAAAAAACTTGCGAGTGGAGGCCTTCTCGTAAAAACCATAAATTCTGCCCAGGTCAAAGACTTGCTGAAACTGAAGAAGTTCCACTGTCACGATGTCCAAACAACGATCCTGCACGCCATGAATTCCTGCAAGGGTGTTATCACCTGCAGGGATCTTGTGCTTATGGAGGAGGAAGAAATCGTACAGGAACTTTCTCAGCAAGATGTAATAGAGGCCAGATTCATCACAAGATATTCGGAAGGCATAAGGACGAAGACTGCAACAGTTGTTCTCACTTTTGGCAAAGTATCTCTTCCAGCCAATGTGAAGGTTGGATACGAAATTGTAAATGTTAGACAATACATCCTGAACCCCCTTCGTTGTTCAAAATGTCAGCTCTATGGACACCACGAAAAGGCTTGTCGGGCTTCCAACATCGTGTGTGACAAGTGTGTGGCTGTAGGTCACTCTGCTGACAACTGTACATCCGAGACCAAGTGCTGCTTTCACTGCAAGGATGCTCACTCCACTTCCTCGAGGGCTTGTCCCAAGTGGAAGGAGGAGAAGGAGGTCTGCACGGTAAAAGCAACACAGGGCATTTCCTTCTACGATGCTAGGAAGAAGGTGAAGGAGTTGCATGCAACTCCCAAGCCTAATATCTCCTATGCATCGGCGGTTGTGTCCCGTCCCGTGATGTGCACCGTTGAGACACAGACTGACCTAACATTCGCTCCACATGCCCCACGCCCTACATCTCAGTCTAAGCCTCCTGTACGCTCCAACTCTCTGATGGACATCCCTGTTGCAACTTCCTACTCCCAGGCTGCCGCTGCTCCTTCGCAGTCAGTGCGGCCAAAATCGAAGCCAGACAAGTCTGACAAGATTAATTTCACCACCTCACTAAACAGTCACGTCCTCATGTCCTTCCCGCTCCTGGTCCAGCAAGGGAGAGAAAGAATAGCTCTTCCTCGGTGGAGTCTGGGAGCCTTGTAATTGATGAGAATATGGAGGTCTCCATGAGTAAGAACCGGGAAAGGTCCCCCGGTAGCCACTCGCCTGGTCATGGGGGGGATTAAAAAAACTAAGCACACTGGCCACCCTCGAAAATCTTAAACTGCCGCATTCACTATACTACAGTGGAATTGTAGAGGTATTGGGAATAAGTTACACAATATAGCAATCTTGCTTTCACTACA
The DNA here is from genome assembly GCF_032717465.1 of Coenobita brevimanus. Lineage (NCBI taxonomy): Eukaryota > Metazoa > Arthropoda > Malacostraca > Decapoda > Coenobitidae > Coenobita > Coenobita brevimanus. The sequence continues at coordinate 20,856,125 of NC_137046.1, forward strand.
CAGGCCAGACGTTGTTTGTTTACAGGAGACGCGCCTGGAGGATCATCCTGATCCTCCACAGTTCAAACACTATCACTCGTATAGAAGATATGAAGGTCACGGAGTTGCCACTTACACACACAAATCACACCCACAAACGGAAGTGATTCTAAATTCTACTCTGGAAACGGTCGCGTGCAGAGTAAAATTTAATAACACATATCTGTCTATTTGCTCTCTGTACTGTCCTCCACATGGCCCCATTGATAGTGATGCTTTAAATTCACTAGTGGAACATCTCCCTGGGAATAAATTAGTGTTGGGCGATTTTAACGCCCATCACTATCAATGGGGTAGCTTGAGGATTGATGGTCGTGGGGAGCAAGTAGCCGACCTAATACTACAGTCCAACCTCTGTCTTCTGAACGATGGTAGAGCGACTCGTGTAGATGATCGTACTGGTAACTTTTCGGCCATTGACTTATCTTTGGCCTCCCCTGGTATACATCAAGATTTTTTATGGAATCCTTACGACGACTCCTTGGGAAATGATCATTTACCCATCTGTCTTTCTTATACATGCGACATCGTTTCGGACCCTCCACCTCCAAAATTTAACTATAAGAAAGCAGATTGGGGATCCTTCTCAAGAATCGCCAATTTAGATATATCTGGGGAGACCATAGATGTTAAGGTCGAAAATATAACCCAATCCATATTACATGCAGCTGAGGCTGCTATTCCCAAGACTTCTACAGTTCATGCGAAGCATAGAGCACATTGGTGGACGCCGGACTGCCGACAAGCATTAAGAAAATGCAATAGGAGATACAGGATTTTTGATAGTCAGCCCACTGAGGAAAACTTTATTGCATACAAACAGGCACGGGCTGAGGCAAGGAGAATAATAAGAAGGGCCAAACGTGACTCCTGGCAGTCCTTCGTGTCCACGGTGACTCGTACAACACCATTACGTAAAGTCTGGTCCACCATAGGAATATTAAATAATAAAGGGCCATATTTCCCAATCACCACCTTGCAAGTAAATAATAACATCTATGACGAGCCCGTGGACGTCGCTAACATCCTCGCCAGGAGTTTTTCTCATGTAAGTAGCTCAGCCAATTATGACCCGTGTTTCCAACATCATAAAAGCACGGCTGAGCTACAGATATTAGACTTTGCCACAGAAGACGTAGACTCCCCGTACAACCAAGAGTTTACGCTAGATGAACTGCTCCTTGCCCTTAAATCCTGTAAAGACACCGGCCCTGGACCAGACACCATCACGTACGGTATGATCCAGCATCTTAATCAGGACAACCTGATTAAGATGTTAGCATTGTACAATGAGATTTGGGCATCTCGAACGTTCCCAAACTCATGGCACTTTGCGCATGTCATACCGATACCCAAAGAGGCTGGTCGTCTTATGAGTCCCACTTCATTTCGTCCTATTGTGTTGATTTCTTGTCTATGTAAGGTCATGGAACGTATGGTTAACAATAGGCTTCTTTTTGTTTTAGAGTCGAAGAATTTGTTAAATGATCAACAATGTGGCTTCCGTAAATACAGAAGTTCACTAGATCATTTAATGAATTTGGAGCATTGTATTGCAGAGGCATTTGCCAATAAAGAATTCATGATAGGGGTGTTCTTAGACAATCATAAAGCCTATGACATGACCTGGCGACACGGTATACTAATGAAGCTCTATGCTTATGGTTTAAGAGGAAGTTTGCCTGTTTTTATTTCAAATTTCTTAAGGGACAGAACTTTCTCTCTCAAATTGCCCCATAACGTAACATCAGATATATTTATCCAGGAAAACGGGGTGCCGCAGGGAAGTGTGCTTAGTCCTACTTTATTTAGTATTATGATCAATGATATTCTGTCATCAGCTCCCATCCCCAGGAATCTTAAATACTCGCTCTACGCTGACGATTGTGCAATATGGCACTCTTCCCGTAATGCACAATTTTCGGCTGGGCGGATTCAAGCAGCCCTTGACTCCGTCCACCAATGGGCCTTGCAGTGGGGATTTAAGTTTTCCGTACATAAGTGTGCCGCTATAGTCTTCACTAATCGTAACGTACCTAATTTGTGCTTAACTTTGGATAATCAGGCGGTACCTTTTCAAAATTCTGTAAAATTTTTAGGAATATATTTTGATCGTAGAATGAATTTTAAACTTCACGTTAATACTTTGCTTGCTCATTGTGATAAACCGTTAAATGTCCTCAAGTACCTAGCGGGTACTACATGGGGTGCCAACAGAAAATCTTTATTAATGGTGTATAAGTCCCTTATTTGATCGAAGCTAGACTATGGCGCACAGGTGTATGGCTCGGCATCTGATGCCACGCTGAAAGGATTGGATGTGTTGCAGAATAAATGCTTGCGAATGTGTCTTGGAGCTGTCCGGTGTACCCGTGTAGCTCGTATGGAAGTGGAGGCGAATGTGCCTCCCCTCCGTATTCGCCGTGACCACCTGGCATTATCGTATGGGTTAAGAACTTTAAGGAAAAGTAATATCGGCAATGTGACCTGTACCCCCCTGCGTCAATACCACCACCTTCTGCGGGGGGTGCATCGGCCACTTGCCGCTCGCCTCCAATTACTGACTCAGGAGCTTGGTGTGGACCCCAGTGACTGTGACAAGTTGGTGCTTAAAAATATAGCGCCTTGGGAGCCACCCGGCTTTACAGTGGATGTATCATGGCTCCCAGCACCAAAGGCCAAGGCGCCGGAGGCAGAGGTCCACCACTTGTTTCGTAACATCATTGTTCGTCACTTGGGGTCCCATCAATTGTACACCGACGGCTCCAAGTCGAGTGAATGTGTGGGTGCAAGTGTGTGGTCGACTGAATGTGCACTTAGGTATCGGTTGCCGACTCATACATCTGTGTTTACCTCCGAACTTTTTGCTATTGACAAAGCCATAGACTATGCTCTCAATTCTAGGCATGACTCATTTGTCATATTTTCAGATTCAAAATCAGCCCTTCAGGCAATTGCATCTTGTACTACGAACTCTCACGAGATCCAGGGCCACATCATTAATAAGTTACATTCATGCAACAAGTCATTCACGCTGATCTGGGTGCCTGGTCATTGTCGTATCTACGGCAATGAGCAGGCTGACTTACTTGCAAAGTCGGCTGTAGAGCTCGAGGAGACTTGGGACGTTCCTCGTGATCTACGGTCGAGTCTATCTCTCGGAAAGAAATCAATAAATCTTCTGTGGCAAGGTCAGTGGACCAGACTAAATATTCCAACTTGTAAGCCGTACCTAGGCGACTGGGACACTGCCAACCGTCCCAGTCGCCTAGAAGAAAAAGTGTTGGCACGGTTACGGCTGAATGCCACCGTTTTAACCCACATAAAACCATATACGGAAAGACGCTTCTCACCGCACTGTGACATCTGTAATGCGGTGTTATCTATCAGTCATATCATCCTGCGCTGTCGGCGATTTATTCGTGAACGTGCTTCACTTATTAATTACTGCGGCGCAGCAGACGTCTCCTTCACCCTTTCCACCATCCTGGGTGATGGGGACATTGTTATGACTGATAAATTGATGGCTTTCTTGAGAGAGACCGGACTGATCAGAGTGATGTGACTTTTTTACTGTGTGGTTATGGTTTTTATCAACGGTAAAGATGTATATATTGTAATATTAATTAGGGTTGACAGTTGACATATTTTAAATAGTTCCTCCTCCCACTGATCTATTTCTAATATAGATGTCCCCTACATTAAGCCAAGTTCCTCGCCTGACAGTCACCAGCTGATGAGTGCAAGTGTGCAATATAGGAAGGTATTGGGCACTTGCAGTCGATGGTGGTCTGCTGGGCAAGGTTCTTCACTTTTTGTACAAATTATGTAAATACATTATATTATCTTGCTTAAGTTATTCTAATTAGGGCCGACAGCTGACGTATATGGAAATGTTCCTGACTCGTCTGGTTCCCTTTCATATATTGATGTCCCCTATATTAGGTTGTGCCTCGACTGACAGTCACCAGGTGATGAGTGCAGGTATGTCATGTAGAAAGGCATTACATATCTGCAGTCGATGGTGTTCTCTTGGTCGAGGCTTTTTTACCATTAGTGTAGGTCTAGTTATTTGTCTCTTAGGATATAGTATAGGTTAGTGATTTGTCTGTTAGGTGGTTAGTTTTAGGGTTTTTAGATTAGGTATTTTTGATTATAAGTAATATAAGGTTAAAAATATTAAAAAATAAATAAAAATAAAAATAAAACCAAAAAAAGAATAAAATAAAAATTATTATTTATATATGTACGTGTGCATGAAAATGTGTATGCATGGATGTGTGTATGTATGTATGTATGTATATATATATATATATATATATATATATATATATATATATATATATATATATATATATATATATATATATATATATATATATATATATAATGTTCGTATATATATGTGTATATATGTCAATATATATACATATATATATTTTGCCTGAATGACCAGGGGCTCCGGCCCCAATGGTCGATAGGCAAAAAAAAAAAAAAAAAAAAAAAAAAAAAAAGGCAGTTTGTCAGTTTTCAGTTCAGTTTGACTGTAGCTCAGTGTCATTGTAGTTAGCGAAGTTTGTATATCTTCGTTACTTGTGAAAATATTGAAGTGTTAATGGCAAGCATTAAGTGCAATTGCATTTAGTGACAAAATTGTATATATCCGGTACTCGTGAAAACAGTGAAGTGAAGTTGGCAAGCATTAAGTGTAATTATTTGGAAAATACAGTGAACTTAAGAAGCCAGTGTTTATTTACAATGCGTGTGCTGCAGTGTTGCTGTACACTGAAAGGCTGCCTCAAGCAAGAACAACTCACTGGGCAACATCCTTCCTAGTGGGATCGTTAGAAAGTGCTGCAGTGAGCCTAACCTTCATCATGAAGGCAGAAGGTGTACAGACGATAAGCCAGGCTAGGCAGGACGAAGAGTCATTGGTTGCAATCATGAGCCTATTGCAAGTACAGAATGATGGACAGAAAGAACTCAAAGAACAACTACAAGCACAGAATGAAGGACTGCAGGCACAGAATCAAGGACAGAAAATACGCAAAGGATTTCAGGCACAAACTGAAGAAATCAAAGAACAATTGCAACCACAGAGGGAGCAGCTTCAAGAGGCATTACAGGAACAACAGAGAGAATTACAACTGAGGGTGCAAGGACAGCTAGATTCTTTAATGAGGGAAATAAAGGAAGAACAGAAGCAATTGAATGAGGAAGTATACATTGAGCTATGGCAGCAGAAATATGAGGTAAGCAATAATGTGATGCAGTGCAGACAGCATGAAGAAAACCAGTTGAAGCATGTAGTTGACGATGTGAAGATAATTAGTGAGAAAACTGAGGCCGTAGAGAAATGTTGCACTGCAACTAGTTTATAGGGAGCATATGAAAAGAATGGTGGATCTTGAGGGATCCCAAGCATTTAAAGGTAGGATTACAGGGTTGAATGGTCAGAATGCAGTTTTAAGTCCTGGACTTAATTATGATGCCCCAGTTTTTAGGCCCCAAACCAGTGAAGTGCATGATTATAATAGGGGTACAATTTAACCCCTTCGTGGCCGCCGGTGTCGAATGATGTTTAGCCAATAAAATGGTCATAGGCGTCGTTTGAGCACGGCCTATAGAAATGGCGAAAATTTCTGGAAAGTGAACGAACGTTCTGAACGCCTTCAGACTGACCTACACCACACTCCCATACATCCCATCAAGCAGGTCAGATCCTGCTGCTGTGAAGAGTGGATTTTCGATTTTTTCACTCCTGGCCATGCCTAAACAAGCAGAACTACACCCTTTATCTCGACCCAGACAGAAAATATAATCCTTGTTCTCTCTTGCAAAACACACACACCACCTGCTTATGATTATGAATTAATACAGGCACAAAGAGGACATGATAATAAGAGAAAAATGCATTTTTGTCTTGGTATCTTTACCTATTTCCTCAGGTTTGTTGTACTGGTTTGGATCATTAGATGCAGTGAAATTTGCAGAGAACTGTGAAAACTTTCGGGAAATGAACGAACATTTGGGACATGAGACTGACCTTGACTTCACGGAGTTCACCTCTCAAACCTCATCTCTCAGTTCACCACCTGCTGCCATGATGAGTGGATGTACGATTTTTCGCTCGTGGCCATGCCTAAACACACAGTTACCATACACCCATTACCTCGACCCAGACAAAAAATATCATCTTTCTCCTCCCTTGCAAAACACACACAATCACCCTCTTTACGATTATAAGTAAACATAGGCATAAACAAAAAAGACATGAAAATAACAGAAAAAAATATATATATTTTTTTTGTATCTTCACCTACTTGCTGAGGTTTGTTGCACTGTTTTGAATCATTTTACAAGTTCTTTGCCATATACAAGCGTAACAAGAAAGTTTTCTGTGTTCACATGATGCTTTCGTGGGTGGAAAGAACTTCCTTCCCTTCCTGCTAATCAGCTCGTGGGAATGACAGGTCGTCTCGCAATTTAAGTCTCACAGTCCAGCCTGTACAGTCAAGGGATGATGATTATCTCGTTTATGTCTGAAAACAGACATTCCCGCCTCCCTTTTCCAACAAACTCCATCATCCAGACATAGTCGATACTACCATAAACACAATAAAATGAAAAATGAATCATAATTTTTTACATTCAAACCTCGCATATTATGTGTACTGCAAAACTTCAAAATACACATATATAGTTATTTCACACCTTTTCAGAACCATTGACAATGTTTTTTGGTTAAAAAAAAAAGTATGATATTGCATCACTGCAATACCTACGTGTATTAACAGCTGCCTAAGTTTACGCTACTTCTGCGTTCGATTACACGCCACAGGATGGGTCTAGGAAGCTGAAATTTGCACTGCCAGTGCGTCGGAACTTCCTCTTCAAAACTGCAAGGAAAAAAAAAAATCAATTTTCGAAACTTTAGAAAATGGCCCCAGCCTCGGCCAGGGGTGCAAATAAAATTCCGGACCCACAGCCATGGAGGGATTAAAAGAAACTTCAGGAATATGATGGTAGAGTATCTTGGGAAACTTACCATGCACAGTTTGAGTTACCTGTTGATCAGAATGGTTGGGATGATAGGCAGAAGGCAGTGCAACTTGTTACTAGCCTTAAGAGTGCCACAATGGAAATTCTGTGCCAGATGTCAGTGAAGGAGTGGAACAGCTATCAGTCCTTAACTGAAGTGCTGGAGCGCAGATATGGGACCATGTACCAGACTGAAGTTTACAGAGCAAGATTCCAGATCCGTGTATGGGCTCGAGGCGAGTCCCTACAACAGCTTGCTACTGATCTGGAGAGTATGGCATACAAGGCATACCCTGGAGCAGCACCTAACCGATTGGCTGCTCTTCTGAGGGACCAGTTCATCGACGTTCTTGATAGTGCAGAGTTGAAAGTGCAAGTGAAGCAGGCACAACACAGAAGTATGCAAAAAGCTCTAGCCAGGGCTCTAGAATTTGAGTCCTACATCACGTCCAGTACGTCCACTTTTCAGGCAGGTCGTAGTGCAGGATTCAAGGCAAGAAAGGGACAGGTACGTGAAGCGGAAAAGTTTGAAGGAAGTTGCCGGTATTGTGAAAAGCCAGGACATAGGAAAGAGGACTGCTACAAATGGGAAAGGGAACAAGAGAAGACCGGAGGAGGTTGCTGATTCTGCAGAAAGCTGAGACACAAGAGAAATTGTTATAAATGGAAGAAGGAGCAAGAACAGAGCAGTGCAAGGAAATCTACAATGGTAACAAGAGTGTGTTGAACATCTAGCGATGTGGACACTTCAGTTCTGAGGGTCCAAAGAAGAAAAAAGAGGATAAGAAGAAGGCTGCAGAAGACCAGAAGGAAGTGGAAAACTAGTGGAGGCTGGTGTTAAGGGGCAACCACCAGCTGGCTTTCCCCAAGTAGACCCACCACCGAAAAAATGCAAGAGAACTGCAATCGACAGTGTGTGAGTAGATAAGATGAATAGTCGGCAAGAGGTGTTCTTGGTGATTGATTTAGTTTCACAGCAGAGTTTTGTGAGGCCTGATGTGCTACATCATCGGTATCTGAATGAGTCATTAGAACAACTGTGTCACTTAACTGGGTACCACTTGGAACTAAGGGGATCAATGGATGTCCGGACTGAGGTGGCACAGCAACAGGCTACACTTCCAGTTTACTTGGGCAACATTTTTTTTTTTTTTGCATGTCCGACTTCTGGGCGAAGGCTTCAGTGCCTATTTCCAAGTCCCAGTGGTCCTCCTTGGGGCCCAGTAGTCCTCCTACATCTCTACATGTCACCACTTCGGCGCTAACACCCACCATCCATATTGAATACATGCTAGGGCTGTTTCATACAGGACTGGTGTACTGGTATTAGCAGGGGTACTTTTTTTTGACATGTCGAAGTGTCATCTGGTAGATCAGAAAAGTCTGCTTTTTATGAAATTCAAATCCTTAAACTGTTCCCTGCCACAGCCGGGATTCGAACCTGGGTCCATTAGGACCGCAGGCCGTCTCTCTACTGATTCTGCCACCGCCATGGAGGATCCTTGCCTTCTTTGTCTGGACTATCTGATGTCCATGGAATGTGAGATGGAATTCTGCTCCATGGGACTCAGGGTCCAAGGAAAGTCGGTTCTTATCATGGCAGTGAGACGTACCAGGTCTCATGGTGAGGAAAGGGCATTGCACACTTCAGTGATACCCCCAAGATCAGAACTACTGCTAAAGTGTAGGGAGAGTGGCTCTTTTAATCACTGTCTATGGGTAGTAGAGCCTGATGTACAGTGCAAGACGAAGGCCAGAGTAATGGTGGGGAGAGCTTTGGTGGAAACAGGTGCAGGTGAAGTGCCGTTTGTGGTGGCCAGTTTTTCCCATGAGCCACAAAAGATCAGCAAGGGAGAAATTCTGGGACTGTGCCAGATGATGGACCCAAATGGCATTAGAGGAAGGCCTGTAAAAGGAGTATAGTCAAAGAAGATGAGTATATGCCAGACCACTTACAAGGCCTATTTTCAAGGAGTTGCCAATGCTTGGATGGCTCACAAGTGCTGAAGTTGGGGCAGCAGCTGAAGAAGTTTGCTGATGTCTTTTTCCACTGGATACTTAGACCTGGGATGCACTGATCTGGTGGAGCATTGTAGAGACACTGGGGATCACTGCCTGGTTAAACTGCCAGTGCGGAGGATGGCGCCAGCTCAACAGCAAGAAATGGAGGTGATGGAGAATCTCAAAAGGCAAGGAGTGATAGAAAAGTCCAGCAGTCACTGGGCATCACCAGTTGTTCTGGTAAGGAAAAGGATGGCTCAATAAGGTGCTGTGTAGATTATCGAGCCCTGAATGAAGTGACAGTGAAGGATGCATACCCCTTGCCAAGAAATGATGACACCCTGGATGTTCTGTCAGGTGCCAAGTGGTTCTCCACCCTAGACATGAAGCCAGGATACCACCATGTCAAGGTTGCAGGGAATTGCACGGAGAAAACAGCCTTTTCGTACAGGCAGAGTTTATGGCAGTTTAGGGTGATACCTGTTGGCCTATGCAGTGTCCCAGCTAGTTTTGAGCTACTCATGGATCGTGTACCAGAAGGCCTGCACTGGCAGATGGCCCTCATCTATCTGGACAATGCAACTGTGTTTGGACGGACTTTCGACCAGGAAATGGGGAGGCTGTCAGGGGTGTTCAACTGGTTCTGAATGATGCACCTCAAGCTCAACCCCAAGAAGTGCTACTTCTGTCAGAAGGAAGACTACAGTAATACCTGGGACACATTGTATGTGAGGGTGGCATCTGCACTGATCCACAGAAGGTGGCAGCTGTGGAAAACTGGCAGGTTCCAACTTGTGTGTAGAAGCTGTGGAGTTTCCTGGGCTTGTGTACCTACTACCAGCGTTTTGTCAAGGACTTTGCAACAATAGCTGGACCTCTGCACAAGTTGTTGGGGAAGAGGTAGAAGTTTGCATGGACAGCATTGACTCAGAAAGTCTTCAATGAACTCTTGCATGCATTGACAAGCTCTCCAGTATTATAGCAATAAGCTTAGCCCACCAGAGCAGAACTACTGTGTGACCCGTAAGGAGCTTTTGGCAGTGATGAAGAACCTTGATTTCTTCCATTCCTACTTGTATGGGTCCTACTTCATCATCAGGACAGACCATGCAGCATTGAAGTGGCGGAAGATGTTAAAGAATCCGAAAGGACAATTGGCACTCTAGCTTGGGAAGCTAGACCAGCACAATTATGAGGTGCTGCACTGTCGTGGGTGGGTACATTGCAATGCTGACAGCCTGAGTCATCGGCCTTGTGACCCAGATTGCCGTCCGTGTTGTAAAAAAGATCATAGTAAGAAATACTGCCATACTGCAGTGACAGGGCCAGCGTCAGATAGAGAAGACCTGAAGAGGATGCAGATTTACAACCAGTGCTAGAGTGGCTGCAGCAAAGTACAGTACAACCATCTTGCGAAGAAGTTTCCAGATTTAGCCTTGCAACTAAGCTACTAGAAGCAGTGGAACCTTCTTCATTTGAAGAAGAGAGTATTGGGACATCAGTGCAAGACACCCGATGGCCTCGGGAAGTACTGGCAACTGGTGGTTCCAAAGAAAATGTGGCCTGGGCTCTTGGATGAGTCTCATAACCAGATCACTAGTGGGCACCTGGGAGTGAAGAAAACTCTAAGTCGGCTGCAACAGAGGTTCTACTGGACTGGCATGTGGCAGGATGTTGAAGAATGGTGTCGGGCCTGTGACGTATGCTGTGCAAAGAGGGTACCCAAGAAATGTGGTTGTGCCCCTCTTCAGCTGTATCAAGTTGGTGCACCAATGGAAAGAGTCGTGGTGGACATTGCTGGACCTCTGCCACTCACTGAAAGAGGAAACCGGTATATATGGGACACCATGGACTACTTCACAAAGTGGCCAGAAGCCTATGTCACCCCTGATCATGAAGCTGCGACTGTTGCTCAGGTGTTGATTGACCAGCTTTTCTATCGTTTTGGGATGCCACAAGAGTATCCAGACCAGAGTAGAAACTTCGAGTCTGCTGTGTTCCGTGAGTGCTGCAAGTTACTGGGGATCAAGAAGACCAGGACGACCCCATTAAGGCCACAGTCAGATGGAATGGTGAAGAAATTCAGCTGGACCCTGGGACAAGAACTGGCCAAGTACTGTGTAGAGGGACAGAGGGAATGGGACCATAAAAATTACCTACGTTGCTGATGGCATTTCAGTCTGCATCCCATGAGTCTACCTGCTAAACACCTGCAAAACTGATATTGGGCTACGAGTTACACTAATCCGTTGACTTGGTACTGGGAAGACCACCTAGTGAAGGGCTGCCTACAGACACCTCCATGTGAAGCATTTTCAGGAAAGGCTGGCTGTTGTACATCATCAAATGCGAAAAGCCCTTAAGTTTTCAGGAGAGGTGATCAGGTGCAAGTATGATGCCAAGGCATGTGAGGTGAGCTTCAAGGATGGTGACCAAGTTTGGTAATACAATCCCCAGTGAAAGAAGAGACAGTCACCGAAGTTGCAGAGCCCATGAGATGGGCCTTACACTGTGTTGGACCACTTATTAGAAGTAACGTACCGGATTTGGGGAGGCAGAAAATCTCGCCCAAAGGCAGTACACATGAATCGTCTGTGGCAGTACCATGGGCCAGGTCAGTAGAGCTGGGACTTCTCCGAGGAATCTTTCTCTCCCGCAGCCGAATATGTTGAGGAGGATCAATGAGCTGAAGTACAAGAGGAGGGTGATTGTTTTCCCACAGAAGAAGTGCATCAGGAAGAGAAGCAAGACATTCCAGGAGGAGTGGACTGTCTGGAGGAGCTAGAACGTCATTGAAAGCAGCATGGGAGAAGACCTGATAAGCTGAAAGATTATTTTGTGTATAATGAGATGTTTACTTCGGATTAAGGGTTATTTTTGTATACATTATGTACTTTATCGAGATGACAATTGGATTAGGGAGGGGGTAGTGTTGAGAAGCGGGATTTGCCAGTTAGGTAGGGCTAGAGTATTCCCGACGTTTCTCAGTGTTTCTCGTAGTTCGTGACGTGTCAGAGTTGCCAGTTAGCTTGCTGTTTGTGAGTGGAGTTATTTTGTAAGTTATGCATTAAATTTTGTTCTCTAATTCTATATAATGTTTTATTTACATGAGTGTTCATTAAATCATGTATTTTTATCTCAGTTTCTATGCTAAAGAATTTAGAGTGTTATGCAGTGTAAGAAAACTCTGGATATTTTGGATATCTCCGACTTGGCAACTGCTGCTTCTCCTAGAATGTAGATCTTTTTAGAATATAGGTAGCTGATAAAAGGATGGGGAAGAGACTAGAGCAGTTTCAGTCAGTTTTCAGTTCAGTCTGAGCGAAGTTCAGTGTCAGTGCAGTTAGCGAAGTTTGTACATCTTCGGTACTTGTGATAATAGTGAAATGTTGTTGGCAGGCATTAAGTGTAATTACAATTAGTGAAAAAATTGTATGTATCTGGTACTTGTGAAAACAGTGAAGTAAAGTTGGCAAGCATTATGTGTAATTTTTTGGAAAATAAAGACAGTGAGCTTAAGAAGCCAGTGTTTATTTACAACACTTGTGTTGCTGTGTTGCTGTACACTGAAAGGCTACCTTAGGGAAGAACAGCTCACTGGGCAACGTCCTTCCCATACTGATATACTGCTGTTGGAGCCTGTGGCAGTGTGAGATGGGGACGTAACAACACGATTAGTTTTGTTAGTCTGATCACCCTTTAACTTTATAATAATGAAGCTTCTTTTCCACATTTTACTGAGTAGATATGTTAACAAAATTACTCTTATGAGTGAAGTGATAAAAGAAACACCTACAAAACAGTAGTTTAAATGACCGCATTTTACTAATCGCGATTGCAAAGCTGGTATCGTTTTCAGTTTGTCTGTCTATCTGCGTGTCTGTTAGCACGATAACCACTCAACTTGCAACCACTCAATATATCATTGCAGGATTTTACAGGTGTGTAGTAGGGGGAAAAATCGATCACGAGTTCGAAATTGATGAAAGAAGGTCAAGGTCTTTGTGTCTGTTGCCATGATAACTTTGCAGCAGCTCAAGGTGTAATCATAGAACTTTACAGGTGTATAGAAGAGATGAAAATCTCTTATGAGTTCGAAACTGGTGAAAGTAGGTCAAGGTAAAGGTCATATTCCGAGCCACGTTAGATATCTGTCGGCTCGTGGCTGGTGTGATTCGCCCCTTGGGTGGGCCTCTAGTTATTTTTCAAATTAAGTTATCAGGTGAAGATTGGCAACTTTTGGGCGTTTGTGAATGCTCCTGTTGTCACCACTGATATTACAATATACACGGAAGAGGTGAAGGGGCATTCCCGTGAGCTTCATGTGTCTTTACAGAGAGGGAGAGAGAGAGAGACTTCTGTGCTCTGATGTCCATTACTTCATTGATACTATGAACAAACGATTTTATTCAGCAGAAAATGATTATAGGTGTGGTGGTAGTGATGGTAGTAGCTATGATGATGATGAAGGTGGTAGCTGTGGTGGTGGTGCTGGTAACTGTGGTGGTTGGTGCTGCTGATAATAGTTGCGAGGTTGATGGTGGTGGTATTTTGGTGGTAGCATTGGTGGTTCATGTTGCTGATGGTAGCTGTGATGATGATGGTGGAGGTGGTATATGTGGTGGCAGCTATTCAGAGACTTCTTTCATCTGGGCAAGTGCTTTGCAGTGTGGTAGGACCTTGGGGCTCTTGTCACTGTAATAAATGCGTGTGTGTGTGTGTGTGTGTGTGTGTGTGTGTGTGTGTGTGAATTTGCTGGTGGTGCTGGTGGTGCTTTGTGGCCTAATGGGTAGATTGGTCAGCAGATGGGTAGATGGGCAGGGCCTAACTTAAGTGCTGATATTTACCGCTTAGTGAGCTGTGGTAGATAACGCTGTTATAAGTTGCATTTACCTGTTGTGCATTTGTCAGGAATTGTTTGATAGGATGTATTTATTTAAACTCTTTTGTAAAATATAAATCTTAAGTATACCGTATAAAACACCGTCTCAGCTCAATAACCAGACTAGCCCTACACTGGCTGGGGCATGGACAGGGGAATGCTGGGATAAAAGAACGTGGAAGCGATAGTTCTCGTGGTGAGGCTTTGTGGACATTGCCGGATTTTATGGTCTTTTCTACATAATATTGAATTTACGTCGACTTAACCAATAATGCAAGATGCAAAATAAGAATTTGGCTACAGCTAAACACCAAAAGAGTGGAGCCTACATGTCTTTGTTTTTTGTTTTTTGTTTTTTTAAGGATAGGGCAACAAGTGAAGCAAAATGGCTGACGAAAATATTCACAGGAAACTGCCGTGGGCATAGTCAGTTTCTTATTTCTTATTTCAACAAAACGTCCGCGGAGAAAGTAAAAATTATACTTAACACGTGGACTGTCCAATATCTTCCTCTAAAACTAGAGTTAGGTGGATCTATAATAACTCGGTTAGGCCTGGTTAATTGACATAGAACTAAGTAGCTTGAACGGACCAAAATGTCCCAGGATGAACCTGGCTTAAAAGAACAAAAAGGTAAAGTGTCCAGTTATAATTATTCAAACCTGCCAAGAACGTATGAGCAGTCTGAATGGACTTTAAGTGGTCTGAACCTGGAATTGGACTAAATCTTGATTAGGACACAGTGACTTTTCCCACATTCATGCTGGCACGACAAAGCTACGCAGTCAGCAAACAAATTTTACAGACTCTAGTGCTGTCTTCCTATTCCTCAAAATCATCTCGCGCATCTGTTTCCCGGCCTAGAGGTGTCCAGACTTTGTCCTCACTTGTTGGTGCAACATCAAAAGCACACAGTCCTCAAGACTTGCGTAAACCTGTGGTGGTCATCTACCATAGTGACCCTTGAGCAATCGACGGGCATGAATAAACTGTAACTGAGTGACAGGGCGAGCTACGCTGCCTCCCACTGAACCCAGAGTGGGTAAAATATACCAAACTTTCACCGCACACCATTTCCGTCTTTGAGTCAATAGGCAGCAATAAGAAACTTTCAAGAGATAAATATAAATAAAATAAACAAGATCATCAGTGTTCAGAAGGGAATGCAAGATAGTTTCCACACTTTTACAGTGCACTGACGTGTTCCTGTACAACGTGCCATGACGATGAATGAATATATAAAGTACAGGATCGTAAAAAAAAAAAAAAAAAAAAAATGCGTGTTTATATAGTTTGACTTCACCACACAAATCCCTTCAAAAGGCCTAAATATTAATAGCAGTGAAAAGGAAAATGTGCATGGATCTACTGTATCGAAGGACAATAGTGCCGGCTTTGAAACAACTTCGTTGAGAAATAAAGGAATGGCGCCAAGTTGAAAAAACACATCATCATCATCATCATCATCATCCGGGAAATACAAAAGTTTTATACATCTTCTGTTGCCAGCTATTACATAAATATATTAGCGGACCTTCTTACCCACCTTGTCGCTAATACCAATTCATGAATGAAATGTATGGCATTTAAACAACAGCGTGGATAGATATAATCCGTTGCTTATAAAATGACATACACATACATTCGCTAACGTCAGACCATGCAGTCCAACTTCACTGTCACAGGAATATGTTCACACACACACACACACACACACACACACACACACACACACACACACACACACACACACACACACACACATGCATAAGCTCGCACACATGCACACGCATCCCTCGCAGACACAGCCCCTCCCTCACACGGACACACACACCTTCCTCGCCAATTTTCTCCGCATTTCTCGTCGCCTCGCCTCTTCCTTCAGCCCACAGCCTCGAGAAGGAACCATGCCAAATATTTCACCTGAACATAGGTGAGAGAGAGAGAGAGAGAGAGAGAGAGAGAGAGAGAGAGAGAGAGAGAGGGGGTGAATACCAAATAATTAGAGTTACCCACGCTGTACAAACTTGATGCAAGACACATCATCCAGGATATCATTATAAAATCACCACCCTAACCCACCCTAACCCTATATCCCACTAGAATAAGAGGTGTGGCTAGGATTCAAAAAAAAAATCAAAGAAAACACAAACATTCATTATGAATACAAAAGTAAGGGACCAACGAAAGGCAGGCCAGAACTACATTTACGCACCTTTCAAACATTTGAAATTCTTGGCTCCACTCCACAGGCGAGACCACCAACACCAGACACCTGGTTCATGGAATGAAGTCCGTCTGTCAGTACCAAGACCATTGTTAATATTTTCTGTAGCACACACACACACACACACACACACACACACACACACACACACACACACACACACACACACACACACACACACACATAATTGTATACCGTATACACCCCATCATCATCTTAACCATCATCATTAGTGCTGGCAACTGTGTAAGAAAGTGATGAGGTGAACTTTGGCGCTTTTTATCACTCAGCTTCTTTACGGGACTCGCCCACACTGCGGCTCGATGTTCGATTGTACTGCCTTCTGTCATGGGGAAATATTGGCCTTCCCCTGGTCAGAAATTTACTGCCAGGTGTGTACGTGTTTACCATCACTCTCCTTCATTCTGTTTTATGATATGCGTTTTGATCTCGTCAGTTTGCATTTCTATTACTTCAGAGGTTGTTTTTTTTTTTTTTTTTTTTTTTTTAGCACAAAAAAAAATGATCAAATTTGATATATTATGATGTTGCATATAGACAGTATAGGCCAAGGCGATACGGTTAGAGCCGATTCGATCCAATTTAAGCGAATTGAACCATATAAAACTTTTAATATTTTTGCACTGGGACTGAAGAAATTAAGAAATAAGCATTAATAACTAAGACATCTTGGATTTGTCCTTTAGATATATCTGAGTCGATTCGAGCCATGGTAAACATACTTTAATTGATAAATGATTGAGATGAATACTCTAGGCTACTTGATCCTATTTCTCTTGACGAGGGTTATTCAAGCAACGTATTTTTCGAGTCGCGTCGAATTCCACGTTCTCAGCATGAGGGCGGACGACTTTATCTCGTATCAGCAATCTTTCATTCCAGGTGAAAGCGTGATATCTTACGCCTCTCCGATACTTCTTGCTCCCACCCAATAATTTACCCTAACACCAGCCCCCTGCTGCTCTCCCCCTTCCATTAATGAATGCTTCGGACTGGCTGGTTTATACCTGAGCCGTCCCGCACGGTGAATGAGAGGACCGACACTGACTGGAAACTGGCCGTTTTGTGCACTTCAAAGCATATTCTGATCATCTGAAAAGTAAAATATTCTTGACATCAGTGATTCATAAATTATAACATTATATCAAAATAAACTGGTGTTCCATTATATTAATAAAGGACTGCGGTAATTCATTATCGAAAGCTAACACACGAAATTCGTATTGCCTATATTTGCTACGTTTAGCTCTCCTATTTCACTCTTCACCTTCATTTTTTAACTTAATAAGTTTGTCTCGGAGCTTGTGTTTCTATAAAGCACTGATATTCTGTCAAGTAGGTTAAGTGATAGAATGTACTTTTGGCCGTACTGGTATAAGATAATGTTTAAACGTAATTAAATTAACGAACATCCACTGACCACCTTCTGATCCATGCCTCAGTACTTTTAGATTGAACAGTTCTCTTCATAACCTCCAAATAACGTTAGAGGGACATCGTCCTTCACGTTTTATCTGCCACTCACGACTCCTTAGCGTATTTCAGTCCCTTTCCTCCCATTCCCTTTCCTTTTGTAGCCTTTTTGTCCTCGCCAAATTTTATCTCGGATTTGGCCTTTCTCACCCTCTTCCACACAACAATTTCTTCAAAAATGTCTTTATGCAAGGCATATATCTGTTCATCCTATTTCCCTAGTAAATATTCACTTCATGCTTAACCATTTACCTGATACGGGCACACCCAAGAATTTTATTCGGGTTTCGGCAAGATGGTCATGTTTCAGCTGGGCATACATACACACACACACACACACACACACACACACACACACACACATATATATATATATATATATATATATATATATATATATATATATATATATATATATATATATATATATATTGTTACATATCCTATGATTTCATCAACCTTTGTGTAATTTTAACGCACAGTATGCTGCATGTTTGATCACGAGCGTGTTCTGCCTCAGTCCCCCCTTCTACCGTTATAGTAGAGTAAGTCGTCCTTTCTGTTATTCAGTGCGGGATTGTCGACCGTTTGTCCCCATCGCTTCATTTGCGCGTCCTTATTACAAGTTGTATCAGGCTCTGCTGGCCCCTATATAATGAGCTCAGTCTCTGCATCATTGCCACTTAGATCTGCTCCTCATTTTGTTCACATCTCTGTCCTCCCCTGTACAGATATTATTATTGTGAGTGCTCAAGAAATCTCCAAACATCTAGCAGCTGTGTGTAATTTGAGTATTACTGTTATTGCATTTTTTCTTGTACTGTATAGCATAAGTTTAATTTGTAGGCCTAGTGAAGTTTTTGTAATTCATATAGGGTTCTTTATGTCAGTCATTTTTGATAATAGTTTGTATCTGTAATTATTTATCTGGCATTCACTGAGTATTATCTGGTATCTCATTTTATCAGGGCTGACTTAGATAAATTTACTCTTGCTAATTTCGTGTTAATAGAGGCTATTGCAGTTAACCATATATTTAACCTGTTTATTTGCCATTACATTATCCTTATGAGTTCTGAATGTTTTGTTGTTAGTTTAAGCATTAAACTTTAACTTGTAATTTTACCTAACTCTTTTGTTTTGAACCTGGAACTTTACGGGACAGTAGTGATTTTTAGCATTCTCACTGAAAGTGTACGTTATCTTTCTCTGTTCCGTAACATAAATTTGGCGACCTCATATCAGGATATTCAGGATATTATCATAAGGATATTGCTTGATATTTTGTGACTGTTTCTTATTAATTATGTCTACTATTACTACACTTGATGAAGCCAAGGACTTTTTGTCAAATGTGCAAACAGTGTGTGATATAGAAAACAGAACAAAGAATGAACTTAAGATTGTTGCTCAACAATTGGGATTTGTTGTTCGCTCTCATCAGTCTAAAGATCAAATTGTTGCCATGATTAATGAAAGCTTGTTTAATGTAACTCCTCCAAATGAGCAAACGCAGATTGAATTAGCTAAGTTACAGCTAGCCCTGCAGGAGGCCCGTGCTAAGGAGGCCGAGGCACAAGTTGAACTTGCTAGAATTCAAGCAGACCATGGGTATCGCATGAAACAAGGTGGAACTGGATCATCTAGCTCTGATGATTTTGATGTGGCTAAAAATGTTAAACTTGTCCCTCCTTTTAATGAATCTGATTTAACAAAGTATTTTCAGTTGTTTGAGAGGGTAGCTACAGGTTTTAATTGGCCTAAGGAGTATTGGCCAGTACTCCTTCAAACTGTTCTCACCGGTAAAGCTCAAGTAACTTATGCATCTTTGCCTCAGGATCAGTCTGATAATTATGATGTAGTTAAGAGCTTGATTCTTAAGGCCTATGAGCTTGTTCCTGAAGCTTATAGAGTAAAATTTAGGACAACTTACAAGCAAGATAAGCAATCCCATGTTGAGTATGCAAGAATCAAAGAAGATTTGTTAGAGCAGTGGTTAAATTCTAAGAATGTGGATTCTGATTTTGGTAAATTTAAGCAGATGATTTTGCTGGAGGATTTCAAAAGATGTATTTATAAAGATGTAAGCCTATATCTTGATGAGAAAAGAATAGATAATTTGTCTGATGCTGCAGTTTTAGCTGATGAGTATGTTCTCACTCACAAGAGATATTCTAGAGAAAAAAGGGAAAGCTGAGAGTAAGTACGTTGCCTCTACTCAGAGTACAGGTAACAGGAAAGAGAATAAAGATGATGTTTCTCAGGAAGTAAATACCAGCTTCACCTCTAGATTTCAGAAAAGTAAATGTACTTATTGTAGTAAGCTTGGTCATACTACGGAAAGATGTTTCAGGAGACAGCGTGATGTGAACAAAAAGGAGTCTTTAAATATTCAGTCAATTGGTCTAGTGTCCACTCTTGAGAGTTCCCAGAATTCTTTAACTGAGTTAACTGAACCTGCTTTGAGGGGTAACTTAAATTCTCATGATGGAGCTCCTCTTTTGAGCAGTAACGTGGGTGACACTCTCAAGAGTTCATGTGCTAATTTCCTGTCTGATGGTTTTGTCAGTCCTCTGGACAGTAATGACAGGAAATCAGTTCAAATATATCGTGATACAGGTGCTTGCCAATCCCTTATGCTGACCAGTGTTCTAGGCTCTAATTTTAATTCCTCTGATGAAACTGTAATCTTACAAGGTGTAGGAAATAATTACTTCTCTGTTCCTCTGTGCAGAGTGAATTTAGAGTCTGGTTTTGTTAATGGTTCTGTTATGGTTGGGTTGGTTGAGACACTCCCAATGTCAGGTGTAACTTTCTTACTTGGAAATGATATTGGTGGAAGTCAAGTGTGTCCAGCTCCTCAGTTGTCTAGTGAGCCAGTGGCTGCGTCCCAGGATTGTGATGTCCCTGATGCGTTCCCTGCATGTGCTGTCACTAGGGCTAAGTCTAAAGTTACTGGTGATTTAGAGGATAATGATGATGATGATGTTATCCTAGCTGACACTTTTCTTGCTAATTTGGACCACTCACCAGATGAGGCAGTACCCCGTAGTGTTGATAATTTGTCTCGTCAAGAGTTGGTTGAGTTGCAGGTTGCTGATCCTGAGTTGAAAGGTCTAGCTAACTCTGCTTACAGTGAAGAAGAGTCAGCCGGTGCTTCTACTTGTTATTATGTAAAGTCAGGAGTACTTATGAGGAAGTGGAGACCCCCAACAGCATCAGCCGACTGTGAATGGGAGGTTGTACATCAAGTTGTCATCCCTCGTGTTTGTAGGCAGGATATCATTCGAGTGGCTCATGATTCCAGTTTGGCAGGACACCTTGGAGTGAGGAAGACTGTGGCACGCATTTTGAAACACTTCTACTGGCCAGGTATCTTCAGGGATGTTTCCTGGTATTGTAAGTCTTGTCACACCTGTCAAGTTGTGGGGAAGTGTAATCAGACCGAAAAGGTTGCACCTCTAGTTCCCATTCCTCCTTTTGAGGCGCCTTTCACCCGTGTGTTGGTGGATATTGTGGGCCCTCTTCCTAAGACTTCTTCAGGATTTTCTTATGTGTTGACCATGATTGATATGGCTACTCGTTATCCTGAAGCCATTCCACTTAGAAACATCTCGGCAAAGAACGTGGTTAAGGAAATGCTGGGGTTCTTCACAAAGTTTGGTCTGCCTAAGGAGGTACAGTCAGACCGGGGAAGTAATTTCATGTCAAACGTTTTCAAGCAGTCTCTGAAAGAGTTGGGCATCACCCAGATCACGTCTTCAGCTTACCATCCCCAGACCCAAGGAGCGTTGGAGAGATATCATCAAACACTCAAATCGATGCTCAAGAAATACTGTTTGGAACATCAGAAAGACTGGGATAAAGGTCTTCCATTCGTTGTGTTTGCTGCAAGAGAATCTCCAAATGAATCACTGGGCTTCTCACCTTTTGAACTACTGTTTGGCCATGAAGTAAGAGGACCCCTTAAGTTACTCAAGGAATGCTGGCTGTCGGAGGAAGATGACGTCAACCTGCTGGAGTATGTGATGAAGTTCAAAGAACGGCTGTCCACTGCTTTACAGCTGGCGAGAGAGAATTTAGGAGCTGCTCAGGAGAAGATGAAGACTTGGTATGACAAGAAGTCCAGGTTACGCCACTTTCAGCCAGGAGATCAGGTTTTGATTCTGCTACCAGTTCATGGGCAACCTCTTCAAGCCAAGTTTAGTGGCCCTTATTTCGTGGAGAAGAAACTCAGTGATGTCAGCTATGTCATCGCCACACCAGATCGTAGAAAGAGCAAGCAACTATGTCACATCAACATGCTAAAGTTATATCACAGGCGGGACGAAAATAATCCAGTCTGCACTGTAGCTGTTCCACCCGAGTCTGCAAGTGAAGCTCTCCCATGCAGTATGAGCCTGAGTGATAGTTTGGGGAAGAATCCTGATATCATGAATGATCTCCAGACTAAGCTTTCTCATCTACCTCCCAAGGAAACGCAGGAGTTTTCGGCATTACTGCAGGAGTACCCGCAAGTGTTCCGTGCTACTCCAGGAAGAACCACTGTGTTGATGCATGATGTCGATGTTGGAGACGCAAAGCCAATTAAATTGCCTCCTTACCGTGTGAACCCAGTGAAAGTTCCTCTCATCCAGAAGGAGCTTGGCTACCTGTTGGACCACAAGATGATTGAGCCCTGTCAGAGCGAGTGGAGTTCTCCTGTTACTCTAGTCCCTAAGCCAGGTGGGTCACAGCGGCTTTGCATTGACTACAGACGTGTTAATCAGATAACCAAAACAGACACTTACCCTCTCCATCGCGTGGAAGATTGCATAGACAAGATCGGAAAGGCTAGGTACATAAGTAAGTTTGATTTGTTAAAGGGATACTGGCAAGTACCTATGACTGAACGTGCTAGGGAGATCTCATGTTTTGTAACATTAGGAAAGACATTTGCATGTTCTGTAATGCCATGTATAGATTGTTTTAGAGTAATAAGAAATTTCCTTTGTAAATTTCTTTTTTCTTTGTGGGGAGGTGTTACATAGCCTATGATTTCATCATCCTTTGTGTAATTTTAACGCACAGTATGCTGCATGTTTGATCACGAGCGTGTTCTGCCTCAGTCCCCCCCTTCTACCGTTATAGTAGAGTAAGTCGTCCTTTCTGTTATTCAGTGCGGGATTGTCGACCGTTTGTCCCCATCGCTTCATTTGCGCGTCCTTATTACAAGTTGTATCAGGCTCTGCTGGCCCCTATATAATGAGCTCAGTCTCTGCATCATTGCCACTTAGATCTGCTCCTCATTTTGTTCACATCTCTGTCCTCCCTGTACAGATATTATTATTGTGAGTGCTCAAGAAATCTCCAAACATCTAGCAGCTGTGTGTAATTTGAGTATTACTGTTATTGCATTTTTTCTTGTACTGTATAGCATAAGTTTAATTTGTAGGCCTAGTGAAGTTTTTGTAATTCATATAGGGTTCTTTATGTCAGTCATTTTTGATAATAGTTTGTATCTGTAATTATTTATCTGGCATTCACTGAGTATTATCTGGTATCTCATTTTATCAGGGCTGACTTAGATAAATTTACTCTTGCTAATTTCGTGTTAATAGAGGCTATTGCAGTTAACCATATATTTAACCTGTTTATTTGCCATTACATTATCCTTATGAGTTCTGAATGTTTTGTTGTTAGTTTAAGCATTAAACTTTAACTTGTAATTTTACCTAACTCTTTTGTTTTGAACCTGGAACTTTACGGGACAGTAGTGATTTTTAGCATTCTCACTGAAAGTGTACGTTATCTTTCTCTGTTCCGTAACAATATATATATATATATATTGTTACACAGCCTATGATTTCATCATCCTTTGTATAATTCTAACGTACAGTATGCTGCATGTTTGATCACGATTCGCCTCGTGGCTTCCATAGTGACCAGGCTTGCATGTTCAACCTCACTCCCCCCTTCTCCCCCTTATAGCAGAGTAAGTCGTTCTTTCTGTTGTTCAGAGCAGGAGTGTTAACTCTTCGTCCTCTGCGCCCTCATTTGCGCGTCCTTCTTGCAAGTTGAATCAAGCTCTGCCGGCCCCCTATATAATGAGCTCAGTCTCTGCATTTTTGCCACTTAGATCTCCTCATTTTGTTCACATCTCTGTCCTCCCCTGTATAGTGTATTATCTTTGTGAGTGCTCAGGAGGTCTCCAACCATCTAGCTGCTGTATATTTTGAGTATAAGTGTTGTTACCATTTTTCTTGTACTGTATGGCCTAAGGTGTTTATTCGTAGGCCTGGTAAGGTTTTTTGTGATTCATGTGGAGTTTTTGATGTCAGCCATTATTAACAATATTATGTATCTGTAATAATATATCTTGCATTAACTGAGCATTATCCGGTTTTCTCATTTTATCAGGGCTGACTTAGGTAAATTTACTCTTGCTAATTTCGTGTTAATAGAGGCTATTGCAGTTAACCATATATTTAACCTGTTTTTGCCATTACATTATCCTTATGAGTCCTGAATGTTTAGTTGTTAGTTTGAGCATTAAACTTTAACTTGTAATTTTACCTAACTCTTTTGTTTTGAACCTGGAACTTTGCGGGACAGTAGTGATTTTAGTATTCTCACTTGAAGTGTTCATTATCTCTCTCTGTTCCGTAACAAAATATATATATATATATATATATATATATATATATATATATATATATATATATATATGTGTGTGTGTGTGTGTGTGTGTGTGTGTGTGTGTGTGTGTGTGTGTGTGTCCTAGAAATAAAAGCTGTCTCAGGTAAACCCAATCTGTATGGAGGTACGAAGTTATTTCCTTCAGGCTAGTACAGGACGAAAATTTTTAGCAGAGATGAATACACCGTGTTGAAGAGGTTACATCTGTACGATAACGATGCTGCTATGTTGGTCGACGTATATATTCACGATGACCCCTCCACTCACAAGATATACTGTAAAATATATTTCAAGGAAAGAAATTTTGTTTTTCTCGGTTTCTTGGTGTTGATGCTCTCCTTTCTTCTTACCATTGCTCTTTGCCACTGTCTCACGCATTTAGTTGGGGGTTAATTGACCTGAATATAACTTGTTTGAACTGAAAATTTTCACTGCATGGTATCTCAAAACAAAATTAATGTTTTGATTAAGGTCTTTAAATTAAAATAGATCCTAAAAATAAAAATAAAATTACTGGTGAGTAACCACCAAAGGACGGGCGAAAGTCATCAGACACCAAAGCAACCATCCCGGTAGAGGCAAATGTTCTACTTTGACCTCATTTACAGTACGTAGCAAGTTCGATTCAAAATGACCTTCTAACCTGTTTGTTATATTTTTTAGTAGATTCATATGTTTTATGAATATAAACGTACTTGTAAGATGCAAAATTCAGGAAATATCAATTCTTCTGCTCCCAAATCTTGCTTCCATAGTATATTTTACTCCTGGTACTTCCACACGATATAATTCAAGTTAGGGATACATTTTCTGTGGGAGGAAATATACATAGCAATAATAAACACCTTTACTGCTATAAATGCTTCCTAAAGTTCGAAATTATTTGGAGACAGCAAGAATCCTTTGAAATTATGCCATCGCGAGAATGGATTAAGATGACCTTCCATAGTGAATAAGTGGATAATGTGGTTTCAGTCCCTTTGCATCCAGACCTATCCTTATGAGCTAAACAAATGCAGCGAGTGGTGGTAAGTGTGAAATACATGTTCACTTTCCCTTCTCACTGCTAAAGCTAGGTATTCTATTCACGGTACCTCCAGATTCATTAGAGAAAGCCCACTCAACAGAGATGACCCTCGCAATAAAAATCCCGTTTTCCCTCTCGTTAGACATTTCGTTAACTCCTTCTGAGTTCAGTCCTCCATCCCATTGCTTTGCAACTTTGTATATAATCACTCCTCCCAAACAAGATTATCTTTTTTTGATACACAGAGCTCATTGGTTTCTCTCTTTGATGTCCCGTTGTTAACGTTTGTAGTAATCAGTGCGCATCACTAATTACTCTCCGTTTTTATAGAGATCGAAAAGTTTATTCGGTTATCATACAAAAGTCGATTACTTCGCAGTTACTGAGTGCAATCCCCATAATAAACACATGCAAGGCAACTTACTTCGGTGTAGTGCGTCTGTCACCCACCGAACTATTATAGGCTCTTGACTTGTAATTAGTGTACAGTCGGCGTCAAAATTCCTGTCTCCTCACTTGGTTTTCCCTCCACACACATTGAAAATCATTAGCGTAAATCTGCAGTAACGCTGGTTATTTTGTATGGCTTCAGATAAGTGTAATAAGCGCCGTTTGCTGCAGGTCAACCACATTGATTTTTAACGTCCGTGGAGAAATAGGAATAAAAGATAATAGAACTTTTGACGTCAACTGTACACGGTGTAAAGCACAATCCACATGAGTTAACAATGATTTTAACAGCCGGAGGTGGAGAAGGAAGTATCACACTGGCGGAATGTGCTCTAGTTCTGCTTACTACCAGGTCTTATTCTGAGTTTGTAGCCACAGTTGACTGTTTGCTGAAATAAATACAAATGCTGAAAAAAAAAAATCATACAAATAGGATTTACAAGAAATTGTTTAACAGTCGTGAAGATGGGGTGATTTAAAGAGATGGAGGGGAACAGTGAAATTAAAAATACTTGGTAAAGCTCCTACCTCCTGTATAGGCTGTTTGAGATCTACCTGGCCAAAATCTCTGTGAAAGCCAGTCTTCGCGTCTGTCAGGCCAATTATCTTAGCTGTTTGAACAAAACTAAATTCTATTGTTTGGGCGTTCTTTTACAAACATAAATACAGAAGTCCAAGATTAACAAGAAACTCCAAGCAAAGATTTAACATGGTCATTCGATTTGTTTTTCCGTAAAACACACACACACACACACACACACACACACACACACACACACACACACACACACACACACACACACACACACACACACACACACACACACACACACACACACACACACACACACACACACACACACGACAGACAAAAAAAAAATGCATTCCCATCATGTGTTGGGGTAGAAAATTCTCGTACGTGAGAGAAATGGGGCAAGGAAGTTGAGTCTGTCATAAAGATGAGGGGAAGGTAATGGATTGGGTGTCGCAGCATCACGGTTTGTAATGAGGGTAATGGTTGTTTTGGTAGTTACGACAAAGCTTATTTGAGTAGGCACTGAAGCTTTGATTACGACACTTCTTACATATCTTACTGTTACTGCCACCAGGTAATATTATTTTGTTTTTGTGCATCCACTCGTAAGAAAAAGTTAATAATTGAGCAAAAGACATTACATACTCCGGTCAAGATCTGTTAAGATGACGATGGCTGTGATGGAAACGGTGACGAGAGGTTCTATACTTTTGTTATCGCACATTTCATTTACCGTGCACCATGTTCAGTACGGTACCAATTATGCGCGATAATCAAGGGATCAGTTTGTGTGTGTGTGTGTGTGTGTGTGTGTGTGTGTGTGTGTGTGTGTGTGTGTGTGTGTGTGTGTGTATGTGTGTGTGTGTGTCTGTGCTTGCCTGTGTGTGCTACTATGTCTGTCAATCTGTGTGTGAATGTGTGTGTGTATGTGTCTGTCTGTCTACGTGCATATGTGTGTGTGTGTGTGTGTGTGTGTGTGTGTGTGTGTGTGTGTGTGTGTGTGTGTGTGTATGAAGCTGTGTGTGTCTCTGTGCTTGCCTATGAGTGCAACTATGTCTGTCAATCTGTGTGTGAATGTGTGTGTGTGTGTGTGTGTGTGTGTGTGTGTGTGTGTACAAAGGAGCACAAAGGAAAGCAACCAGCAACAGACCCAATGGTGCTTTTGAGGCTGTTTGTTACATATGAAACTATGACTATTATATACAGTTAGAAGAGGTGAAGATAAGAATAATAAAGTAGGAAGATTCCCGTTCACCCGGCAAACCCTCCAGCCGAAGTCAGCAGGAAAAAAATTAAGACTACCGTTCAGCATATAAAAACTGCCATGGGAATTTTATAGGAGGGTTAAAATGAGTAAGAATGTGTGTGTGTGTGTGTGTGTGTGTGTGTGTGTAAAAAGAGAACCATCTTCTCTTTTCTCGTCATGTCGGATCTCAACAACGTACATTTATGTGTTTCTCATTTTTCACAAAAATCTGACCAGCAATTACATGGGAGTAATGAGCAATATGTTTCTCAGTCAGATGATGGATCAGCCTGTCTGCCTGCCCATCAAATCTGGCCTTTGTAAATGATTAAGGAGGGAGAGGGGTTGGTGTGTTAAAGGCAAGGGTTGGGGACGGTATGAGGACGGGCTATTAGAAGGGCAACGTAGAAAGGAAATAATAGGTGAAGGGTATATGTGACAGGCAGGAAGAGTCATTTGAAGGCTTCAACTTTTATCGACACAGTTAACATCATCACTACAGTTGTATTCCAAAACTGGACGTGTGAAAGTGAACTCACATTCTCTACATTTTTACAGCTTTTTTTTTTTTTTAATTGCTTTGGGGTTCACAATTTCTTCACTACGTGCATATGTGTGCTACCAAACCAAACCTATCTTAAACACAGTGAACTCGGCAGCAAGGACAATTGTACTTACTCGTATTCCATTCATCATAATTTTTTCCATTAATGTTGTCAAAAGACTGGCGTTCGTCGTCATCCTAGAGACCTCGGATTTAACTACTTCGCTATCAAGGGTTTACCATTAGCACAATTTTTACGTATGTTTTTTGATGCCCAAGAGGATATGTAATTTCCTCAGCCGGATAAAATAGTGCATACCCAAGTCAACATCGAAGTACCGAGTCCAAGTATCGACTTATTCACCATTTCTTCCATTGATGTTGTCAAACGATTGTTGTTCGTCTTCCTCATCCAGGTGAAAGTATTACTTCTTTGCACAATGGAGTCCTGTGTTGGTAGACAAACGAAAATAAAATTTCATCGACGTATTGGAATGTTTCTTGGAATGAAGCTTGCGTTGCCATAGCAGAGAACCTTCCAGATCCCAGTGATCAATGGAACTATAATAGTTATGTGCAACCACAGTACGCAGGTTCACTGTTCAGAGGCTGACGAAAAGTTTTCTTCTCACATTAACTTTCTGAGCTAGATTTGCGAGATACCACTTTGTAAAAACACTATGGCTGGTCCTCGAAGCCATTGCCCCCTGTACCCAGCAGCGACGGTGAAGGTGACCGTGGTAGGGAAAGACATTCTGATTGTTATATACTGTGCTACAGAAGCAAGCACTAGATAAGGAACATGGAGTAGAATTTCTGGTGAACAAATACTTGAATGGTAACACTCAAGAATTCTTCAGTAAAAATGACAGAAGCGCAGTCCTAATAAATTAAGTAAACAAGATACAAAATGAAGTCAGTTCAACTATGTGACAGCATCAGCTTATGATGATAATGCAGAGGAAGAGATAAAGTAACATAAAATCCAGTATACATTTGTAAAGCACGACTTTCATGCAAATGTTTACAAGTGAAGGGTACGTGAGACTGCAGTAAGGCATTATGAAGTGGGTATTCGCAATGCCAGATGTACGATGCAAATGAAATTTGCTGGAAAAAAATGGTCGTAGGGTGATAAACATGTTCTCTCTCACACACACACACAAAAAAAAGCAGAATGTGTACTGGAAAGTGACCAAATGGCTACAAGAAAAAGTGTCATCTTAACTGACAAATCACATACCAGTACAGAGAAAAAGGTAAGTGCACTGAACAAAGTAAATGTAGGATGCGACCAAAATAAGGTAATAAGTTAAACAGTACTTGATATCGGAAGAGAGAGGGAGAGCCTAATCCGAAGGAAAAAGGCAAACCTTTTAGTAGCGAAAGAGAAAGCAACAGAATTAGCTTGTTAGTTTAGAATAAATACTCCTACTTGGTGGATGAAGTAAATACAAACATCGAGGAAAAAAATGAAACATTCATGAGAATGGTAAACGAAGCAACTCCAGGAGATATGAAACCTTGTAACAACATCTGCAAACTAAGAGAGTAGAGGGAAAATGAGAAATATCATTGTCAGGACGAGGAGAGTTCAAACTGAACAAGCAGTAAAGTTAGTTCAGGCTGAAGAGTCAGTTCAGAAAAAAAAAAAAAATCAGTGAACACAGTCATCCCCAACGTTCCATTAGATATACTAAAGAACATTTTGATGGGAATGGAAGTTGAGGTCAGACATGATAATAGTCCACCACTAATGTCATCAAGCATAAAAGTGACTATGTATCAAATGAACTAGCATATCAATTTATGTTTAGAAGTCGAAGCTGGACCCAGAACTTGGATATATACTCTTGTGTTCTGCTTTAAAATAGTTACTTCAAATGTAGTGCCACAAAATTAGTATTCATATATGTGTTTAGGGGTACTGTAATTTCTAAGTTAGATAGGGTGTAATCTGAATACTAGTCTATAAATTCCTGTCCTAATTAGTAATTCATATGTTAATGACTGATGTAGGGTTAACTTTATTTTCATATGTATATATCTCTGTATCTATGCATTGGGTGATGTAATTGTGAGTGTTGAGCTATGGGAATTCCTCCATCTGGTAGAGTGATGAATAACAGATGCGTGCAGCCTTTCCCCTTGTTTATGCGTCGTTGTTGGGCGCCAAGTTTAAACCTTAAACAGAATAATAATGGGTATGCAATTCTTTCCGTATCATAGTTGTCAAATGCTTACTAATGAAGCTGCTAGAACCCAAATATGTAAGATTAAAAGTCAAAAAAGGCCAAAATAATGTCATTTGTGAGGATCTAATAGTCCCGCTTGCCTTAGCCGTCACTAGATGGCATAAGCTACCCCAAACTCAAGGCGGATGGTGGTAAAATCAGTATTTAAATTAAATAAGCATTGAATCCCAAATTTTCCCCAATTCAATCAAAAGTCCTAACGTCATGTGTACACTACTATATAAATAGTGAAGAGAATTAAAACCTACCATATTGCAAAAACACAATCTCATTTGATCTAGCAGTGGCGTCCCTTGGTGCCCAAGAGGCCCCACTCGCTGCTCAGACATCGTGTATAACAGACGTTGGTTCAGTTCACAGACACCGTGACGTCGGGGTGTGCACGAGGCCATCTCGTGGTATTGCCCATAGACTCGTCTCACATACACACTTACACTACCCGTGAATTATTTATAAACTGAATGTAGTAGAAATGGTATTATTGATCTATCAGGTGAACTTTATTTTTTTCTTGTAGATAAGGTATAGAGATTTGAAAAGTGATGTGATCATGTAACGGAAAGGCGAAATTCAAACTCATTAACCGTTTTCTTTCTCTTACATTAATATGTTAGAAAATTAGGAGCGTGGAAGGGAACTTAGTGGTTGCGAGCAAAAAATGTGATTTTTGAGTTGTTCCTCGAGGCTAAACAAGCCCGAGTGATTATATATATTTTTTTTGGTGATTATGGATTAATGATGATTATGAATTGTTAATAATTATGAATTGATAGTGATTGTGAATTATTGTGAATTGCATGATGAGATTATACTACACGGACGAAATAGAACACGAGTGATTATTTTTCTTGGTTCGAGGCTATGCCAGCCCGAAAAGACAACCCAAGCCTATAAATGTCCCAGTCTTGAGGCTATTGACGAGCCCAAGAATAGCCGACAATAAAGAGTGAGGTATGATGACCTCAGAAACCACTTGAATATTCCAATTGTTTTCGCTTGATGACAATATTGTATGATGATCGCCCAAACCATGGTTTTAATTTACAACCCTTTTCCATATGACTGAAGGTCATGTAATCAAAAATGTCTGTTG
Source organism: Coenobita brevimanus (assembly GCF_032717465.1). NCBI lineage: Eukaryota > Metazoa > Arthropoda > Malacostraca > Decapoda > Coenobitidae > Coenobita > Coenobita brevimanus. The sequence continues at coordinate 20,887,637 of NC_137046.1, forward strand.
AAAAACCGGTATAGAATTATTAAAGTAGAGTAAAATTTATGTCATTTTTATACCCAATCAAGGGAATATTGTCCTCTCATGCCTAACTCACTCCCCTTCCAGTTCAAGATTCCTCCGCTTTGGGAACGACGACCACACATGGTACTGACTTAATATCGACTCGGCCAAAACTACAAACGCTACCAAACCCATCTTAAACAATTAACCTTTATTGTACCAAGTCAAAACACCCCCCCCCCTTTTGTTTTTACTGAAGTGAATAGCCTATCAGTCATTGAGGGGAGACTAAGTCAAGTACCATTTGTATTATCAACGTGTAAGTTGAACAGAACCAACCGGTGGGAAATCCATAAATTCCCGACCATTACACTGGTAACACCGGTAAGATTAAAAATCCTAACATTACACTGATGAACAATAGTGGTGGGATTGTAAATCCTGGCATTACACAAAGGCCTTAAGAACAAGTGGGGCCAGACACAACAAATTTCGCCCAACAACAGTTGTTTTAATGTTGTTAAATACTGAATCGGTTCTGCCATTTAGTGTCAGTACACAATTATATTAGTCACAGATAGTGACACTCATGTTTTCAAATTACACCCTCTGAAAATCCGTGATCTTGCATTTGACCTTTCAAGGTCACTCAAGGTCTGTAACTTGCAATACTTTGGTGATAGAAACTCCGTGTACAAACAGCTAGATAAGGAGTTTATTACAAGCTCACAGTAAAACAGTCTGCCCGTGTCGGCTGTCTGCTAAGAACTGATGCAATAACGCCGTCTTCAGGCGTGGGAGAGCATGCTGACCTAGCAAATTTAGTGGGGCATGTATGCATTGGGGGGGGACATATATACATCGGGGGTAGACATATTGTGGAAGGGGTACACTACTCCCCCGGGTAGCTGAGATGGTGTCTCCGGACACCAGGAGTTAAATGGTGGGTGATTATAGTAGTAAGGCAGGACCGGGGAGGTTCGTACAAGGGGTAAGTATGATACAGGGGCAGTAGGGGAGACATGGCCATGTTGAGGGGAGGGAATTAGAAGGATATATACATATAAGATATACAAGGAATAATAGGTACAAATCCAGTAAGGGTCGAAGGTATATATAAACATAATGGGAATTGCACAATAATAGTTTGATACATGATAAACAAGGAGTAGATATGAGAGTTCTAGTGTTGTTCTGCCTTCATTTTTTTTTTTTTTTGTGGATTTTCTGTAGGATACACTGTCACTGAGTAATGCATGAAAGAAATACCATCATTTTCTAGTAGGCAGAGTGCTGTTCACAGTTTGGGTAATTGTTAGATGGCAATGGTAGTCACGGAATGCGAGGGCACTAAGTACGGGGAGTTTCTACGTCGTGTGTAGGGCATACTATGCCTGTAGCGACTCTGATTTCCTGGAGTCGGCGTTCCATTTTTCTGACACAACAATGCACTGCACAGGTGATGAGTAGAAAACCTATGAAAGCGATAACCACAGGGGGAAACACAACTGTTGGATGAACCCATGAACGGCTGAAGGCCAGAGAAAATTGATCCATAATGAAATCACTGTCATTGAGGAAGGTGAGCATGCGCAAGTGAGGGGAGGTGATGGTAATGTTGGCAGATGGTAGGGTTGAAGGCATGTCGATTGGTTGAAAGATGTCATAGGAGTGTTTACGAACAGCTTGGTGATAGCGAGTGGCGTAAGTGATGACGGACTCTGATTTGACAGTACAATAGTCAGGGGCTTTGTAGAGACCACTAGCGGGGACGGAGCGAACGGAAGAACCAGGACACATGATTGTGACAGAGATGGGAACAGCAAAGAAGAAGTACTGGACATGGTTGAGGTGAGCATGGTGGACCGGGAGGTCAGGAGCTGGGACAAAAGAACAGGCTGAGTAGATGGAATGGTTGCGAACTAAAGCAGACTCACAGGGTGTAGCACTGCTAGGGAAGATAGCGAAAAGGTGGGCAGCACAGAGACGAGAGGTTGGAGTAAGGGAGGAACATTGCTGGAGGTCTGTGGAAGAAAGGAAGGCAACGGAAAGATGATCATGGGAGAGCAGGAAATATTCTGAAGGAACAGATACCTGTAACAAGGAGTTGTTGAGGCGGAAAGGGAAGGGAATGATGTGGAAAAGGTTAAAGGTTATGGCAGAACGGAGAGGAATATGGACGACGACGTATGTAGTGAGAAGAGTGGCTTCAAGAAAAGGATAATAATATTAAAGGGAGGAGTAAGGGAGGACTGGGGAGAGACCAAAGGTGGAGTGGGCCCATTCCAGGACAGAACGGAGAGCTGAGACAGGTACTAAGTTGGCAGTGACACGTCCATTGATAGCATCGACCAGTATACGAACCAAGGTAGAGACTTGAGACAGGAGAGAGTCAAGGGCCAGTAGGAGATTATCCATGTTGAGTTTGAGGTAGAAGAACTCAGAGATAACGTTGAGATCTGAAAGGTGGCATTGTAAGATATCGGTGAAATTGTTTAGAGTGGACGTGACTTCATTGAGTTGGGTTGTGAGCTTCTGTAACATAGTGTGTTGGATTTTAAGGACTCGGCGTTGTGATTCTAGGGCTGAAGCTAAATGAGTGAGATCAGATTTGAAGCCAGAAATATCATGGGCTGTAGCAACGCCAAACAAGCCACTCAGAATCTCACCGCCGAAGTCGAAGAGACCTCGTTTCACACGAGAACGACTCACGGGTGTCTGAATGGAAAATGTGTCATTGAGCTCAGTGAATCTGTTACTTATGTATTGCAACTGCCAGGAGAGTGGGAGGAAAAGGTTATAGAGATACTCATTCGGGTTGTGTTGTCATAAAGACTTTGTAGTTACTTGTAGAGAAGTATATTTTAGACTTGTGGTCGAGCGGCTTTTATATCTTGTAGTAGTTTCCCCACCAGATGTCATGTAGTGACGGGAGAGGTAAAGAATAGTATGGGACTATTTTTATTTGTCTTGGAAATATTAAACAGGTCTCTCCCATGGGAAGAGTATAAGTCCCGGGTAGCTACCTCCCTGTCTCGCTATCTCTCTCTCTTTCTATTCTAAGGCTAATCTCCGTCTCGACCTCTCTCTAGGGTCGCTTGTCTCCTTCTAAACTCTCTTTCCTAAAATCTGGTGTAGCAGGGGTGTGTCACGTATGTTCCTCATGGTTACCAGATCTTTGTTCACGAGAGGACTGCTGACAGCTAACTGCATCATCTCCTTACTGGCCGCTGTCGTCAGCTTTCCTCAGTGTTAAGAGTGTGTAAGCATGTTTAGCACTGCTCGATTCTCGCAGACACAACACCTTCTCATCATTTGACTTCCTGCTTCTATCTGTCTCTCTATCTATCTATTTATCTATCTATCTATTATGTAGTCCTACAGTGTGTCCCCATGAGGGCCGTGAGATGGTTCCTGATTCCGTGGAGCTGGTGCGCGTAGGCAGGTAGGGCAATGGTTACGTCGGCCAGGGGCGCAAGATCATAGCGCAAAGAGGCGATGTCGTCGATAAGCATTACCTCGCCTCCTGAGCCGACCAAGGCCCCGGGACGTACTCCACCATCATCCTGACCTGACCCAGACCCCAGGAGGGTCAGCACTGCCAGCAGGGAGATCGCTAACATCGTACCTAGAAAATCAGGGTAGAGTTAATGGGGGAGGTCGTGAAGAGGTTGATGGGCAGAGCGCAGTTTGGACCGATATTGATTGGTTGATGAATGAGCAGGTGGAGATGGAGACGAAGGAGACTGAGGGATAGGTGGAGACAAGGTAGACTGAAGGATGGGAGGAGGGGAAGAGGGGGCAGGAGGTTGTGTAAGTGATTCTTCCAACACGAGGCCACGGGGTGCTTGCTTTAAGTCATCGACATGGACCCATCTGGTGTCCCTAGTGGACAGGTCCTGGAGGTGAAATTTGTTGCCTTGTTGAGTGAGGACGTGGTGGGGCCCTGTAAATTTGTCATCCAACTTAGAGGAACGCGTATGGGAATGAGCAAAGACAAGATCGCCTACATTGATAGTGATAGGAGAGGCGGACTTATGTTGGCGCTGCAGCATGTCCTCCCGAGAGGAAGCCAAAGTGGATTGGACATACTGGTGGATTGTCTGGAAGTTGGCCAATTTTAGTTTAACATAATCATCCATGTTGTAGATGGGTTCTGGCTTTGAGGATAAGAGAGAGTATGGGAGGTCCTTGTCAAAACCAAAGAGGACGAAGAAGGGAGATTCAGCAATGGATGCATTGATGGAGCTATTGATGGAAGATGCCACTTGGGGAATCCAGTCATCCCAGGACGAACTATGGGAGCCTAGATGTCTGAGGCACTCTTAAGATTTTTCGGTTGTGGCGTTCTACAAGGCCATTGGAAGCCGGATGGTTAGGCACGACATTGCACTTACTGATATGAAAGTGGCGACAGATCTCATCTAGAAGGCTGTTGTTGAATTCTGTACCGTTGTCAGTAAGAATGGTATGAGGGGTACTGAATGGGCAAATTACGTGATCTACAAAGGCACGGGCAACGCTCTTCGCGGTCTTGTCGGAGAGGGGGACGAGGACACAGTAGCGGGAGAAGTGGTCGACCACTACGAACAAGTACTCAGCGCCAGATTCTGTGAGAGGTAGTTTTAAGAGATCGATTGAGACAGTTTCCCATGGTCGTGATGGGATTGGGTATTGTAAGAGAGGTGCTGGTAAGCCGGTTGATCCTTTGTGGCGGTGGCAGGAGAGGCAAGAGTCACAGTGGGCATTGATATCGCGGCGCATGGTTGGCCAATAGTATTTGAGATGTGCTTGGCGCAAGCATCGGTCTTTACCTGGATGGGAAGCTTGAGGAGTATTATGAACAATATGAAGAACCTTTGGTATCAGGGCAGTGGGGACAACAAGTTGGCGTACTTCGCGATTGGGCATATCTTTGCCTGTTAGCAGTGTTTTCCTGTACAAGAGATCATCATCTAGCATGAACTCATCTAATGATACTGGCAGAGTAGGTAAGGTCGAGGCATCGCCAGATTCTAGGAAATAAATGACTTTGGACCACATGGGGTCTTGGCGTTGAAAGTTTCGAACAACGTCTGACGTTAGTGTAGTGTTTTCAGTTACTTCAGGCTGCAGTGATGTTATAGCTGCTGCTACGTAATGTGAGAGTGCGTCTGTGACTACATTCAACTTGCCTGGTACATATTGAAAAGTGGGATTAAAGTCCTGGATGATGATAGACCATCTAGCTAGTCTACCTGTTAGGTTGCGATTCTTGAACAAATCACATAGTGGAAGGTGGTCTGTTTGGATATGCACTGGATAACCATAGACTATATCTCTGAAATGTTTCAAGGACCAGATTACCGCTAGCGCTTCGAGATCTGTGACACTGTAGTTACGTTCAGCGGTTGTAAGGGTGCGACTAGCATACGCTATTACGCGCTTCCTTGATGCTTCATCGAGTTGCATCAAAACGGCACCAAGTCCAGTGCCTGAGGCGTCTGTGCAGAGAAGGAAGGGTGTGGTATAATCAGGGAACGCTAGAACAGGGGCATTTACAAGAGCTGTCTTTAGCTTTTGGAAAGCCTGTGACTGGTCATTAGTCCAAACAAAGGGCACATTCTGCTTAAGTAAGTGGGTCAGAGGAGCGGCGATCTTCGCGTAATCCCGGATAAAGCGACGATAATAGCCACTGAGGCCCAGGAAACTTCGTACAGCGTCGGTAGTGGTAGGTTCTGGGAAGTTAATGATCGCCTTAGTTTTATCTTCATTAGTATGAATGCCTAGTGCATCTACGACATGGCCTAGGAATTTGATTTTCTTTCGCAGGAAGTCACATTTACTGAGATTGATTTTCAGGCCTGCGAGCTGGAGGCGTTCAAAGACTTCCTGGAGTTTGGTAAAATGATCAGGGATGGATTTACTCACAACAATGATATCATCTAGGTAAGCAAAAAGAGAGTGTCCCATCATACCGCTGAAGACTGAATGGATAAGTCGCATGAACACGGAAGGAGCATTTCTCAGACCAAAAGGGAGTCTCTTAAACTGAACATGTCCGGAAGGGGTGCTAAAGGCTGTGACTGGGCGAGAGGACTCTTCCATTTCGACCTGCCAGTACCCGCTGAGGAGGTCTAAAGATGAAAAGACTACGTTATTGTCACCAAGGGATTCTAGCAAATCAGTGAGGACAGGTAACGGGAAACGGTCTGGAACGGTGACAGAATTGACCTTATGATAGTCGATTACTGGTCTAAAGTTGCCGTCCTTCTTTGGTACTAAGAAAAGTGGGCTATTCCATGGACTGACGGAGGGTTCAATAATGTCCTGGTCTAACATGTTCTGTACCATTTGATCTGTTTGCTTTCTCTGGCTGTGAAGCAATCGATACGCTGGTATGTAAATCGGATGAGTTCCTGGGAGTAGTTCAATCGTATATTTGACAAGGTCTGTTCTACCCATCGGTTCACCGGGTAAGGCAACCACGTTTCTGTACGAGGTCAGAAGGTCGAGGAGTTGAGGCGTATGTTCTGGGAAATCTGTGCAAGTGAGATGTGAGAGCATATCGGGTGAATGCGTCGGCGCAGATCCCGTAGAGTTAATAGTACATACACCAATTGGCGTATCATCAGTCTGAATAGTAGGAATTGAGGAATCCTGGCACACCTTTACGGCCGCTGGGTATACTAGGAAGTCTCCAATCTTTACACCACTTTTAAGTTTTAGTGGAGCATTTGTGACATTGAGCAAGTACAGGTAGCATAAACTGTCCTCTAAGACTGTACACCATGCTGATTCATAAGTCAAGCCATTCACACAACACGTCTCAGGTAGGGTTAGTACATCCACTCCTTCTTTCGCACCGGCAACACAAACAGAGACTTTGGTGAACTCATGCGGTAACAAAATTGTGCACGTATTTGTTACTGCACGTTTCGTCTCTGCGTGTTGGAGAAGATCATGCAGACTGTGTGAGGTAGGTAACTGAGACATGTCTGAGTCAGCGATAGTGTTGTCGGGAGAGGATGTAAGAGCCATGTTCGAGGGCTGAGATGATGTATCAGGGGACATTGAGGAATTTATGTCCTTGCTCGCAGTCAGTAAAGGAATGATCTCTGTGTTCTCAGATGATGATAGTGGTGGTTTGGGCTGGGTTGGACTTTTTGATAGTGATAGGGACAGAGGTAATTGAAGGACTGATTTGATCGTAAGAACAGGACGGGGACATTCCATAGTGTAAACCGGGAATCCAGAAATGTCTATACTACCACAAGCAGGTAATAATGCAATGGAATGTTGTGCCATGGTGAAGAAACCAATAAGGGCATCTGCAGGATACTGCAAGTCATTAGTGACATGAAATTCAATGGGGATAGGGGGCAAAGCTCTGTGGAGTTTGACTTCAGGGATGACTCTTCCCTTAACCTTAAACTCTGAGCCGTTGACACCACATAGGCGAATGTCTGGTGGTTCTAGGAAACTGACGTGGCTGTGATGGCGATGAATAATTTGTAAGGAATTTTCGGAGATGAGATTTACTATAGATCCTGTGTCCAAGAAGAATGACGTTGGTATGTCATGACTGCTTCCGAGAATGACTAAACCCGAGGATGTTATGGGACCTACATGGCGGATGGGGAGTTGGGTTTCTGGTTCTACGTGATATTGGTCCGATACGGGCGAGGCGCTTCCCCCGACTGTGGGCGGTTGAGGTAACGACATTCCTCAGTGGTGTGAGTCGTGCTTGATTTGTGGTATTTGCAGTGTGGACGACATGAGCGGGAAGGCGTACGCTGTCTGGTTTGGGAGTGAGGACGTCTGTATGTACGGTCGCAACTGGATGCTCGATGTCCAGGATGACCACAGTACCAGCAAAGAATCGAAGATTGTCTGTTCCGTCGGGCGCTAGATTGATCATGACCTGCGGTAGGAGAGCGATGGGTGGCAGGTCTGCCGCGTGTGGTGGGACGGGAGCGAGATTGGTTTGGGGTAGTGGAGGTGTGACAGACTGAGGAGGCCAAGGGTTGGGTGGTGCCCTGACGCGTGTAGTTCGAACCTGTTCTTTCATGAATGGCTTTAGTGACCTGAATAATTTTATCTCCTGGATTGAAACCGATTTCCAAGGCGAGCTCTCGCTGTTTAGGAGTAAGCCAGTGAAGGAATCTCAGGTAACCAATTAAGTCAGCAAAGTTGGTGAGTGAAAGCATTGGAACGCCATTCTTGTCTTCTAACCATTTCGTGCCTACCAGTAATTGGAGCATCTCGCTACTAGTTGCTTTCATGGCGGCGGCAGCTTCGCGGAGCTTGGCATATTGCGCTGGGATGCGCAAGTCCTCATCTAGTTGGTTTAGGAGATTAATGAATCCCATGAGAGACGCGGTATTTGAATGCTGGCAACAAAGGCTGATGAGTTCCGTACGAAAATCAGCAAAGGTACGAATGCTATCGAAATGTCCTGCACGGATCGCGGATCCGATGTCTGATTTACCGTGATGCAAGCGACCGAGGAGGTAAGCTACTTTGAGCGATTCCTCGGTAATTTGTCTGTTGTTTATTTCGGTTTCGACTTCTCTGAGGAAATCATAGACAGACCAAGTTGGGTCCTGGCCGGTAAAATTGAGACGATTGGCATCGTCGAGATAGATAGACTGTGGAGGGTTGGCCATGGCTGGAAGTGTAGAAGTGGCGGCAGGAGAGGTGTGGGAGAGAGAGAAGGTAGTGGCAGTTAAGGGCGAGCAAGACGGGGTATGAAGGGAGGCAGGAGAAGTAACGACAGTGGAAGGAGTAGAGGAAGAAGAAGGGAGAGTAGAGGCAGGAGTAGAGGAGGAGGTATCTGGATTTACGAGGGTAGAACGGGTAGTAAGTGATTCTGCGGGAAGTGAAACGGGAGTCTCAGGTACAGGGCAGTGGTACTCTTTGCCACTTCGTAATTGAGTGATTGTGTTAGAGTCGGCAGACGGGGTATGAGCAGGTGATGTTTCCGGGTCAAGAGGGCTGGTGGTAAGCGGTTGACGTGGAAAGTATGACATTTAATGCGGCAATGGAAGATGAAAGGATGAAGATGGATACGGAGGTGGAAACATATAAATAACAATGAGAGAATGGAATACACTAGGTGTGAAAATGAATGAAGGTGCGGGCATGGATGGTTTAAATAAAATGCGAAGGATGAGATGGATAATAAATAACGTAGGTGAAGATGAAAATGGGGTAATGGAAATGAGATGGAATATTTACAATAACCAATCTGTAGAGAAAATCGAGGATAATCCCTAGAGAAAGGAAAGATATACTATAGTTACACAGTAGAAACAGGAGTGTCGAGATGGATGACGTGCAGGGTGGCTGGGTGTAGCTAGGCTGGGGCGGGGCGGGGTGGGGCGGGACCACGGGGCGGGGCGGGGCGACGGGGCGGGGCGGCGGTGGAGAGACAGCTGGGCGGAGAGGAGAAGAGATGCCGCGATGAATCACCGGCAGGGAGTGGCGGTCTTAGGAGGCTCTGTAATGCAGACCAGATGCGGGCGACGGCGGAGGCCGGTGGTGGGTGGTGAGGCAGATGTCGGCGCAAGGCAGGTGTAGAGCTGGTGAGTTGCAAATGCAGAGAACGGTGGTGGGCAGGCAGCGGGCAGACAGTGATAAGTGGCACCGTGGGGGCAGGAGCTATGATGAGTCCGGAACAGGTGCTGGGAACAGGTGCAACAGGTGCGTAGGTCGGCGACGGTGACACGTGCGGTCAGGAACAAGGCGTATGGGTGCGGTTGTTTGAGAGGTGAGCACTGGTGAGAAAAATGGTACACTCGAAAAGCACAGCCAAGGTATAGAGGCACGGAGGAGGGGCGAGGCTGGCAGATGCGAGTCGTCGTGTATCTTGTTGTATCACAAAAAATCCAAGGAGGCGGTCAGAATGTGATGGTTCGAAATACCGCTGCTACCAAATGTAACTTGCAATACTTTGGTGATAGAAACTCCGTGTACAAGCAGCTAGATAAGGAGTTTATTACAAGCTCACAGTAAAACGGTCTGCCCGTGTCGGCTGTCTGCTAAGAACTGATGCAATAACGCCGTCTTCAGGCGTGGGAGAGCATGCTGACCTAGCAAATTTAGTGGGGGCATGTATGCATTGGGGGGGGGACATATATACATCGGGGGGGGGGACATATATACATCGGGGGTAGATATATTGTGGAGGGGGTACAGGTCAAAGGTAATGGCGGCAAATGAGAGCCCATATGAGCCTTCCTATATCTTGATAACTGTAAATACCTCAGTCTTCAACGAGCCTCGAGTTATAGCCCCCTGAATATCCGTGACCTTGAGTTTTGCATTTCAAGGACAGTTACGGTCAAAGCCACGGTACCAATTAAAAACCCATCGGGGACTTCCTATATGTTGATAATAACAAATTTCTCTCTATCTTCAACCAGTTTCGAATTATAGCCTCCTGAATATCCGTGACCTTGAGTTTGACCTTTCAAGATGACTCAGGGTCAAAGGTCTTGGTGCCAAATGAAAACCGATGTTACAAGTTACTGTATGTTTATAATAGTGAATATCTCTATCTTCAGCCGGTTTCAAATTATAGCCGTTTGAAAATCCATGACCTTGATTTTGACCATTCAGGTTCATCCAATTACCTCCAAAATTTATTCACTTTCTTTAGAAGCCAATGCCCACATGTCCTGAATATCTCAAGTAATTTTATTCACCCGTTTTCCCGCCATGTTGCTAACAAACAGAGATACAAATACAAAAAAAAAAAAAAATCAAAAGCAATACCTCGCCGGACTCCGTCTGGGCGAAGTAATTACCGTCCAATTAGTTTTCTACCTGTTGTCTATAAGTTATTCACAAAAGTCATCATTCATCATCATCATCATCATCATCTGGACATCCTTTCCCACCTGAGGGCAGGGTGAGGAGTAGCAACGTCCAGACAGCCCAGGTTTGTTCAGTCCAATGGGCCACACTTCCATTCACACATCATTCAAGCCCCCGGAATCCTGGCTCTATCTGATACGGTCAAAACTTTCATCACTTACTGTAGCTTTATATAAACGTATCCGATAGTCAATCCGAATGCTGTAACGTCAAAAAGAGGTGCCAAATCCCTTATCATGCGCTTCTTCTCACAACATTCATCCAGCCAGCTCGACCTCTTATCAGTTCCCTAGCCTCACCGACTTCCATATCTCTCTTCCTCACACACTTATCCACATATCCCTCCACCTTCTCTTTGGCCTACCTCGCCTCCTCTCTCCTCCATATTTGCTCAGATATACCTTTTTCATTACTCTATTATTATCCATTCTCTCCAAATGACCATACCATCTCAGCACATTCTCTTCATTTCTGGTGTCCACAGACTTCCTCACTCCGCATCTTTCACGAATCACATTATTTCGCATCTTATCCACCCTCTGTACTCCACATACATTCCTCAGCAGTCTCATCTCTGCTCTCACTCCTGACTTTCCATTTTTTATGCCACACCATATATTCCATATGTTATATTTGGCTCTAACGCTCTATCATGTAAGCCTCGTGCAGCTGCTATACTCAAGCCTCTGTTTCTAATCAAGGCCTTCATAGCACCAGCTACTTTTCCTTCCTCGATTCACTCTACTTTCCACTTCTGCACATTTTCCTCTCTCTTCTATCATCGTATCCAGGTGTTTGAACTCTCTCACCAATTCCAGTCTCTCCCCATTCACTTTAACATCACACTGGGAGTCACCGTCTCTCACGATTACGATCACTTTACTCTTTTCTGCATTTACTCTCAAGACACAACGTTCAGTCATCAGCAAAGCTTTGCGCTAGTCTACCAAGTTCTTATCAGGTATTTGCAAGCAGTACTGCATCATCAGCATACAACAAATTTGAGCTAATCCATTCATCACCGTTCATTAAAGAACACCATCCCTCTCTCCATTGCTCGTGTTTTTACTTCTTTCATCACCCCCATCCATATAAATATTAAACAAGCATGGGGATATCACACAGCCATGTCGCACACCCACATTGATCGTGAACCATTCACTTAGATGCTCTACTTTGTCGTATGCTTTTTCCAGATCCATTAATGCCATAAACTCCTTATAATCCTTCTCACAAGCCTTCCCCACTATCTACCTCACTGAAAATACTTGATCCATACATCCTCTGCCCCTCCTAAAATCCCCTGCTCATCACTCACGACGACTTCTGATATCTCTCTTACTTTCTTTATAATAATTCTTCCATATATCTTCCCTACAACACTCAATAAGCTTATGCAACGATAATTCTTGCACTCACTTCGCTTATCTTTAGTTTTGAAAAGAGGTACAATCGCAGCCCTTTTCCACTCTGCTGGCACAGTTTCACTCACCCATGCCCTCTTACATATCCCCAGCAATCACTTCATTCAGCTCTCTCCACTACACTTAATCATTTCTGCATACACCTCATCAACCCCAGCTGCTTTCCCATTTTTCAACCGCTTCACAGCGTTCTTCACCTGTGCGAGTGTCACGTTTCCTGGCACTGCATTTCTTCTCTGCAACCCTCCCAATCCAGTTATGTTTACAGCCGCTGTGCTGTCTCTGTTTCCATTCATCAGTTTTCTAAAATTAATATTCTTTCAATTTGGTTGTTACTTCATCCCCATGGGTTAATAATCAACCACCTACATCCTTCACACTTTCACATTTCTTTCCGCTGGCACTTCTACATTTCTGCACCTCCTTGCAAAATAACTTCCTATGTTCAGAGTAATTTGTATTCATTTTTCTTCCTAGATCATGATTTACCTCCTCCTTTTTCCTCTTCACTAGTATCTACTTGCTTCTTGCTCTCAGTATAATCAGTTCTTATTTCAATTGCACGCCTGTCCTATAACCACTCTAGCCACTTCCTCTTTTCCTCCACTGCACTCTTAACCTCTTCATCCCACCATGCCGTACATTTCTTCTTTGTTGTTACTCTTGCACACCGCTTCAACATTCTAACTAAGCAATCCCTGTATGCATTCCAAAGGCTGTCCAGATCCACTTCATTCCAATTCACTGATTCCGACTACTCCCCTACTTTGGTCTTGTATTCATCTGCCATTTCTTTGATCCTCAGCTTCTCGACTGTCAGTCTTTCTCCCTGACTGCTCCTCTCTCTCCTGGTCCACCTCACTCCTCTCAGCTTGATCTTGCATACCACAGTCATGATCTGACAGACCTCCACATCGTCCTCTCACGGACCTCATATCAGCAACCATTCCCAGCATCGACCTCTCTACGAGCACATAATCAAGCAGGCGCCTTTCAACACGATCCCCGTTCCCTCTATACCATTTATATTTATGTGCACTTTTGTGTTTGAAATACGAATTACAAAAGCACAACCTCCTTTCCTGACATATGTCCTTCAGTCCCTTCCCATTATCAATTTCTCCTGGTACTCCATTATAACCCATTATGTCATCCTCAGGACCAGTGCCTAGTCTACATGCATATGACAAAAGTCATAAGACATCGAATTATTTCTACATTAGATGCAAACCGACCAAATGAACGGGCAAAATCTCGAAGTATTTACTTGACAACCTACTATATTCAAATTATTAATCAGATGCTTTGAGAAACCATGAGATTAGTAGAAGCCTTTGTGCATAGCATTTGTGGATTATGAGAAAACATTTTATTCACTTTGAAACAGTCCAATTCGAGGACATGATAAAGTGCTAGAAAATATCTAATGACATAGCACAGCCATCATAAATCTCCATAAGCATAGCCAGCAAGTAACCATAAAGAAGAATGTTAGAGAATGAGATACAATTTTACTCAAGTTATTAGCTGTGCGCCTAGAGGGTGTTTTCAGAAATCTGAAACACTCTTACCGACTATGGAGCACTTCTGTCCTCTCTCTCTCTCTCTTTCTTAGGAAAAGTGCTAGGAAACCTCTAGAACAGACAAAAATACGGGTAATAGACTTGCAGACACCACAAACCTATTCAGTGAACAAGGAGAGGAACTACAAGCGATAACAAATGACGTGGTCACGGAGTCTGAAGGTTTGCTTTGAAAGTTGATGTGAAGGGGAGGAAAAACATATACTTTTCCTTCTAGTAAATGTAAGAGATGAAGAAGTAGAATGGGTTGAGGAATACATATGCTTATGTCAGGCAGGCTTAGCAGGTCCAGTTGATGGCAATAAAATTAAACTAAGAATGAGAAAAGGATGGAGGGATTTTTGTTAAGGTAAACAAAGATATGGAAAATATACAATTACATTTACGCAAAAAGGAGACAGTTATATAATCATTGTGTCCTTCCTGTTCTACCAAATGGATCGGAGATTTGGAGTCCAACAAAATCCTTGGAACGAAAATTTTGGAGTGCTCAGAAAGGAGTATACACGATTGTACTAGGAGTTACATGGATAAATAAAAAAAGGAGGGGGGGGGGAGAATATCTGGATGAATAAACAGACGAAAGTAGTGTTATCATCACAATAATAATAAAGGGATAAATGGGTGTGGCAGGACATATGTCTCGTCGAATAGTTAAAAGATGGACAACTGTGAAAACTGAGTGGCAGCCCAGACAGAAGACGAGGTGTCGAGATTGGATACAGAGATTCGGTGGGATCTGATGAAACAGGCGGACAGCCAGTAAGTCTATCTATCTATCTATATACCAAGGTTGCCTCCCCCAAAGAAAGGGAGACAGCAAAGAAAAGGCGACACACTCCCAATTTACTCATCCACACACACACATTTATTAGTATCTTACCTCCAAGGGAAGATCCTTACCGGACCACACAGCACGAGGGTAAACTAAGCTGTGCAATCAGCGACATCCGCAGAAGGGCCCAACAGCTGCTCAGACCTAATGCAGGAGATTATCCCCTCAGGGCCACGTCACCATTTATTCATTCACAGTTTCTCTCCAATCATTCCTATCACGCGCAGCCACTTTTCCCTGCTCAACAGACATCCCTTTCGCATCTATTGCTCTCTCCACACTGTCCATCCATCCTATTTGTGGTCTTCCTCTCAGCCTTACACCTCTCACATCCGATCCAATTATCTTTTTCACCAATCGCTTATCATCCACTCTCTCCATATGCCCAAACCATCGCAACACACTCTGTTCAACTCGTTTAGCCATCTCCCGCATAACTCCAGTTCTCCTTCGCACTTCATTTCTCACTCGATCCATATGCGTAACTCCACACATACTCCTCAGACACCTCATCTCCATGACATTCAAACTTTTCCTCTATGCAACACCCGTATTCCATGTTTCAGTCCCATATAATTCTGTCGGTACCACTACACCCTCATACAGCCTTCTCTTTACATCAGTTCTAAGCGAACGACTTCTAAACACTTTTGTCATTCCTCACAGCAACTTTCTTACTTCATTCATTCGAAACTTCACTTCTACATCTATGCTTCCATCCACAGCAACATGTGACCCTAAATACTTAAAACACTCTACCTCGCCAAGCAACTCACCATTCAAAAGTATATTCATCCTCCAACCATCTACCAACTTCGTACACTTCATCACTTTACTTTTATTCTTATTTACTCTCAATTTCCTCCTTTCACACACCCTTCCAAACTCCTTTACCAACTGTCTCAATCTCTCCTCCGAATCGGCCACCAGTGCAGTATCATCCGCAAACAGCAGCTACTTCAGATTCCACTCTCTACCATCAGCATTCACCAGACTCAAATCTCCACCTAACACTCTCGCATTCACCTCCCTTACAACACAGTTCATATAAATCTTAAACAACCAAGCCAATAGGTCAGAGTGGGAAAATTGGAAGGGGTCTTTGTCCTGCAATGGACTGATTCAAGATGATTATTCTTCACCTGCTGATGACGTTAATAATAATAATAATGATGATGGTTTATTAGAACAATTGAAACTATTGCGAATCCCACTCCATTCATTGTCAGCTTACTGTTATAACAGGTCGACCTTGAATATATTAAATGTATTTTGCCGAAATTTATTCCAATATCAAGGCAGATAAACCAGCTAAACACAATCGGGTGGTTGGGCGATACGGAACGAGTGGAAAGTGACTGACTAAATTGGAAGATTAGTAATGTACTGAACAATACATTTCTCTTCCTCATTCTCTCTCTCAGAGTATGTGAGGAGAAAATATTCCAAGCCGAATGTCATCCCTTAACTCACCAGAATTAACTTTTGTTAACCATTTCAGTTTTCTATCTTATCACATGCATTTCTTTCCTAGACTAAGCTATACCTAATCACCGTGTATTTATAGGAGCCTCATATAAAGACAGGTTCATGAACTTCCCCAAACCTACGTAACAACACTCTACAGTAGGTATGTACTCACTGCTAGCTGTGCTGCCTCCTCTGCTGTGTGTGTGTGTGTGTGTGTGTGTGTGTGTGTGTGTGTGTGTGTGTGTGTGTGTGTGTGTGCTACAGAAAATATTAACAATGGTCTTGGTACTGACAGACGGACTTCATTCCATGAACCAGGTGTCTGGTGTTGGTGGTCTCGCCTGTGGAGTGGAGCCAAGAATTTCAAATGTTTGAAAGGTGAGTAAATGTAGTTCTGGCCTGCCTCTCGTTGGTCCCTTACTTTTGTATTCATAATGAATGTTTGTGTTTTCTTTGTTGCTTCTTCTGGATCCTGGCCACACCTTTTATTCTAGTGGGTTGGGGTGGTGATTTTATAATGATATCCTGGTTGATGTGACTTGCATCAAGTTTGTACAACGTGGGTAACTCTATAACTATTTGGTATTCCCCCCCCCCCTCTCTCTCTCTCTCTCTCTCTCTCTCTTTTCTTTGTTCAGGTGAAATACTTGGCAAGGTTCTTTCCAGTGGCTATGGGCTAAAGGGAGAAGCGAAACGACGAGAAATGGGGAGAAAATTGGCGAGGAGAGAGAGAGAGAGAGAGAGAGAGAGAGAAAGGGAGGAAGGGGAGGAAAATAAAGTGTGAGTGGGAACAAGGTGGAGAGGAAGGTGTGAGTAAGTGAGACTGAGAATAAGGAGGAGAGAAAACTGGAGTGGAAGACCGACCTCTAGGTGAGGAGGGTGACAGTATAAGGTGATTATAGTGAACAAATCTATGAATATTACTTGATTTTAATTACATTGAGAGTTCTAACTACCAATGTTCTATATATCCTTCCGACGATGAAATTGATGGAAAGTATGATACAGCATAAGGTTACAGTGTCGTCATCGTACGGAAGGGGTCAATGGAGGTTTCTTGTAATTCTTTCTTTGTAACCTGGTCATGTAAGCTCCCCCCCCCAATTATGTAGCGTTACGGATAATACAGTGAAAAAAATACGTTATCATACTGAGTGCTTCGAAGTCTGATAGTGATTAACAGACTGGGTAAGCCATAATCATGTAAAATAACAGTCATAAATTGGATGATTAACAATATATTGTGTGAATTATAAAAGTGATTTACGCTGCAACTATGCAATAATTTTAAAAACTAACAGAAACTTTTGAAACTAGGTTACCAGAAGAAAAATTGTGCATGAGGGAAGAAAGAAGAAACTGAACGGCAGATAAAAATTATATGAGAGAAAAGCGTAATCGACGAACACCCTTCCGAGGTTTGTAAATAATGACACTAAGAGTTTAGTCGACTAGGAAAGAACGATCTTGTAGCTTTCAGTAAAAAGAATGCCATTTTTGTTGTAGGAATTATGAAGACTGCTGCCAGGTTAGGCTGAAGCAGAGATGTGAGATCGAATGTGATGTTGAAGGGGTGAGAGGGAGATGTTTGAGGGGGTGAGGTGCAGTGTGAGGTTGAAAGGGAGAGAATGGATGTGATGCTGGGACTGGACAAGGTGAGAGGGGAAGGTTAGACTACATTATACTGTAGAGACTACTTTTCAGTGAATGGTGACTCATGTCTACTGTAATGCTGGAGTGGAAAGGGATGAAGTTGGATAGGTTTTGGCTCCGGTAAGAGCTGGCCAAGGATAAGAGAATAAAATTAGATTTTAAAATATAAGTCTTCTACTGGATGACGGGTGGTTGCAGGGGTGTGGGCAAAGCTGGGTAGGAAGGGAATTAGCCGAGATGTTAGGCTGAGGAGTGAGACGAATGGTCGGAAGTTGGCAAGTGGGGAAAAGGGTAGCATCTTTGTCGCACACTGTTTTGTACCCTGTCGTCTTCTCTTAAAATAGTCTGGCATCCATAATTATTCCCTGCAATTTAACTTTGTCCCCACCGCGTCGTCTCAGCTTCACTTAAATTAGTTCCCGCATTTTTATGGCCCTTACAGAGGAGCTAAATGAGGCACACGGTTTTTCTGCCTGATATTAAAACTGCCATGCTCTTAACTTCTGCATGATTTTCATTTATATTCACCTCCTTCTTTTCCCCTTCCTAGTTTTTGACTTTTTCTCCCGATTTTTGTTACCGAATATTCTTCATGTTTGTTTACCCCTTCATTTATAAAATGATTTATCTATCTTCTCAAGCCTCTCTTCTGTTTCACAGGATGATCTTCAGTATTTACTCATCTTCGATCAAGTGTTTCACTTCCCTTAAGAAATACCTTGACGCTTATCTCTGTTCAGCTAAGGCAGTTAGGCTTTTTGCCGTGCTGACGACATGGCTGCACTGTGCTGGTGGAAATGAAGGCTGCAACTGGACATCAGGCAGGCCTGGGACTTAGTCCTTGCCTCGACCTCTTGGCCGCGCATCAAAGCCGCATATTCACGAGTTAGGCTTCGACCTCGATCTTAGCCTTCAAAACTGTCCCTGGCCTCGACCCTGGTCTCGAGGGCAGGTAAGAATTGTAAAGGCCTCGTGATATTTCCCAGGCCAAGTCGAAGTACGGATGTAGCCCAAATCACACACACACACACACACACACACACACACACACACACACACACACACACACACACACACACACCATTAGATAGGTAAATAGATGAATAGATACGTTTACTGGCCTAAAATTTACAATATTGCATAACATAAAAAAAGACATGAAATAATCAGAGTAACAGTTAATGGTCCAAGAGAAATAATCACTAAATTAATAAAATGTCTAGTCTACTTATGGCTTAAGTATACTACACATTCATCTGCAAGCCAAAAATTTTACTGTCTTGATCCTATGTAGCTTATTTTGCGTACATGCAATTAAATACGACAAAAACATTCTGTATTCATAGACAGGGCTCTGGGCAATACGTCAATCACGTTACGGACCTTATGATACACTGGTAGGTTATGAGTGGAGTCACCTAACGCTTACCATCATGCATACGAAGAATTCAAAGAAAATAAATTTGTACACAACCACAGTTAAGAACAACAGGACAAATTAAACACTGGGAGAGCTAAGCGAAATCTGATGGCAACTCGAGAATTATTTAGCATATTAATCTGTGGGCGTGCGACAAGGGTGTATGATGTCCCCATGGTTGTTCAATATATTCTGTATATAGATGGGGTGATGAGAGAAGTAAAAACACGAGTAATGGAGAGAGGCATGGCGTTGGTAATGAATGGTGATGGATGGAATATCTCTAATTTGTTGCATGCTGATGATGCAGTACTACTTGCAAATACCACACAAGAATTTGGTAGACTAGTGCAGAGTTTTGCTGATGTCTGTGAGCGTCGTGAGAATATAAATTATGTAAAAAAAGTAAAGTGATGGTTATTGAGAGAGAAGGTGAATCTCAGTGTGATGTTACAGTGAATGGAGAGAGACTGGAACTGGTGAGAGAGTTCAAATACCTGGGTACAGTGTTAGAAAAGAAAGGAAAATGTGCAAAAGAAGTGGAAAGTAGAGTGACAGAAGGAAGGAAAGTAGATGGTGCTATGAAGGCCTTGATAAGAAATAGAGGTTTGAGTGCTGCAGCTGCACGAGGCTTACATGAAGGACTGTTAGTGTCAATTTTAACATATGGATGTTAGACTATGATGTGGCATGAAAATAGAAAGTCAAGAGTAAGAGCAGAGGAGATGGGACTGCTGAGGAATGTATGTGGAGTACAGAGAGAGGATAGGATACGCAATAATGTGATTCGTGAAAGACGTGGAGTGAGGAAGTCTATGGACACCAGAATCGAAGAGAGTGTATTGTGATGGTACGGTCATATGGAGAGAAGGGATAACAATAGAGTGGTGAAAAAGGTATATCTGAGTAAATATGAAGGAGGAAGGAGGCAAGCAAGGTCAAGGAGAAGGTGGAAAGATATGGTGGATGAGTGTGTGAGGAAGAGAGGTATGGAAGTCTGTAAGGCTAGGGGACTGACAAGATATTGAGCTGCCTGGTTGAATGTTGTGAGAATAAGTGCAGGGTCAGAGATTTGGCACCCCATTTTAACGTGACAGTGTCCGGACTGACTCTATCGGATACATTTATGTGAAGTAATGGAACGTGCTGAATGTTTTACGTGCATCAGATAGAGCCAGGATTCTGTGGGCTTGAATGATGAGTGAATAGAAACGTTGCCCATTGGATTAGGCAAACTTAGGCTGTCTGGACGTGCTACTCCTCACCCTGTCCGAGGGTGGGAAAGGAGGTCCGGATGATAAAGATGATGTTTAATCTGTTGCCATTAACTGATGGTACGTCATCCATAGTGGCAAAGTGATAGAAGGCTCGTACATGCTGTGTGATGGGGCATGACTCAGCCACGTGCAGTTCGGCCCGTACCTCACCACACAGATAGAGTCGCTCCTCTGGCGGCAGCTGTTCTTGACCTATACTGTTCCACCTCCCATTTTCCACTGCATGTTGTGTCAGTTTCCCGGAACTGTGCGAACGACACCTTCAGCATATCATTAACCCCGGACCTGGCACCGCACACGTAGTGAGCTGTGCCAGGTCCGGGTTTAGGGTTCTATGGGTAAGTCTCCTGGATGAATCAGAGTGGGATGTTATAAACGTAAGTGTTTCCATGGTATCACGTACACCATTAACACCATCGGTAATTAAACATTTTATATACTTTGCGGTGGGACTTTGTTGCGTGAGTGGTATTCAGTAGGTGGACAAGAGGGTCGTCTTCAAGGCCAGCTTTATCACTTAACGCTCCATGCAGAAAAGTCCTTTGCTTGTGATGAACAGGATATTGAAAGGGAGGATATGCAGTCTTCACGTAACACATGTCTTTACCCGTGGTCATATGCACACCAAGCGGTGCCTTCATTCCCCAGTTATACATTCTAATCACAGCTTGGGCTCAGCCGTACAGCAGTGCCGACTTCAGTGCGGAATCAAATACTTTTCTTTTTACACAAATGAGAATGTCAGTATTCTTCCGTATAAACGAGAGGAATTTTAGCGAGTGACATATTTTTGTGCGTGAGCCCTGACTAACGAGAATACCTTGCCGTCTGATGTCAACGCACTTCCAAGATAAACATACTACAGACCAACAGTCACCCCGTTGAACTGATATGGATGCATGTCATCATCCGTTCCATTGACTACAAAAAACTTGGACTTACTAGAATTAATTATTAGCCCATAATCCTCGCAATGTTCATACAATACACCTAATTTCCTCTGATTATCACTTAAGGTTGTTAGAAGAGGACCATGTCGTCCATTAGGATGACGACATGCATCCACGCCAGAAACTCATCCCACCCACACTTTTACTTAACATCATCACATCATACAGCATGAGTAATATTCATGAAGTTCGGGACCCTTCACGCACCCCGAATTTGCTGGTGATAAGAGCTGTGCCAATTACTCTCTGAGTGACTCATAGACGGCTACCACGGTAGCCAGCATCACAGTCCCACACCCCAGCCACCTCATCACCCTTAGTAAGTCTCGGGGAAATGTCATATGCCTGCAAATAAACTATAAAGCATATAAACAAAGTAGTTTTCTTACGTCTCGCCAGGTCTCTTAGCAGTCACAACGATATCGTAATATGGCATATCGTATTCAAGACAGCACCGCTTGGGCTGACATCCTGCATGCTCGCGATAGGGAATAAAGCGCCGCTGCAGTCTACTACATAATACCATGTCTTAGAGCTTACTGGTGTCGTTGATGAGACTAATCCCCCTATAACTTCTAGACAGGGATCTGTCACAGCGATCAAAATCACGAATATCCTGGACACCCGACATTGTATGCGGTAACTACCTGACTGAAAAATCAAAGTGAACAGGGTCATAATAGAAATAATCCAGCATCCACGAAGTAACCTCAACACTCCCGTGGAAAACCGCCGGGTCCACCACACACACACACACACACACACACACACACACACACACACACACACACACACACATAATATTGCTCTAATTTTCAATACCTTCTATCCGTCCCCTCTCGTCCTCTCCCTTGCTTTTCTTACGCTGCTCTTTCTGTAGTAGTCTATTCACTCTCTTACAGAAGCTGCCTAGTATGAAAGGACTGATATACTGCTGTTATAATTTTTTTATGTTCTTACCCCTTCAACTTCAAACATAACAGCACAAGACAAGAGGACACCTGCAATAGTCCGACTGGTCCATGGTTTGTAATTTCTATCAAGAAAAATCTTCTGATACTTGAAAAGAGGACATATTGGACTGAGTCTATTGCATCTTCACAATAGAAAAAAATCTGAATTTGCTAAAAACCCTTTCTCAGTGTTTGTTATCCTCGTTTAATTCTCAGCGTTATTTATCCCTTTCCATACTTTGGATCGTACTGATGCAATGATCACCCATTAGTCCTTGGTTTCTATACCATAAACACTCCTTTCCAAACCTCTTTATTTTCTTTGCCTCGATATCTCACCCACTTCTCTCATCACATTCTTCCGTCTTTCTTCGACCTCGCTCATCTTCACTGTGTGTGTGTGTGTGTGTGTGTGTGTGTGTGTGTGTGTGTGTGTGTGTGTGTGTGTGCGTGTGTGCGTGTGTGTGTGTGTGCGCGCGCGCGTGTGTATCAATATTTTTGTGTTACTATGTGTGAGTGAATGCGTGCTTATGTGAATACTCAGCTTGAAAAGTCTCCTCAAGCTTAATAAATTCATGGAAGAGCAGTCATAACAATGCATGATTCTATTCAAGAAATTAAAATACCACTGACACATAGTTGGTTTTGCAACTGTATTTAATGTAGGTGATATGTAAATATTTGGTTGTGTTGAGGGTTAATAGGAAGTCCTAGCCAACCATTCAAAACTTTCTATTTATAGTGATTATACAGAATAGGATAAAAATAAGGAGTTTTGTTATCGTTCCAGTATGTAGTGATATGTTGGTGTTTGATTTTATTAAGGGTCAACAGGAGTCCACTGTCTTCCCGTACTACCATCCTATATGTCTGCTGGTTTTACGGGAATCCAGGACACATCATATTAGAGTTTCTCTGGTATTGTGCCAGTACAGCGTGTTTGTGGGACTGGTTATCACTTGGCCACGTTTTTTTAAAGTTTAAGCTCCTCTCTCTCTCTCCTCAATGCCATGATTCATCTCCAGGGCAAGATGACATCCCATACGCCTTTTTACGTCACATGCATGATGGGGCTTACTCATTTTTATTAGACATTTATAATTTAATTTGGAATACCGATGATTTTCCCTCTTTTAGGGGTATTGCAGTAATTATCCTCATCCCAATGCCGGGGGAAGGATCACCATCAGGCGACCAATTACCGTCCCATCTCCCTGACCTCCTGCATTTGTAAATTGCTTGAAAAGATGGTCAGTACCAGACTTATGTGGTATTTAGAGAGAGGCAATCACTTGTCGCCTGTACAATATGGTTTCCGGAGAATGCGATCCACGACTGATGCTCTTTTATCCTTGGAATCTTCCATTTGTGAAGCATTCGCCACTAATCAGCATCATGTCACAGTATTTTTTGACCTAAAGAAAGCATATGCCACGGCTTGGTGCCACGGAATTTTACTTCGTCTCTACGAGCTCGGTCTCCGTGGCCGACTCCCAACTTTTATTCAGCAGTTTTTACCCCATTGATTTTTACGGGTGCGGGTCGGGGGCGTGTTGTCCGAAGCTCGTCCACTTGAAGATGGCGTACCCCAAGGAAGTATACTTAGTGTCACACTTTTCGCCTTGGCTATAAATAGTGTCATCAGTGTACTTCCGGACGGAGTTCGTAGTGTCATCAGTGTACTTCCGGACGGAGTTCGTCCTTCTTAGCGGGAAGGATGCCTTTAATTGAAAGAAAGTTACAGTTGGCTATTAATAGGATTTCCCGGTGGGCTGATATTCATGGATTTCGTTTTTCCGCCTCGAAGACTGTGGCCATGCACTTTTGCTGTCTTCGTGGAGTTCACCCTAACCCAGACCTGTATCTTTATGATAGAAGAATCTCTTGTGTGGAGGAGACTCGCTTTCTGGGTCTCATATATGACAGCCTACTGACGTGGATGCCACATTTTCGTTACATCAAGACAGCTTGTATGAAGGCTCTGTCACTTCTCAGGGTTCTGGCTCATACCTCTTGGGGAGCTGACAGGCAGACACTCCTCGTCTTGCACTGGTCTCTTGTCCTATCTAAACTAGAATATGGATGTGAGGTTTACTCTTCTGCTACGGACTCTGTACACCATGCCGGTGTTCGCCTGGCAACTGGTGCATTCCGAACGTCTCCCATTCCTAGTTTACTGGTCGATGCTGGCGTCCTTCCATTGGACTTACGTCACCAATCCCTACTATTAAGGTGCTGGTACAGAGTGCACCGTCTTCCAGAATCTCCCGTGATTCACGTTCTTTACAGTATATTGCCCGTCCGAGCTTCCCTAAGCCTTTCGAGTTCAGGTTTGCGTCTGTTATGGAGGAGTTATCAATACCTTCCTTTCCCGTATGTCCCCACCAATTTCCTAGGGTCGGTTACTGGGAGTTTCCGCATGTGTCTGTCTGCGGTCCCGCTATTACCAACAAACACTCTTTACCGCAGTGTCAGTCCCATGCTCTGTTTTTGGAACATCCCTCTATACATTCTGGCTGCACCCCAGTGTTCACTGATAGCTCAAAGTCAGATGCTGGAGTTGGGTATGGTGTCGTGTTCCCCTCCTTCTGTAGGGGCGGTAGCCTCCCAATGGTTGCTTCCATTTTTACGGCAGAACTAACTGCTTTTAGTTTAGCTCTGCGTATTATTTTTACTATTCCCGTTTCGTCTTTTACAATTTTTAGCGACTCCCGTAGTGCACTCTCTGATCTAGAATGTTTTACACCTTCTTCACATCATCCCCTTGTATTATCACTTTTTGAGTGGCTTTACCTACTGCAACGTAGGGGTTACCAAGTTACATTTTGCTGGGTCCTGGCTCATGTGGGAATTACGGGGAATGAGAATGCTGACAGGCTAGCTAGGGAGGCAGCCACCTGAGCTCCTTCCCAAAGCCCCGTGCCCCTTAGAGACGCGTTCTCCTCCCTCCAGGTGACAGTCCAGGACAGTTGGCAGCAAAGGTGGGAGGCCATTGGTCCCACCACCAAGATGGGGAAATTATGAGAACTGTTGATCGTCCCTGGACATGTGCTAGTGTCCAGGGGCGACGCTCAGCAACTGCCTTGACCTGTCTCCGGACGGGTCACGCACGTCTTACGCACAGTTACCTCATGTCCGGGGGTGTTCAGCCTTACTGTGATGACTGCTTGGTTCCCCTGACTGTGTGGCACTTGCTGGTCGAGTGCCTGAGTCTGGGAGACCTGCGCGAGCGTTACCTCTCTCGGTGTCGAGGTGCTGACGGTGCCCTCCGTCTCTCCCTGATTCTGGCAGAGTGGTGTCCCTCCCCCGGACTTGAGGTGCTGTGGTTCTTGGAGAAGGCTGGCGTCCTCCATCAGCTATAATTTTAGCTTTTCTTTTTAACTTTTAAATTATTTTGTTTCTAATGCTCTTTTATTCCTGCCATTTTTGACGGTTTTTATTGTTTTTATTTTTATTCTTCTTTCTGTTTTTATTTATTCATTGTGCCACAGTTTTGCTTTCTTTTAACATTTTGTAGCTGCGCCATATGACCGCTATGTTGCCGCGCCCCCCCCCCTTTTTTTTTTTTAATCAGTCAATCTATCAATGCTCTCTCTCTCTCTCTCTCTCTCTCTCTCTCTCTCTCTCTCTCTCTCTCTCTCTCTCTCTCTCTCTCTCTCTCAGTAGCCCCCCGAACCCTTACAGCATCTACCTAACTGTCGTTCCCAGAGTCTTTACCAACTTCCCTTTTCGCCTTTCCTTAGATATCTTCCTTGTTGCTGTTAAAGTTATATAAAATCATTATACTAGGAAATACAGTACCCAAAGGCGTTTACCTATTTTTTTTTTTTTTTCATTTCTGACATGCCATGTCTTTGTATAGGGCAACTTCCCTATACCTCACCTCACCAATTTTTCTCGATTACATAGAGTGACTTTCCTATAACATGCCTTACCTACGCCGTTGTGTTTGTTTAGAATGATTTTTGTATACGTTGCCTCACTTACCTACTCTTTCTTCTGGCCCGATCAAGTGACTATACCAATGATGTTTTTTCACTTACCTTAGTCTTAAGTATATGTTTTCGCATGTCCTTTTCAGAGTAGGATCTGATGCTCTTTTGCCCGTTTTATTACTGAAAAATTTTCTATATTTTTACTCCTTTTGTTTAAAGGAAAGTAACACCAGTGCCAGTTGCGTGATACGTTAAATTTTCGCACAAAAAGGGGAAGATGTAACATAAATACTTTTTTTTTTTTCCCACCTCATAAGGCTTCCATTGGAAAGGACTCGGCCTCGGCCTTGAGGTTTGATGGGAAGGAGTGAAAAGGAAACGGGACTAAGGAGGGACGGTAAGGGTGAGAATGGCAGAAGGGAAAGGTTAAAAGAAAAGAAGGAATAAGACGAGTAAGTAGGGAAATGGAGAGACGGGAAGGGATATGTGAGAGAAGCAGAATATGAGTTTAAGAAAGAGTAGGGTAAGCAAGGAACTATTGGAAGTGAAAGTTTTCTGCAATTCTGACTACCTGGCTAATTGTGTTGTTGAGTTGGATTTACGAATAATAGTCGTTTAACTATATGTAAAAACTCTTAGCCTCCCCATTATTTTAGTCACACACTGTAACACTACACAGCAATCCTTTGCTTTAATAACATGAGTCATCTTTTTTTTTTTTTATTGGAAAAATCGATTATCCTTGTGATGTGCGTTAAGATCATAGGGTAAATGGTCAACATTTTGGCAGCTTGCTGTAGAAGTTTGAGTGTGGTCTGGCTATAATTGCTATTTTCGATTTTTTTTTTTACTCAGGACAGTTAATTAACTGTCGAGGTGGGAAATGCAAACCCACAATGAAAACCTCAAGAAACGTATCTGGAAACTGCCCTAAGGCTAAAAGTCTCATAATTACTATTTTTATCCATTTTTTTTCATTCAGGACATTTAATTAACGCTGGGTGAGGAATAGGTAACCCACAATGAAACCTCAATGGTCGAATTTAGAAACTACCCTAAAATGAATTGTCTCAGTCAGTTTTGTTTGGCTGATAATTATTTCAGCAGTTAAAAGGGTTAAAGGAAATTTTGATCAAACGAAAGGATTCATAAAGTCAAAGTGTTAAGCCACCAACGCCATACCTCACGTTCCTGAATAAAATGGTCCAATCATATTTCATTACAGACGGTTCGATATAAGTACTCATGTGGTGACATTTGAGGGTACATGCGCCATCTGTGTGTGTGTAGGAGACGGCCAGGCCTCAGGCACGGACCGCATGATCAATGGGCAAAGACAGGTAAAAAAAAAGAGGGGGGGGATAAGCTGTAAGCAAGGGTATATAAAGAGAAAGAGAACGCTGAATATCCAAGAATGAAAGGGCAAACAACTGTTATCTGTTTAAGAAATAAATAAGATTATTGTCTAGAATTTTGTAGCCGTGATCAACTCCTGTTTTGTCAGGAGTCAAGTTATCAGATGGCGGTCTGCCAAGTTACTGACTTACCTCTAGGTGGTTTTGACTTCAGGATCAGATTTCTCACCAGTCCACAACTTGCAAGGAACGTGTAGAGGTATCCGAACTGACCTGCCATACATTAACTCCAGTGAGGAAAAACTGAACGAGTTCTGTGGTACGTCCCGGTCATACAAACAACGGTGATACAAAACAGTGGACCTCCTCTTACGCTGCAGTACTGTTTTCCTTTTGAGAAACTTCTTGAGAGTAACACTGAAACTCTCACATAATCTATAAGTTATGTCTGAGGTGGTAAGGCGTCATTCCTGAGTGCCAACAGCCGGAGGCAACACATCCGTCATGGTGCAGGAGAACCAAGTTCCCTGAACACTTATCACTTAGTTTGACTGATCACTTATCACATGGTTTGATATGCCAAAAGATCTACCCCGTGGCATTAGAACCGGTGCAGTCTCAGTGTTCCTTGACAGCACTGACGCTGACCATATCTTCCTTAAGTGAACTGAGGACTCATTTCCGAGTGTTAACTGGACACACTGTCCACTGCTACCCTTTCGAAAAGCTGAGAAATTAATGGTAAATGTTTTAGCAGCGGAGACGTCACTCGTCCATGGTCATTCGTCATTTAACAAAGATGACTGGGACTAACAAACCTGGTAATCTCTTGGCCAATACCAGCCCAAGAGAACACAGTTTGATGGTTGCCAAGCACCTTTCTTATTCCCTAGAGGCCAACAAGATAAAAGAGATGGTTCAACTTGAATACAGCTTGACGAAATTTTGCAGGAACAAGAAACTGAATGCGCTCCTCATGATCACGTGTCAGAAACTCTCTCCAGAACCCGCCCGTTTACTTCCTAAACCTGCTTAGATTCCTGTACAAGATAATCACGGTGTCCCTGGTATGGGTTCGTAATGGAAGATGAGGAAGACGCTTTAGTAATTATGACAAGTTGTGTTCCGTTATTTCACTGAACAAAGCTGATAGTTGCACAGTTATATTTAGTCGGCGAGGAAAAGTGTGGGATTTTGATCTCTCTTCCCTTTAATTGGAAACAACGGGGGGGGGGGTCTACATCATACTTTGTCCGAAGAGAAACCTTGTCCAAGCAGTGGCTTACGTCACTGTTACTGTACACCTTAGCTCCCTAATCACCTACAATGAGACTTCCCGCGGCAGCCCTTTCCTCGGGCTTTAGTTCGCTAGTAGTAGAATTAAAAGGAATCTATAACAGGGTGGGCGAAAGATGGTTTGGGACTGGGGAAACAGGATGCCGTGTGCTGGTTGTGTCTGTTGATATTGCGTTTGAAGGACAGCGACAGTAGGGGTGAATGTGGGAAATGATGTGTACAGGAATAGGTGCTGGCACCTGAGTGACTGGAGTTTACAGATGTTAATCAAGGCATAATATAAGGACAACATATAGCATGCAGTGTTGAGAACCTTTAGTCTTGCGTCCACGGGTTCGGAGCACTGAGCTCTATACTG
Source organism: Coenobita brevimanus (assembly GCF_032717465.1). Taxonomy (NCBI): domain Eukaryota; kingdom Metazoa; phylum Arthropoda; class Malacostraca; order Decapoda; family Coenobitidae; genus Coenobita; species Coenobita brevimanus. The sequence goes on from NC_137046.1 coordinate 20,917,003, forward strand.
TAGTATGGGGAGGCTTTCTCATGGGTAGCACCACGTAATGTATGTAGCCACCGCCAGGGCGCGGCGCTGGTGTGGCGGCAGCCATGTTACACCACCCCTGATGCCCGCGTTTTTGTACTGAGCTGCTCTGTGGGTGTTTGAAAGCAGTTGATGATTCCGGAAAATATATTGCTATAGTCCACTGTGCAGCTTACGGGAAAAAAAAAAATGGGTCGATTGCACGTTCATGCCATTACCTGCCTTAGTGCCATAAAGGGTAAGTTCTGCACTGCAGCAACCTACCTATGGCGTTGGTCTATACTCAGTGGCTAAATGTACCCGATATAATTCGTTGAACTAGGCAGAAAAAAATCGTAATCCATATATGTTATAGAATTATAAGCGACGAGTGTATCTCTATTAATAACCACTGCTTAGTGGAAATAAAATATATATGTGAATTTGAAACTGAGTGCTGGTGTTCCAATATGGCGGCCAAAATCACACGCTCGCGGCGGAGATAGCAACTACAGTACAGGCTCAGTGGTTGGGAGACAGTATGGGGGAAGAGGTATCGCTCGTTTGACTGCCGCAAACTGAGAGAACTTATGTGGTGCAGTGAGGGTGTGCCGAAGTGATGGTATGATGGGAGTCAAGGTGTGGACGTGTATGGGTATGGTGGAGTGAGGGACAGGGTAATTACAGGCGTGATATGGTGGAGTAAAGGTGTCGTGTAGTGGAGGGAGGGCGTGCTGTGGTGGAGAGGTGATTGTATGAACTCAAGGTGTAATGTAATGGAATGGCGGTTTGCAAAAATGAGGGTGAGGTGTGGTGGAGTGAGGGTATGGTGGAGTGAAGGTATGGTGAAGCGAGGGTGGGCTGGAGTATGGTTTGATAAAGCAAAGGCTTGGTGATGTTATGGTTGAGAGAATGTGTGCTGGAGGGAGGGTGTGATGTGGTGGAGTGAGTGTGTTGTACTGTAGATTATATTTAATGGTGTTCTGAGGTCACGTCAGCGTATGGCAGCAGACTGTGTGGTGTGTTGGACTGGGGGTGTTTTATGATGGAGAGGTTGGGTGTGGTGGGATGAGAGGTTGGGTGTGGTGGGATAGGGGTGTGGTTTTAACAGGTGTTGTATCTCCAGGTTCATCTGAAATTCGTATCCAATGGACTGCAGGCTGAAGTTACCTTTTCCTTGAAGTTTACCATCCTCCTTTCAGGAGATAGGGGAAGCAAAGTGGTTGAATGAGAGTGTGGTTGTGGAGTGGAAAATATAGTGTGGGAAGGGGGGGATAGAATACTTCCCCAGTATTCCCTGCTTGTCGTAAGAGGGAACTAAAAGGGACACTTTTATCTACATTCTTTTTGTTCTTTTTCTTTCCCTTGCACTTTGCCTCTCCAAACTCTCTGCATTTTACTTTCATTTAGTTAATTTCCTCTCTCCACTGACTGGTTCCTGCGAGCCACTGGCATTGGCTCCAGGGTAAAATATTTTTCTGCCTAAGAAATCTTGATGAACTCTGGTTACGAAGCAATGGCCCTCAGTTCCGTGCAGCACTTAAGTGGGCAGGGGGTGCTAAGAATCCCACGGTGTAGAAATAAGTTTATACATCCAAATAGAACCTTAAGAATAGGAAACTGGAATGTTCAAACTCTCAATCAGGCTGGTAAAATGGAAGAACTTATTTCAGTGTTCAAGAAATACAAGATGGATATTTGTGCTCTTACAGAAACAAGGTTGCTTGGAGTTGATAAAATGAATTTGAAAGATGGTATTACTATGTTGGTTTCTGGTAGGAGTGATGGAAATCATTATCAAGGAGTAGGCTTACTGCTGAGTAGAGATGCTTGTAAGGCAGTATGCGAGTTTGAACCAATTAACGAGCGCTTGCTTTATGCTCGTGTACAATCTGACCATGGTAATATCAATATGGTTGTAGGGTACGCTCCGATAAATGAGGCTGCTGATGATATGAAGGATTACTTTTATGAGAAGCTGCAGGATGTAGTGAACAGAGTGGCAAGACATGATGTGTTAGTTTGCACTGGTGATTTTAATGCGATTGTTGGCAGTAGTAGGGATGGCTTTGAAGATTGTATGGGTAAAGAGGGTGTTGGTATAAGAAACGAAAATGGGATGCGATTTGGAAGCTTTTGTTTGGCAAATGACCTTATAATTGGTGGAACTATCTTTGAGCATAGAAAAATACATAAGACTACTTGGATTTCATCATGTGGTAAATATTGTAACCAGATTGACCACACTGCAATTAGCAGAAGGCATAGGAGTTATTTGCAAGATGTTTGCATAAGGAGGAGGGCAGATATAGGTAGTGATCATCAACTTGCTGTGTCAAATATTAAAATAAAACTTAAGAGAAACGTTAATGGTAATTGTACAGGAGGTAATAATTATGATTTTGATGAGCTGAGAAGTGATGAGAACACGAAGGAAAAGTTTCGGTGGGAATGTAGGAACAGGTTTCTAGTCCTTCAGACTTTGATGGAATCTGAAGACAATGATATTAATCAAATGTGGAGAGAGGTAAAAGAGGTTTTGCATGAGAGTGCTAAGGTTACTATTAAGAAAAAGGGAAAAGCGAGAAGGAAAAAGTGGATGTCAGATGAAACATGGAATGCAATTCAGAAAAGGAAAGAGGCTAAGTTAAGAAGTGAAGAACAACATGTTGATGGCCAGGTAGTTGAAGTACTTAGAGCAAAGTACTGGAGTTTACATTCTGAAGTAAAAAGACTCGTTAGACGTGATAAGAGGAGGCTATATGCTGAAAAGGCAACAGAGACAGAAATTAAATTAAGTAAAAATGACGGTCAGAGCACAAGAGCAGCGTATCAGGCCATAAAGGAGTTAACTGGGACTGAAAAGAGAAGGAAGGAAATACCTGTACGAGATAGAAATGGAAATTTGATGACTAAAGACTTGGATATAAAAGGAAGGTGGAAAGTGCATTTTGAATCTGTTCTAAATAGACCAATCCCAGCTGAAGAGGACATTTTGCCAGCCGAGAGAGATATGCAGATAGAACAGGGGATATAACCATGGAAGAGGTAGCACAATCTATAAAGGAGTTAAAGAATTTTATGGCCCCAGGAGAGGATGGAATATTTCCTGAAATGCTTAAGGTGGAAAATGATGAGTTGATGAATGCGCTTTTGAAACTTCTTAATGTGGCTTGGGATAATGGTGGAATTCCAGAAGAGTGGAGAAATGGAGTGATTATAAAAATACCAAAAAAGGGAGATTTATGTGTGTGTGGAAATTGGAGGGGGATAACTTTGACACCTGTAGTTGCAAAAGTCTTTTCCAAAATCTTGTTGAACAGAATAGAGCCAGAAATTGATAAAATTTTAAGAGAAGAACAAGCGGGCTTTAGAAAGGGTTGAGGTTGTAATGATCAGATTTTTATTGTAAGGCATCTAATGCAACAAGCTAATGAGATGAAAATGACACTTAGTATGTGTTTTGTTGTTTTTGACGTTTGATAGTGGTTCACGTGGAGCTCTGTTGAAAATTATGAGATTTTATGGTATACCAGAAAAGTTTGTAAATATTATTAGAAGCCTGCATGAAGGTACTTTTTGTAAGGTGATGGTCGGTGGTTCTTTGAGTGATCCATTTGAAGTTAGGTCAGGAGTGATTCTAGGAGGAGTTCTTTCGCCATTGCTGTTTGTTTTGGTTATGGATTATGTTATGCGAAAGGTTGTAAGGAGAACGGGTGCAGGAATTAACTGGAAAGAAAATAAGAAGCTGATGGATCTGGACTATGTTGATGATATTGTACTGATATGCAGCAGTATTTACGAGATGCAGACAGTGCTTGATTGTCTGGTGGAGGAAGGAGAAAAAGTGGGATTGGTAATAAATTGTGGAAAGACTGAAATTATTAATATAAACGTGGAGAACCAAATCGATTGTGTAATTGGGAATAATGTGGTGAAGAATGTAGAAAACTTTAAACATCTGGGAACGATTGTATCATCTAATGGATCATTAAACAATGAAATTCAGGAGAGAATTAGACAGGCTTGGCGACCTGTTGGAATGTTGAAATCTGTTTGGAATAATAATATTCTTTCGATACATACTAAAGTGAAAATTTACAAGTCCATGGTTAGACCAATTTAATTTATGGGCATGAGTCATGGTACAGTACATTTGCAACAGATCAGAAAGTATTAGGATTTGAGGATAAAATACTGAGAAGGATTCTTGGGGTAAAGTGGCAAGACAGAGTTACAAATGAAAGAGTAAGGGATATTACGAGAGTGGAACCAGTAATGAATATGTGAGACTGTCTCGCTGGAAGTGGCTGGGGCACATATACAGAAAAGAAGGCAATTTAATACAGGATGTGCCAGAGTGGACTGCTAGAGGAAGTAGAGGTAGAGGTAGGCCGAGGGAAACCTGGTTGAGGACAACGAAAAGAGAAGCAGGAGAGGAGTGTTGGTGGGACCTGAAGGAGATGGCAAGAGACAAAAATTGGTGGAGAGAGTTCATCGAGGCCCTATACATCCCGTGGGGTGCCACAAGAAATGATGGAGAGGATGTGAATGAATAAAAGTGTTGTGTGGTGGAATGATGATGAAAAATGATTAACAGAGGGTACTCATGTGTCTTAAGGAAATGTGGATGTGGTGTGAAAAGTAAGGCTATGGTGTGGTGGAGTGAGACTGTGACGTAAGGGTATAGTGGAGTGAGTAGCGGGACGTCTTAACGCGAGCAGATGTGGTTCCTCGTTATGCAAACTTCCCTCAGTTCACTCCCTCTCTCCAAAAAAGGGGGTGGTGGACTGCCGAAGGGCAACTTTAAGTGCAGTCCACTAGTTTCACATCAGATGAGCCTACAACAACAACAACAATTACAACAACAACGATGGATTTAGGTTGTGGTATAACAGAGAATATGGGGAAAGCAAGTTTGATAATGTTGTTGGTATATTTAAGTGAGTGTGTGTGTGTGTGTGTGTGTGTGTGTGTGTGTGTGTGTGTGTGTGTGTGTGTGTGTGTGTGTGTGTGTGTGTGTGTGGTATGGTTAAGTGAGGATGTGGTGTTTTGGAGAAAAGATGTAGTGTATTAAAACGATATGTTCAATGAAGTGAGGAAGTGGCGGAGAGAAAGATGTGTTTGCTGACAAAGTTACTGTCATCAATATGCTTTACCAATTTTCGTAGCTGGCAAAAGCGTATATTCATTCTTCCAAAGTTTTGTCGCGATTCGTTCCAACTTGCTTATACAAACACGAAACAGAAAATTTTGAACCTGTGCTGGTGGATATATTGGCCGGGACGTAACACCAATGCCAGCCTGGGTGCCGGTGTTCTGATGTCGTCCACGCCAGTCTGGGTGCCTGTGTTTTGAGTCCACGCCAGCCTGGCTGCCTGTGTTTTGATGTTAACACCAGCCTGGGTGCCTTTGTTCTGATGTCCACTCCACTCTGGGTACCTGTGTTCTGATGTCTTCCACGCCAGCCTGGGTGCCTGTGTTCTGATGTCCACGTCAGCCTGGGTTCCTTTGCTGAGATGTCGTCCACGCCAGCCTGGGTGCCAATGATTTCATGTCACCAACGCCAGGCCGGGTGTCTGTGTTGTGATGTCGTCCACGCCAGCTTGGTTCCTTCTGACTTGATGCGATGTCATCCATACCAAACTGTATTCCTGTGATGTAACGTCGCGCACACAAGCCTGGGTCCCTGTGGGGTGATGTCACTCTTTCCTAAGGAGACTCATCACCCTACGAGAATTATATATATATATATATATATATATATATATATATATATATATATATATATATATATATATATATATATATATTGTTACGGAACAGAGAAAGATAATGTACACGTTAAGTGAGAATACTAAGAGTCACTACTGTCCCGTAAAGTTCCAGGTTCAAAACAAAAGAGTTAGGTAAAATTACAAGTTAAAGTTTAATGCTCAAACTAACAACAAAACATTCAGGACTCATAAGGATAATGTAATGACAAAAAACAGGTTAAATATATGATTAACTGCAATAGCCTCTATTAACACGAAATTAGCAAGAGTAAATTTATCTAAGTAAGCCCTGATAAAATAAAAATACACCGGGTAATGCTCAGTTAATGCAAGATAAATTATTACAGATACAAAATATTATTACTAATTGACTGACGTAAAGAAGCTTTACATAAATTACAAAAATTTCACTAGGCCTACAAATTAAACTTATGCTACACAGTACAAGAACAAAATGCAACAACACTCATACTCAAATTACACAGCTGCTAGATGGTTGAAGACTTCCTGAGAAACTCACAATAATAATAACTGTACAGGGGAGGACAGAGATGCGAGCAAAATGAGGAGCAGGTCCAAGTGGCAATGATGCAGAGACTGAGCTCATTATATAGGGGCCAGCAGAGCCCGACACAACTTGCAAGAAGGACGAGCAAATGAAGCCATGGGGACAAAGAGCTGAAAATCCCGCACTGAACAACAGAAAGGACGACTTACTCTACTATAACGGTAGAAGGGGGGACTGAAGCAGAACACGCTCGTGATCAAACATGCAGCATACTGTGCGTTAAGATTACACAAAGGATGATGAAATCATAGGCTATGTAACACCTCCCCACAAAGAAAAAAGAAATTTACAAAGGAAATTTCTTATTACTCTAAAACAATCTGTATATGGCATTACAGAACATGCAAAAGTCTTTCCTAATGTTACAAAACATGAGATCTCCCTAGCACGTTCAGTCATAGGTACTTGCCAGTATCCCTTTAACAAATCAAACTTACTTATGTACCTAGCCTTTCCGATCTTGTCTATGCAATCTTCCACGCGAGGGAGAGGGTAAGTGTCTGTTTTGGTTATCTGATTAACACGTCTGTAGTCGATGCAAAGCCGCTGTTACCCACCTGGCTTAGGGACTAAAGTGACAGGAGAACTCCACTCGCTCTGACAGGGCTCAATCATCTTGTGGTCCAACAGGTAGCCAAGCTCCTTCTGGATGAGAGGAACTTTCACTGGGTTCACACGGTAAGGAGGCAATTTAATTGGCTTTGCGTCTTCAACATCGACATCATGCATCAACACAGTGGTTCTTCCTGGAGTGGCACGGAACACTTGCGGGTACTCCTGCAGTAATGCCGAAAACTCCTGCCTTTCCTCGGGAGCTAGATGAGAAAGCTTAGTCTGGAGATCATTCATGATATCAGGATTCTTCCCCAAACTATCACTCAGGCTCATACTGCATGGGAGAGCTTCACTTGCAGACTCGGTGGAACAGCTACAGTGCAGACTGGATTATTTTCGTCCCGCCTGTGATATAACTTTAGCATGTTGATGTGACAAAGTTGCTTGTTCTTTCTACGATCTGGTGTGGCGATGACATAGTTGACATCACTGAGTTTCTTCTCCACGAAATAAGGACCACTAAACTTGGCTTGAAGAGGTTGCCCATGAACTGGTAGCAGAATCAAAACCTGATCTCCTGGCTGAAAGTGGCGTAACCTGGACTTCTTATCATACCAAGTGTTCATCTTCTCCTGAGCAGCTCCTAAATTCTCTCTCGCCAGCTGTAAAGCAGTGGACAGCCGTTCTTTGAACTTCATCACATACTCCAGCAGGTTGACGTCATCTTCCTCCGACAGCCAGCATTCCTTGAGTAGCTTAAGGGGTCCTCTTACTTCATGGCCAAACAGTAGTTCAAAAGGTGAGAAGCCCAGTGATTCATTTGGAGATTCTCTTGCAGCAAATACAACGAATGGAAGACCTTTATCCCAGTCTTTCTGATGTTCCAAACAGTATTTCTTGAGCATCGATTTGAGTGTTTGATGATATCTCTCCAACGCTCCTTGGGTCTGGGGATGGTAAGCTGAAGACGTGATCTGGGTGATGCCCAACTCTTTCAGAGACTGCTTGAAAACATTTGACATGAAATTACTTCCCCAGTCTGACTGTACCTCCTTGGGCAGACCAAACTTTGTGAAGAACCCTAGCATTTCCTTAACCACGTTCTTTGCTGAGATATTTCTAAGTGGAATGGCTTCAGGATAACGAGTAGCCATATCAATCAGGGTCAACACATAAGAAAATCCTGAAGAAGCCTTAGGAAGAGGGCCCACAATATCCACCAACACACGGGTGAAAGGCGCCTCAAAAGGAGGAATGGGAACTAGAGGTGCAACCTTTTCGGTCTGATTACACTTCCCCACAACTTGACAGGTGTGACAAGACTTACAATACCAGGAAACATCCCTGAAGATACCTGGCCAGTAGAAGTGTTTCAAAATGCGTGCCACAGTCTTCCTCACTCCAAGGTGTCCTGCCAAACTGGAATCATAAGCCACTCTAATGATATCCTGCCTACAAACACGAGGGATGACGACTTGATGTACAACCTCCCATTCACAGTCGGCTGATGCTGTTGGGGGTCTCCACTTCCTCATAAGTACTCCTGACTTTATATAATAACAAGTAGAAGCACCGGCTGACTCTTCCTCACTGCAAGCAGAGTTAGCTAGACCTTTCAACTCAGGGTCAGCAACCTGCAACTCAACCAACTCTTGACGAGACAAATTATCAACACTACGGGGTACTGCCTCATCTGGTGAGTGGTCCAAATTAGCAAGAAAAGTGTCAGCTAGGAAAACATCATCATCATCATTATCCTCTAAATCACCAGTAACTTTAGACTTAGCCCTAGTGACAGCACATGCAGGGAACACATCAGGGACATCACAATCCTGGGACGCAGCCACTGGCTTACTAGACAACTGAGGAGCTGGACACACTTGACTTCCACCAATATCATTTCCAAGTAAGAAAGTTACACCTGACATTGGGAGTGTCTCAACCAACCCAACCATAACGGAACCATTAACAAAACCAGACTCTAAATTCACTCTGCACAGAGGGACAGAGAAGTAATTATTCCCTACCCCTTGTAAGATTACAGTTTCATCAGAGGAATTAACATTAGAGCCTAGAACACTGGTCAGCATAAGGGATTGGCAAGCACCTGTGTCACGATATATTTTAACTGATTTCCTGTCATTACTGTCCAGAAGACTGACAAAACCATCAGACAGGAAATTAGCACATGAACTCTTGAGAGTGTCACCCACGTTACTGCTCAAAAGAGGAGCTCCATCATGAGAATTTAAGTTACCCCTCAAAGTAGGTTCAGTTAACTCAGTTAAAGAATTCTGGGAACTCTCAAGAGTGGACACTAGACCAATTGACTGAATATTTAAAGACTCCTTTTTGTTCACATCACGCTGTCTCCTGAAACATCTCTCCGTAGTATGACCAAGCTTACTACAATAAGTACATTTACTTTTCTGAAATCTAGAGGTGAAGCTGGTATTTACTTCCTGAGAAACATCATCTTTATTCTCTTTCCTGTTACCTGTACTCTGAGTAGAGGCAACGTACTTACTCTCAGCTTTCCCTTTTCTTTAGAATATCTCTTGTGAGTGAGAACATATTCATCAGCTAAAACTGCAGCATCAGACAAATTATCTATTCTTTTCTCATCAAGATATAGGCTTACATCTTTATAAATACACCTCTTGAAATCCTCCAGCAAAATCATCTGCTTAAATTTACCAAAATCAGAATCCACATTTTTAGAATTTAACCACTACTCTAACAGATCTTCTTTGATTTTTGCATACTCAACATGGGATTGCTTATCTTGCTTGTAAGTTGTCCTAAATTTTACTCTGTAGGCTTCAGGAACAAGCTCATAGGCCTTAAGAATCAAGCTCTTAACTACATCATAATTATCAGACTGATCCTGAGGCAAAAATGCATAAGTTACTTGAGCTTTACCGGTGAGAACAGTTTGAAGGAGTACTGGCCAATACTCCTTGGGCCAACTAAAACCTGTAGCTACCCTCTCAAACAACTGAAAATACTTTGTTAAATCAGATTCATTAAAAGGAGGGACATGTTTAACATTTTTAGCCACATCAAAATCATCAGAGCTAGATGATCCAGTTCCACCTTGTTTCATGCGATACTCATGGTCTGCCTGAATCCTGGCAAGTTCAATTTGTGCCTGAGCCTGTACCTGTGGCTCTTGAATACGAGCATTTGCCTCATTAACACGAGCCTCCTGCAGAGCTAGCTGTAACTTAGCTAATTCAATCTGCATTTGCTCATTTGGAGGAGTTACATTAAACAAGCTTTTATTAATCATATCAACAATTTGATCTTTAGAATGATGAGAGCGAACAGCAATTCCCAATTGTTGAGCAACAAGCTTAAGTTCATTCTTTGTTCTGTTCTCTACATCACACACTGTTTGCACATTTGACAAAAAATCCTTGGCTTCATCAAGTGTAGTAATAGTAGACATCATGAATAAGTAACAGTCACAAAATATCAAGCAATATCCTTATGATAATATCCTGAATATCCTGATGAGAGGTCGCCAAATTTATGTTACGGAACAGAGAAAGATAATGTACACGTTAAGTGAGAATACTAAGAGTCACTACTGTCCCGTAAAGTTCCAGGTTCAAAACAAAAGAGTTAGGTAAAATTACAAGTTAAAGTTTAATGCTTAAACTAACAACAAAACATTCAGGACTCATAAGGATAATGTAATGATAAAAAACAGGTTAAATATATGGTTAACTGCAATAGCCTCTATTAACACGAAATTAGCAAGAGTAAATTTATCTAAGTCAGCCCTGATAAAATAAAAATACACCGGGTAATGCTCAGTTAATGCAAGATAAATTATTACAGATACAAAATATTATTAATAATTGACTGACGTAAAGAAGCTTTACATAAATTACAAAAATTTCACTAGGCCTACAAATTAAACTTATGCTACACAGTACAAGAACAAAATGCAACAACACTCATACTCAAATTACACAGCTGCTAGATGGTTGGAGACTTCCTGAGAAACTCACAATAATAATAATAACTGTACAGGGGAGGACAGAGATGCGAGCAAAATGAGGAGCAGATCCAAGTGGCAATGATGCAGAGACTGAGCTCATTATATAGGGGCCAGCAGAGCCCGACACAACTTGCAAGAAGGACGCGCAAATGAAGCCATGGGGACAAAGAGCTGAAAATCCCGCACTGAACAACAGAAAGGACGACTTACTCTACTATAACGGTAGAAGGGGGGACTGAGGCAGAACACGCTCGTGATCAAACATGCAGCATACTGTGCGTTAAAATTACACAAAGGATGATGAAATCATAGGCTATGTAACAATATATATATATATATATATATATATATATATATATATATATATATATATATATATATATATACATATATATATATATATATATATATATATATATATATATATATATATTACTCATCACCCTACAAGAATGAGAGAGAGAGAGAGAGAGAGAGAGAGAGAGAGACTATGTGTTACAGTGGTAGAGTGTGCAATTCGTACACGGGTGGGCCAGGGTTCGCGCCCCGCCAGGGTAATAAACTTTGCGAGTGTTCACCCGGCCACGCACTGCATTGGCAGACGTCAGGGGTGCTGTGGTTGAACCAGTGTCGTATACTGTAAAAAAAAGTATGCTTGCACCCAGTCGGCTTGCGCGGGCCGATTACACTTGGTTCACAGACTACACACACATCCAAAGCCACTCCAACACTACAATTACACTTACAGTACAAGCACTTCTCACCCTACATACAATCTCTAACAGACAGCCGAAGCCACTTGGTAGAGATACATTGGCTGTATCGTCCCTGCTTCGGTAGGTATAGGCCGGTCCTGCAGTGGATACTTAAACGGCTGATGATATATATATATATATATATATATATATATATATATATATATATATATATATATATATATATATATATATATATTATATATATATATATATATATATATATATATATATATATATATATATATATATATATATATATATACATATACACACACACACATATCTATCTATCTATCTATATATATATATTTTTTTTTGAAACAGGTAATTCTTCTGAGTACAGTACTCTCTCTCTCTCTCTCTCTCTCTCTCTCTCTCTCTCTCTCTCTCATACACTTAAAACACGAATGAGACTAATCTCCTTAACGTAGGCAGTAGGCTCAAGGCCTACAGGTTTTGGCCCCACTGCATTACCTCTTCTCCTAGGTTTGGCGTGTGTGTGTGTGTGTGTGTGTGTGTGTGTGTGTGTGTGTGTGTGTGTGTTATACACAGATTTGTGTTATGTGCATCCAATTCTAAGATAGTTCACTGAAGAGATAATGCAGCCTGTTGATCTCAGTTATCGGTGGAGATATCCTAGTCAGCTGAAACCATGCAAGGTAATGTCGCTGTTAAGCATCAGGTGGAACGTGTTCCCATCGCAGTAATAATGTGAGCCGGTTCTGTTTTGTTCTGTTTTAAACCTCCCTGTAAATTACCATGACAGGTTCTTCGAAGCCATAGCCCTTACTTTACATATAAAATTGCATTGTTCATTGTATTACTTAATGTTGCTATTGGATGAAAACAACAACTCATGCAGACTGCTGGGAAGTGAATGTGTGTTCAATGGTAGTCAGTACAGTCACCAAAACCATAACTTTGGCTGGTATATTGACAGGAGTGTGAATAAGTCGGTCGTGTATTATCAGACTCTCTGCACAGATATGCAATTTCACACTCTCCCAGCAGCACCACGCCACTAATATATTTTGTGTAGCCGTGGCAGACAACGGACAGACATGCATGGTAAAGGAAATATTGCTCCCTCTGGATGAACAGTGTGAGTGTTGACACACGATTAAATAGTATGATATGTCTGGAGCTAAGGAGGGCCTGAAGGTGTAATACTTGTATGAAATGTATGAATGTTTTAAAGAGAATATAATAAACGATGATTAATGTTTGTGGATGTTTATCACAGCTAACCAGATTAATTCCAACCTTCAAATAGAAAAATTTATTCAGTTCACTATCCACACGCACTGCAGCCCTAGCATCCTCATACATACTCTTCACGGCCTTCAACAACTTCTCATCTACTCCATATATTCTTAATACTTCCCACAATCCTTGTCTATCCACCCTGTCATGTGCTTTCTCCAAATCCATGAAGGCTGCATATAACTTCTTTCTCTTCTCTAGAAACTTTTCCACTAAACATCTAAGAATGAATATCTAATCTACACAACCTCTTCCCTTCCTAAAACTTCCTGTTCTTCTCCAACTAATTCCTCTGTTATTTTCCTAACTATGTCAATAATTATCCTACCAAATACTGTTCCTATTACACTAAGGAGATAAATTTCCCTTTGATTACCACATACTTCTTTTTTCCCTTTTCCTTTGTACAGGGGAATAATTATATTTGACTTCCAATCCTCCGGGACTCTACCTTTCTCACAGGGCAATCCGCACATCTTCCACATCCATTTTTTTTTTTTTATGTGAGGAAGAACGAACTAAAGGACGCGAGCCCGCAATTATTGTTCCTTCCAAGAGAAAAACAAACTACATGAGAGAGCCAAATTCAAGATCCGATCATTTCGAGATGCCTGGACACACTGCGTTTGAAAGATTGGAGATCATAGGAGGCAGGAAATACAGACTGGGGGAGACAGTTCCAAAGTTGATCTGTTGCATAAATGAAGGACTGGGAGTAACGGTTAACTCTTTCATTTGAGAGTTGGACAGAAAAGGGATGAGAGTTTGCTGCTAGATGGGTGCTACGCACCCGTCGTAGAAGTGGAGGAATGCATGCAGACAGTTCAGAGGAGCAGTGACCATTGAAGTAGTGATAGAAAACAGATAAAGATGCAACAGTGCGGCGAAGAGACAGAGATTGAAGGGAGTCAGTAAGAGGAGGAGAGTTAATGAGACGAAAAGTCTTTGATTCCACCCTATTGAGAAGAGCTGTATGTGGGGAGCCTCCCCACACATGAGAGTTGTACTCCACACAGGGGCGGATAAAAACCCTGTATAGAGTCAACAATTGTGCAGGGGTAAAGAAAGAGTGGAGTCGGCTTAGCACACATAATCTCTTGGAAGCAGATTTTACAAGAGATGTAATATGATCTTTCCAAGATAAGGACCGAGTAAATGAAACCCCAAGCATGTTCAAGGATGATGCAGGATTAAGCTGAATATTATTAAACATTAATGGGTATACCTGTGAAAGATTTTGTCGGGTTGAGAGGTGTAAAAACTAAGTCTTTAATGCATTAAAAACAACAAGATTATTTTTACCCTAGTCAGAGATACGAGCCAAGTCAGACATTAGGTGTGCCATAGCCTCATCCCTTGTTTGTTGAAGCAACTGCTGAGATGGACTTTGTGGGAACCGAATGGAAAGGTGAAGGGTGGAGTCATCAGCGTATGAGTGGATAGGGTAGATACACGGCTTAGAAGGTCATTGATGAATAAAAGGAAGAGAGATGGTGTTAGGACAGAGCCCTGAGGAACGCCACTGTTAAAAGATCTAGAAGAACGATGGCCATCTACAGCAGCGGCTATAGAACTACCAGAAAGGAAACTAGCGATGAAGGCACAGATAGAAGGAAAGAAACCATAAGAAGGCAGTTTGGAAATTAAAGATTTATGCCAGACTCGATCGAAAGCCTTTGAGATGTCAAGTGCAATGGCAAAGCTTTCGCCAAAGTCCCGAAAGGATGATGACCGGGAGTCTGAAAGGTAGGTGAGAAGATCGCCAGTGGAGCGTCCCTGACGGAACCCATATTGACGATCAGAAAGAAGGTTGTGAAAGGAAAGATGCTTTAAAATTTTTCTATTAAGAATTAACTCGAAAACTTTTGAGATACAGGATGTTAAAGCAATTGGACGATAATTGGAGGGTTGGGAATGGTCACCCTTCTTTGGAACTGGCTGAATGAGAGCAAACTTCCAGCAAGAAGGAAAGGTACAAGTTGATAGACAAAGGCGAAAGAGTTTGCCTAGGCAGGGTGTAAGCACAGAAGCACAGTTCTTGAGAACAACAGGAGGGACTCCATCAGGCCCATATGCCTTATTAGTACTGAGGCCTGTGATGGCAGAAAATACATCAGCTGAAGACATTTTGATGTCAGCCATGAGGAAGTCAGAGGCGGGAAGTGATGGAGGAACAGCACCGGAATCATCTAAGGTGGAATTGGAGGAGAAAGTCTGAGCGAAGAGATCTGCTTTATCGGTAGAAGAAATAGCTACAGAGCCATCAGAGTAGAAAAGAGGAGGGAAGGATGATGAAGTTAAGTTGTTAGAAAGGTTTTTGGCAAGGTGCCAGAAGGAGCAGGAAGAATTCGAGTTGGAGAGTTGAGAGCATTTAGTACTGATGAAGTTATTTTTAGCAGAGCGAAGAACCGACTTAGCACAGTTCCGGGCAGAAATGTATAAAAGATGTGATTCAGGGGTGGATTGGCTCCGGTGCCTGTTATAGGCCTTCTCCTTGTTGTGGACAACATTAGAACAAGCGTGATTAAACCAAGGCTTTCTTGCATTAATCTGAGGATATGAGAAAGGAATGTATGCTTCCATACCCGAGAGAAAAACCTCCATTATGCACAAGGCACACTGAGATGGCTCCCGGTCATGGAAGTAGTAGTCATTCCAGGGAAAATCAAAGAAGTACTGCCTGAGGGCCACCCAATCTGCAGCTCCAAAGTGCCACAGATGATGTTTCTTTGGAGGGTCCACAGGCCGTACCAGAGCGATAGGACAGGTTAAGGTAATAAGGTTGTGATCGGAGAAGCCCAACTGACAGAAAAGATTAACAATGTAAGCAGAAGGACTAGTTGTAAGGAAGAGGTCAAGCATGTTGGAATTCTCTCCAAGGCAGTCGAGGATACAGGTAGTGTGCTGTACAAGCTGCTCTAGGTCATTAAGGATTTAAAAGGTGTAGGCTTGTTCACCAGGTGGATCAGTGAAAGGAGAGGAGAGCCAAAGGTGGTGGTGAACATTGAAATCTCCTTGAATGGAGATTTCAGAGAAAGAAGAAGTGGATAGAGTGTGTTCCATTGTGGAAGTGAGATAGTCAAAGAATTTTTGATAGTAGAATTAGGAGATAAGTAAACAGCGCAGATATATTTAATCAGAGAATGACAGAAGAGCTGAAGCCAAAGTGTAGAGAATTCAGAAGAATCGAGTTCAGGAACACGAGAGCAAGATAAGTTGTTGCGTATATATACACAACAACCACCTTTGGCTTTGAAATGAGTATAGAGAAAGTAGGAGGATACAGAAAAAGGTCTGCTGTCAGCTGCCTCAGACAGCTGAGTCTCAGTTAGAAAAAAAAGGTGAGGTTTAGAGAAGGAGAGGTGGTGCTTAACAGAGCGAAAGTTAGAGGAAAGGCCGCGAATGTTGCAGAAATGAAGAAGTCAGACAGTGGTTCCAGGCAGCTCGAGTCGTCACCGGGAGAGGGGAGGAAGGTGGGGGCATTTATGGTCCCCCCCCCCGGGGACTCCGAGGCCACGTGTTGCGCTGCCATGATTTTTTTTTTAATATTAGAAAAGGAAGTGTAGTGTGTACTGTGCATGTAGTTCGGTGTTGATAGAGAAACTTGTATTGGAGAGCATACTATCCTGGTCTGTGTGTTACTGAGACACTGAAAAAGTTCAGCAAAGGGGGATGGTCGGAACCTAGTCCCAAGGGCTGATGAAACGGGAGCTCCAGCCCTCCCTGTCATCAGCTTTCCATCCACCTTGGGAATACTGCCCATCTCGACTGGTGCTACAGAGTACTCCTCCCCATGCTTATGCATTTCACCAAAAATTCCAGCAGTTCCTGGGGCTTTCCCCATTTTAACTTTCTTCATTACTTCTACAACTTTCATCCCACTGATTTCGTCCTATGTTCTCACATCCCTCATTCTCCCAGCCATTCCCCAGCCACTTATACTTGTATTACTTTCATTTTCTATGTTCAACAATTTTTTAAAGTGTTCTCACCATCTGCTCATTTTTTCTCCCTTCTCCACAAATACTCCTCCATTTTTATCTTTCAACCCCAACTAATTTCTTTGGCACCCTGTCTAACTCTCATTATCTCTCTCCAGAACATTTCCTTATATTCACTCCACTCTACACTCAAGTTCCTTCCAATTTCCTCACCACTCTCTTCTTACTCTTTTTTACTAATATTTTCACCTCTTTCTTCCTCTCTACATATAACTCTCTCTTCCGTCTCTCAACCTCTTCCACTCCCGTTTCTCATTCACTCACTATATGTTTTCTTCTTTTGTGCCACAGCCTCTCTCACCTCTTCATTCCACCATGCTTTTCCCTGCACCCCCTTTCGTCTTCTCTTCACTATCCACACACCACCTCACATGCTGCACAGATTTTTGTGAATATCTTACATACACCTTCCGGGTCCCCCATTTGCTCCAGTCCATATTTACCCAATCGCTCCTCCACTTCCCTCTTATAATCTGCCTTTTTTCCATCCTCTTGTAACTTTTCCACCCTCCTTGTATTAACTACTTCCTCCTGTCCTTCCCTTCTTCTGTTTCTCCATTTCGCTTGGATCTTGATTCTCACCACCACCAGGGGGGAGGCGGTGGCTGAACTGGTAGTGAGGTGGCCTGTAGTCCTAGTGGACTCAGGTGCGAATCCCGGCTGGAACATGAACAGTTTAAAGATTTGAATTTCTTTAAAGCAGACTACACTGATCTACCAGAAGACCCGCCGACAGATCATAAAAATACCCCCGCTAATACCAGTACACTTGTCCTGTATGAGACAGCCCTAGCATGTATTCAATATGGACGGAGGGTTGTTTGTAACCATTTGTAAAAATATGTAGTCTGTAAGTATAGTGCGTAAGTAGTTGTAAGTAGGATCCAAGTAGGGCGCCACTGAGACCGAGGAAACTGCGTACTGCATCGGTGTTGGTTGGAGTTGGGAAATTTGTCACGGCTTTAACCTTGTCATTTGATGTATGAATTCCGTGAGCATCAGCAACATGTCCTAGGAATTGGAGTTTCTTGCGTAAAAAGTCACACTTTGAGAGTTTGATCTTTAGTCCAGCTTGATTGAGTCTAGTGAACACTTCGGCCAATTATTCTAAGTGTTCCTGCACCGAGTGGCTAGCGATTGTGACATCATCTAGATAAGTAAAAACTGCGTGACCTATCATGCCGGCGAAAACTGTATGAATTAGCAGCATGAACTCTGATGTTGCATTTCTCAAACCGAATGGAAGTCTACGGAATTGGTAATGCCCGGATGGAGTACTGAAGGCAGTGATAGGACGAGATGATTCCTCCATTTCCACTTGCCAGCAACCACTTAGAAGACCTAGGGAGGAGAAAACACAATTGTTTTCGCCTAAGGATTCCAGCAAATTAGTGAGTACAGGAATTGGAAATCTGTCCAGGACAGTCAGCGCATTCACGCGTCTGGAATCTATCACTGGTCGTAACTCATCACCTTTCTTTGGAACCAGAAATAGCGGGCTGTTCCACGGACTATCAGAGTGTTCAGTGACCTCATTAACTAACATGTCCTGAATAAGACGATCAGCTTGTTGACGCTGGCTGTGTGGTAAACGGTAGGCAGGTATATATACTGGCTGAGCTCCGGGTTGTAATGTAATTTGACACTTTATTAAATCTGTCTTGCCCATATTCTCGCTGGGTAGGGCTACGACCTCTCGATAGTCTCGCAAGAGATTAAGTAAGTGACTTCTGTATTATGGGTAATCACTCTGTTTCACATGAGATTCAAGATTAGATGGAATGTCGGAGGAATGAGTAACTGAGCACACATTGGCAACAGAGCGTGGGAGATCTTGGCATACACGTACGGCCGCTGGGTATACCAAGAAGTCACCAATTTGTGTTCCCGATTGTAATTTAAGTGGAGGATAGTACAGCTGGCTAAGTACAAGTACCATAAACCATCCTCTAGCACCGTACACAACGCCGACTCATAGGCTAAGCCATTCACACGACACGTCTCAGGTAAGGTTAGTACATCCACTCCTGCTTTTGCACCCACAACACGAACAGAGACTTTGGTAAATTTGTGCGGCAACAAAATTGTGCACTGATTTGTTACTGCACGTCTTGTCTCTGCGTGTTGTAAAACATCATTCACACTATGTGAGGTAGTTAAATGAGACGTGTCTGAGTCGGCAAATGTACCACTGTTAGAGGGGTTGATACGATCCTCAGTTGATTGCTCAGAGAGTGTAGTACTAGATGGTAGTGTACTTGGCTGTTCAGGTAATGATGTGTGTACCTGTTTACTCTCGAGTATTGTTGGAATCACGTAAGAGTCAATAACTGAGTTGATTTGGGAAAGTACCGGATGTGGATATTCCATACTATTGTAGATACTGGGAAACCATTGATATCTATGGTACGAGAAGCAGGGAGGAGAGCAATAGCTTGTTGAACCATTGTCGAAAAGCCAATGATAGTGTCCGCTGGATATTTAAGATCATTAGTGACATGAAACTCCACGTCAAAAGGTCTTAAGGCTTTATCAATTTGTACTTCTAATGTGATCTTTCCTTTGACCTGAAATTCTAAGCCATCCACGCCGCATAGGCGAATGTCAGGTGGTTCTAGGAGCCCAACTCTTTTAGTTATTTCCCTAATGTTGTTTAAAGAGGTATTTGAGATCAGACTTACCATAGATCCGGTGTCCATAAAGAAAGAGCTTTGTACCCCTTCGCTCCATCCTAGAATGACTAGGCCTAAAGATGTTATAGGTCCTACCTGGCGATTGGGGAGTTGATTTTATGTTACCTTATTTTCAGACACCGGCAGATCTTCCTCTGTTAGGCTACATTTCTCCAATCCGAGTGCTCCTCTTCCCCCGACTGACGGCTCTTAAGGTAACGTCACTCGTCAGTGGAGTGAGTTGTGCTATTCTTGTGATATCTGCATGTTAGATGACGGGACCACGAGGGTGTGCACTGTCGTTCCCGTGAGCGGAAACGTCTTTCTTTGCATGCTCAGCTAGACTCACGATGACCTACATTACCACAGTCCCAGCACACAACTAAGGATTGTTTGCTTCGTCACACAGTTGATTTGTCACGACCGCTAGAAGGTGAGCAATAGTGTGAGTGAGACCTATTAATAGGTTTGATGTTTGTAGTTGGCTGCGAACGAGAGGAATCAGATGAAGAAATGCTGGTGTGTAGTACTCTCGCCGTACCACCTGCAGAGTGAGAGGCTGAGGTGTAAGAACCGACTTTGTGAGTGAAGTCTGATCCTGACCTTTCTATTATGGCCTTGGAGATGTTAACTATTTTGCCAAGTTGTAGTGCTATTTGTTTTTGGTTGTCAGAAAGCCAGTTAAGAAATCTAAAGTAACCGAACAAATCTGCAAAATTATTAAGTGAAACCATAAGCTCTCCATTAATTTCGGCTACCCATTTAGTACCACGGAACAATTGGTGCAGCTCTGAACTCGTCGTCCCCATAGTAGCCGCTGCCTCAATTACCTTTTCATGTTGGGGAGGTACCTTCATGTCCTCCTCCATTTGCTTGAGAAGGTTTACCTAGGTGCCTTTCTCATGCAAAATGACTCTGCAGGGAAGAAACGTGTCATTGCCTATGCCAGCCGTGTGCTAAAGTCCGCGGAAAAGAATTACAGTGTAACTCACTGGGACGCCCTTGCCGTGGTCTGGTCTGTAAAACATTTCCGCGCCATCATCTGCAGTTATCCTGTTCACATCCAAACAGACCATCTTCCCTTGTGTGATCTGTTTCAGGGACGTAACCTTACCGGTCGACTTGCACGTTGGGCAGTCACTGTGAATGACTATAATCCGACATTTGAATATGTTCCTAGGAAGTCCAATGTCGTAGCCGATGCCCTCTCGCGGCATATAGCAACAGTCTTAACCGGTTGCGATGTAAACTTGGCGTTAAATTATGACACACTACATAGGTTCCAGCGTGTGGGCCCTATATGGTCACAGGTCATATATTTTCTAGAGTCAGGCGATGATTCTTCCTTGCCAAAGTTACCAGTCCCTGTATCTGATTTCTTCCTCAACAATGAATTGCACTATAAACACTCAGCACTGAAAGGTAACAACATACCTCATCGCGAAGTTAAGCAACTAGTCATTCCAGCAGACCTAGTTTCTGCTGCCCTTCATTTAATCCACGACTCCCCTCATGAATCACACCCTGGCAAAGACAGAAGCTTATGGCAAGCATGTCTGTCATATTATTGGCCCGCTATGCGAAAGGATATACAAGCGCACTGCGATGCATGTTTATCATGTGCCTATCATAAGGGGACAACCTGTCAACCTGCTCCTATATTGCAGTACTCAGTACCACCAAAACCTTGGCAAACTGTCTCTTTTGATCATCTGAAGCTGCCTCGTACAGAATCTGGCTTCGTCTATCTATTAGTGGTAGTCAATCATTTCTCTAGATTTGTTATCTTAGTTTCATTGCATGAAAAATCTGCTAACGCAGTGGCACATGCCTTAATTAATTCAGTAATTTGCCCATTTCACAACACCAGAAGTAATTTTAACTGATAACGGGTCAGAGTTCAATAATTCAGTACTGGAAGAAATTTGTCTTCGATACGGAATTAAGAAATGCAATATAGTGGCCCATCATCCAGCCTCAAATGGCCTAGTAGAGCTCCAGAATAGGAAGATATTGGAGAGTCTACGTCACATAGTGGGAGAGCAGACTTTCACCTGGGACGAGTGGATTCCACAGGTAGCTGCTTCAATTAATTCACCCATCAATAAGTCAGTTTGGTGAAACACCATTCTTTGTCATCTATGGCTTTGACAAAAACTACCTTATTCACTGTCGCAATTCAAACCGTATCCAATCTACAACTACGATAACTACGTGCGAGTCCACTTATCCAACTTCCAGAAAATTCATAACTACGTTCAGGATAATCTGGCCCTTACAAATGAGGAGATGGTACGTAACCAACATGCCACTGCTACAGATGTTACTATCCAAGTAGGTGACTTAGTTTTTGCCTTAGATAATGACAGAGATTCAAAACTAAAGAGTAAATTCTGAGGTCCCTTCCGTGTCATATCTCGTAAAGGTAATAAATTCAAATTAAGAGATCCGTACAAGGCAGAGGCGACATGGGTGCATGCAGATGATCTCAAACGTGCATCAAAACGCATAGTCTTGGAGGAGCCACTAAGAGAGATCACATCTCCTCAACAAACTCCTACTCAACCTTTTTCCTCTTCTCTAAGTCCTCCTTCTGACGCTGCTTATCAAACTTCCCCTACTGTTAATAACTATCGTGCCAAATTGCGTTCTGCCACTAAGTCTCTTACATAACGCTGTCTTCCCACACTGTCGTTACCATCTGCATTAACATCACCTCTAACATCAACTCATTTTATAGGAAAGATGCTATAGGTCTACGTACTGGCAGTGCTGACTCTAGTCGGGTCTGGATCGGGTGAGGACGATGGTGCCATACGGCCCCGGGGCATTGGTTGGCGCAGGAGGCGAGGTAATGGTGGTGAAGGATGTAGCCTCCTTGCACTATGACCTAGACCCGCTGGCCGCCATGGCCATCGCCCTGCCTGACTTTGCATGTCAGCTAGAGGACCTGCAGGGACTCCTGTCAGATATTAAAAATCGACATCTTTACGGACACATTTTTGTACCCACTCTACCTACCCATCTGCTGGAAGTTAGATTATATTCATTATCAGTTCAACCATCTCCAAGATTCCTTTCCTTACCAAACGCCTGTGGGTCGCTCATGAGTGAAACGTGGACTTTAAATTCTTGGAGGAGAAATTCTGAGCGGATTATTTGGTGTAGCGACTGCCCGTGACCTTTCTAGATCTAAGAAAGACTTATTTCAATTAGAAAATGCTCTAGAATCCCAGAAAAAGGTGTTAAATGTTCAACATTCTATGCTACAAGCGATGACACACAATTTAAATTATGTTACAAATAACTCAAATAATTTTACATCCATTCTTAAGCGTGAAATATCGAAGGTAAATAATATATCAGAGTTGATGTATGTTAAACTATATGTAGATAATTTGCAGGTTTCTCTGGACTCTCTTGTCTTTCTAGCCTAATTCGTATTTTAGCCAATGCTGTTGATGTTCGTGTCACACTATATTTAGTACCTCTCTCTGACCTTCCTTCTACCTTGGAACGGGCTCACTCAACCTTCGGCTTGTCTCCTGTGATCATTTTCCTCTTTAGAACACTACTACCCAATCCTAGAGGCCACATTCCTTACTAAACTTTTCCCTTCTGGTACAATAACTCCAGGGTACAAGCCTCTGTCTCTTCAGAGTACTTTCTTCTCTCCCATGATCATTTCTATATTGCCTTCATCTCCTCAAGTGACCTTGACAGATGTACCTTTCTCACACCCAACTCTCGTGTTTGTGCTGCGTACCTCCTAACAATTTTTCCTTGCAGCGTTGCTCCTTGCGAATCTGCCTTAGTCCGTAACTTCTCAGTACAACCTGCCTGTACCTTTGTTCCGACCCCCAAAAGCCAGGTACACCATGCGCGTCTAAATCACATTCGCTATTTCTTCTTTAGTGTCTCAACTCCTGTTAGTCTTATTTGTCCAGGAACCCCTGTACGTTCACTATCCGCAATTTGTTTATATAAGGCCCCTGATTACTGTATCGTAAAGTCTGAGTCTGTAATAGCCCATGCTACACACTATCACTTCGCACTTCGCTCCCAAAAATATGACATTTTCAAACTCATTGATATTACCTTTCATTTACTAACAGACAATCTTTCCATCACATCAGACAACCTACGTATGTTGAACTTTCTGAATCAGTCTAATTTCATTATGAACCAGCTCTCTTCAGCTTTTAACTGCTCCTGGGTACATCCAGTCTGTATTTCCTCCAGTGGTCTTATGTCTTCTAGGTTTTATTGCAATTGTATGTATCCTTTACTGTTGTGTCAAGCGAATGGACAAAAGGTTGCATGAGATCCGTGTAGCAACAAGGTTAGTGCGACAACCAAAAGACCTGGAAACTGATAGTTCTATGTAACACTCATTATGACTGGTGAAGATGTGAAGATCATACTGAAGAAAATCCCTGTGCAAATTTGAAAGTTGAGCTACTTGAAACAAAATGTAATAATATTCCTATAGTTACTACACAGTGAGTGCAGGGTATGGAAACTAGTTAAATAAAAATGAGGTAAGGGAAGTGAATATCTGACAGTGCATTCCATGTAAGATAAACTGGAGTGTAAAAAGTGGTGCATTCTATTACTATATTTCTCATAAAGTTATCATTGAGATTACTAGTACTTACTATATATATATATATATATATATATATATATATATATATATATATATATATATATATATATATATATATATATATATTAAGACATCCATTTGTAAGTTGACCAAACCTATATGTATCCTATCACTACGCTTGTCATATACCTTGTGCCTGGTTAATACGTGGCCTATACCACGATAGTGCATTATTTACATTCTACGTTTGCATTTATTAGTACTTATAACCTTCCCTACCTTTCTAACATGGCCATGTCCTGTAAATATATTTCTCTGTTGTTACATTCAACTTCTTGAATTATATTATAATATCCACTTTATTATTATACCCCCATGTAGTCCCGGTTGACCGTATACTCTGTCCACTCACTTTCTTGCCACATTATGACTTAATGTCTCCACCACTGTGTCATTAGACACATTTTTTGATGAGCAGGAAAATTGTTTGCAACCATTTGTAAAAATATGTAGTGTGTAAGTATAGTATGTAAGTAGTTGTCAGTAGGATCCAAGTAGGGCGCCACTGAGCGCTTGCTATCGCTTGCTATGTCTGAGAGCGCTTGCTATGTCTGGTTCGATTCAAACTTTGCTGAATCATGAGTTTTGTGGCCGCACCACCACCCTAGCCGGTGCGAGCTGAGCAGTAGCAGTTAGCGACGAGCTGGGTTGGACACGGGTGGGGTCAACGGCTGCTGTGTGAAGATATAAGGCGGTGCTTAATATATTATCAGAAAATTAGTCCGAGACTATGACTTCACCTGCGACTGGCGTCAACGGGCATTAACAAGCATTAACAGGGTGTTAACACTGAAGTGGTGACATGTGGAGGTGTGTGGTATGTAGGAGGACTACTGGGCCTTGAGAACAGGCTGTGAAGCCTATGTCCAGAGTTGTACACACACACACACACACACACACACAAAAAAAGGTGGTCAGAAAGTCCACTCCCCCAACTTCTATATGCTCTTGCATCCTTTACACACCTTAGCATCCTTTCATCCACACACACATAATCAATCAATGCATTCATACAGTTCACCACCCACTCTTCTCATCACCCGCCATGTATACCTATGGATCATTTTGTGCCTGAGGAGTGTATTAGCTATCACCAGCCCCCTCCCAGCACAAATATCTACTAAAGCACTGCCATTCTCATCCATCTCTGCAGGCACACCCCACTCACCAACTACTCTATCCACCTTCATATTCCCTACTTTTCCATTCATATCTCCAGTCAATAATGCTCTCTCATTCCTTTCAGATTTTTCCATGCATGCTTCCACATTTGTCCAGAACTCTTTTCTCACTCTGCTTGCACGATCTTGCTTTGGCACATACACGCACACAATCGTGCACATTTGTAGTTCAACTTTCAATCTTACCCACACAATTCTTGAGCCAACTGATCCATACTTTCATATACTCTCCTTCCATCTGTTACTCACAACAATACACACTCCATCTTTTGCCCTCTCATTCTCACCTACTCCCGCGCATATACCCCATCCATATTCCCATTCTCTCACACTCTCACCTCTCCATTTAGTTTCAGTTAATCCACATACATCCACTTTCGCACCCTCAAGCACTCTTTCACCTCATCATTTGCACCCCTTACATTTCATGTAGTCATCCGTACCATGACCTTTGTTATGTCCTTAGTCGTCACCTTTTGGTCAGTCCTGGTTCGAGACTTCTTCGTATTTTTAGTTAGTTGTTTTCCGTAGAGGGGCACTAACCCTCCGCCAACCCACTTGTTGTCGCGTAGAGAACACGTGTTGGTTGGTTATAAGGTTACCACTCAGCCTTGTAAATGCTTTCCTGGTTTACAGGATATCATTTGGCTTGCCACTCAGTGTAGAGCTACCCTAAAAACAGAGTACCATTACACTAAGGGGGTGGATGATGGGCGCCCCCACCTACCACCATTTCATTTCACACTATATAATTATCTAAAAATTGGTATTATCTTACAATGATAATTTCTTTTTTACTTTAGTACCGTATATTCTAACATTAAAATCCGTGTTTAAAACAACATGCTTATTTTATTTGATAATATGTTAGAATATAGCTGGAACACAACACACTGATGAGTCATACCGGTATTGGAGTGCAGCAAACATATCTCAGTGTGACCCAGTTGGCTTGTGCGCTTGTAAATTACTTCCATTGGGGGTGTTTCTTTTTATTACTACAGTGTTATTTATTGAAAATAGTGGTATTTTATTGAAAAACAGTGATATTTATTAGTTTTTTATCCTTTACGGATAAATCGTTATTTTTTTGTACTGTTAACGATCATAATATGGAGTCTAGAGGTTGTGAACAGTCCTAATCATTTTTTAAACATTTGTGGAATAATTGTAGTGAAATAACAGAGACAGAACATAACAGATTTTGTTTAAACAAAAAAAAAAAGTTTAATCCGCTTACTTGGAATAAAACTCGGTAACCAGGCAAAAAACTGGACTCCTCACAGTGTCTGCTCTGTTTGCGTTGAAGAACTAAGACAATGGACAAAAGGTAAAAAGATGGCTCTTGCTTTTGGTATTCCTATGATATGGAGGGAACCCGAATATCAGTGTAACGATTGTTATTTATGTTTCTGCTAAATTCAAGGACACAACAAAAAGAATAAGAAAGAAATTGCCTCTCCAATTCTTCCATCAGCAATAAGACCTGTACCACATGGAACTAATCTACCAATCCCTACTCCTCCTGACAGTCTTGCTCATGTAGTAACTCAGAGGAAGAAAGTGCTGCAGTAGACGATAAAGAATTTGTCCCAAAGTGTTCAAGCAATGAGCCACAGCCATTCTCTCAGGATGAATTTAATTATTAATAAGACACATCGGTCTCCCCAAAAATACTGCAGAGCTCATGGTGTCCCGATAAAGAGATAAAGACAATATTACATCCAGACACAACTTTCTCTTGGTACCGAAATAGAGAAAAAGAGTTTGCACCATAGTTCGAAAAAAAAAAAAAATGGATCCTTGGTTTACTGGACTGACGTGGCAGGGATTATAATGCAGAAGAAGAGAGACTATTTATAGATTCACCTAAAACAAGCCTGAAAGGGGTACTTCTCCATAATGGTAATAAATATGCATCAGTACCTGTTGCTCATTCGGTGTATTTAAAAGAAATGTACCAGAACTTGAGAAGTCTTCTCGAGAAAATCATCTATATTGCACACCGTTGGTTCATATGTGGGGACTGAAAGTTCTGTGTATCTTAATGGGTCAGCAGTCGGGGTGTATTATAATTTCCATGTTTTCTCTGTGAGTGGGACAACAGAACCGAGGATTTATGGGGGGTCCAGAAGGAATGGCCAAATAGAAAACATCTGCAGCTTGGTGCCAAAAGTATCATTAGACCTGGCTTGATGAATCCACATAAAGTGTTGTTACCACCGCTTGATATTAAGCTTAGAATAATGAAGCAGTTTATCAAAGCCCTATCAAAAGATTGAGCCTCTTTTTTGTATTTGTGCCAAAAGTTTCGCGGTTTTTCTAAAGTGAAGTTGAAAGGGGGCATATTTACTGGACCTGATATTAGAAAACTGGTTTCTGTTGCAGAATTTGATGGAGCTTTGAATGACCTGGAACAAGAGGCTTGGGTATCATTCAATGATGTATTTCTAAGTAATTAGGTAACAATAAGGATCCAACTTACCTAAAAATTGTGAGAAACTTGTTAGTCAGGTTGCAACATAAATCTCAAAGTTAACTTTTTGGAGTGATGAGTGATGGACAGGGTGAAAGAGTCCATCACGATACCAAAGACATGGAAAGAAGGTGCCATGGACGTTGGGATGTCAGTATGATGGCGAATTATTTCTGGACGAATCATGGGGAGTCACCAGAGAAAGTGTACAAACGACTGGCCACCAAAAGAAGTTTTGGAAAAAAAAAAAAAGTTACAAAGACTAGAGAAATTATTTGTGAGTAATGGAATATATAGCGTTGTTTCCTTTATGTACATGTTTAAAAAATTACACTGGCTGGATATTTCACTCTCAGTTAATTTAGAACAATACTGTATAGATAGATTGAAGTTGATAATTTACTATAAATAAATTTCTTCTTAATTTTGTATTAAAATGTGATGTGATGGAAACATACTAAATGTATTTTTTTTACTGTGTTCATAAATCCAATAAAAATAACTACTCAGAAATATAATAATTTTTAATTACTTCAATTTTGCAGACGTGTGTTAGTTGCGTGGCAATGATCCAAATTTTAGGGGAACAGGGGTACACACTGAGAGGTACTTTCTCTCTCTCTCTCTCTCTCTCTCTCTCTCTCTCTCTCTCTCTCTCTCTCTCTCTCTCTCTCTCTCTCTCATGTGTGAACACTAGGAGGCACCTCTCTCTCTCTCTCTCTCTCTCTCTCTCTCTCTCTCTCTCTCTCTCTCTCTCTCTCTCTCTCTCTCTCATGTGTGAACACTAGGAGGCACCTCTCTCTCTCTCTCTCTCTCTCTCTCTCTCTCTCTCTCTCTCTCTCTCTCTCATGTGTGAACACTAGGAGGCACCTCTCTCTCTCTCTCTCTCTCTCTCTCTCTCTATGGGTAGTTGCTGGATTTTTTTTTTCTCTTATGGAACGTGTAAGAGTTCGAAGCCACAAAAGCATGCAGTTTATTCAGAATTCCATAATTCTTTTGTTATTTTATGTAAATGGCTAGAGTTTTGCTATCCGCATGTAAGGCCGTGAGAAATACATAAACCATAGCTTAATTTTTTCTTTTTTTTATCTTATGGAATCATTGTCATGTCTCTGTTCTCAACCTGCATATATTTTCATTTCTAACTGCTCAATTTTTTTTAACATTCACTTCACGTATTGTTTGGAACTGCATGTCAGAAAGAACACTCGATGCAAAACTAAGGTATCCAAATGTTTTTTTCTTAACCCCTATACTTCGCCTGACGTCACTGGCCATCGGAAATCAGGTGTTCAGGAACTCCCGGCTGACGCACACGGTCGTTATATTTTTTTTTCCACCATGGTTTGTGGTGACTCATTTTCTTTTGCCAGCAATACAGCACTTAAGTGTAGCAGAGGAGGGAGGACGGTATTGCCAGTCAACAGTCCACCACAGATGAACCAGAAATGATTTCGAATTCTGCATAATCTGATATGCTTGCATCACCACTACCCACCCGCCCCTGCCAGCTCTACCCCTGACAAGCTACCCACTTATGCATGAAAGGAATTGAGTGAAAGAGCGATCGGGAGAGAATCAGAGGTGACAGTGCAGTCATGTTCAAGTGGGGAGACAACGCCTGAGGAAGTTACTACATGGAGAGTGTTGTGCCCTGGCTGCCCTCCCATGTCTCCTTCCATAGCCACATGCTGCCACTGGAGAGTGATTCTGATGACCCTACAGAGACTGAGGACCTCTCCTACCCATCCTATGCCTCAGCAGAGTCCTCTAAAGCATCGGGCTCTGAGGATGGAAATTGGATGGCTAGAAGTCACATGGAGCATAAATGCTGCACGACAGCCACCCGACCTCCTTCACAGTGAGCACACCTCACCAGCATCTCACCACTCCCCACACCGCCACAGTCCGGTATTTTGAGGGGGATTTCACCCCAACCTTAAAATCTTTCTCCAGTATCATGTCACAGTGATATATAAGGTATTGGTGTGTGGGGAGGGGTTTATAGTGTAAGTTTGAACATAAAAAGAAAAAAGTGAATTAGAAATGTAAATGTTATTAGGAGAGTAAGGACTAACATTCATTCATCGAAATATGATTTTAGAAAATAATTATAATATACGTAAGTTATTAGACGGTACAGAGAACTACGGTACAGAAAAAAAAAAGTGTTATAACCAAAATAACCACTTTAAAATGACTGCCATTGCTGTTGTAATGAAAGAATTAAAAAAAAAATAGTGCAATAAACGTATTTAGGACAAGTTGGGGAATCTAGCGGGGCAAAGGGGAGATAGGGCGATGCTTTCCCACTCCGTTCACGCAGACCAGGACAGCCCGCCCTAGCTATGCACTCGCTCTTTGGGACGCAGCCTTGCTGTGGCCGAGAAAGTAAATTCGATTGTGCTGAATGTCCCAAGTGGTGTACTTGCTGAGATATGATGGTTTGAAAACAAGCAATTTTTGCAAGTGTCTCCAGGTACATTGAGTGGACTGCCACACTTAGTCTGGGCTTTAAGGGTTAAGAGGTTTCAATTCACACTGAATATAATTAAATTATTTCGAAAACTTGATGCTGATGAGGAGCCGACACGTGGTACCGCTGTTCACCGAAGGTGGAGCAGCTGTGGTGTCCACTTGGGAGCTAAAGGTAACTTTCCTCAGCACCTTGCCTTAGGAAGGATCCTGCCGCGTCACTGATGGGGTACGGTACTTTCATGGTGTATGCACTGTACGTACCTTTTGGACAGCCTCAGAGAAACGGCCGCTCGGCCAGACAGATCAGGGATAAACAACATCTTATGTAATAAAGGATATCTATGGTAAAAGTGATTTGTCTGATCACTATATGATACATATGGCTACCATTTCCAACTATGTTGGAGCAATAACAACTGTATAAAACTGCAGAGACCCAGTAAATTACGTTCATTTAAAGCGCAGATGAATCCAGACGAGGTAAGGAAAAATATCTACGAAGACGTGATGAGCCACAGGTACTTATCCAGAAACTGAAAGGCAGAAACGGAAGCAGGAACGGATAACAGTCATGCTGATTTGAAGGTGAAGACGATTAATGGTGATCATTACAATTGGTAAATTACAGGGTCAGAGCATTGTGAACAAATGACGATAGCTTTCCTGCTCTGATATGTGAAGTTCGTCTTATCACTATCTGGAGACTAAATGACAAGAAAATCAAGTTTCCCATGTCCATATCCAAAACTTTATACTTTTCTCCGAGTTAAGGGGTCACAGTCTACTACTTTATCATCATTACTGTCGAACATTAACAGGAACCCATTTGTTCTTTTGGAGTTTTGCAGCAGCACTGCGGTACGGCATCTTAAGTTACTCAAAGCTGAATCCTTAAAACCGCCTTGAATATGCAAGACGCTAATGAAAAATGAGAGAGAGAGAGAAAAAAAAAAAGACAGTTACTGATCTACAATACGAAGCACATGCACACACGGTACCGGTGTTTTTGCGTTTTTTTCAGAAAGAATTACTCATCTTTTTTATGTGCTTACAATGAGGCATTTCCCTAGTCCTCTACCACGATGGTTTATACATTTTTGTTGTTGTAAACCAATTTGATAGAGACAGCATCCTAATTATGCAGGACAAAATGGAGTATCAGTATATTTGTGTGTAACCTTTGTATCTGTTACTAAAGCAATATCATCATTATCATAATCATCATCATCATCATCGTCATCACCCTTTCTCATTATGCACAAGTTTAGATTGATTTACAAACAAGAAAAGGAAATTACAAAAACAGAAGAAATGTCAACCGAGCGTCAATTGAAAATGGGTATTCGGTTGTTCTCTCATTATTTAAGCCTTGCAATCTGTCGGTTCCATCTCACGTGCTAAAAGATCCCTGCAAATGTGATTCATAAGGCATACGGAACATAACCTTCCATTAGCTTCCAATCTAAAATACAGGCGGGGATCCTTTGTCATTTGCATCGTGAATCTCTTGTAATCCATTCAGTCGGTCTTTCTTCAGTAGTTTTTACTTATTTCATCTTTCATACCTCCCGTATTAACACATGGTGCTATCGAGAAAAATATATTTTTTTTATGCATTGAAGGCAAAATTTCTTAATACTTTATACTTGACCGGTATAATGTGTTTTATCTACAAACACCGAAGTATATCTTTTTGATGGAGAGTATGCCTTTCCCGTCCCATCAAGATCTCCTGTACATTTTCCTGATTCACGCAGTCACATGCAAAATTCACTTGAATTGCATAAGGATGTACTGTACCTGTACGTATAGTATAATTTGTGTTCATCTTTTTCTATGACTTACCTTGAAATAAGCGATTAATGCTACTTCTCCAGTGTCACTAACCTTTCAGGTATGATGAAATCCAAATGGACAATAATTTAACTGGGGTTACTGAAGTAAACTTCAAAAATATGAAGAAGTAAAAAAGATGCAGTAAGCATGAAAACTGGTTGAGTTTAATGCATAACAATGTTGAATTATCAGGCAGAATGAACATGGCATATACAGAATATAAGAAATAATTGGAAAATAGATTAAAAACTTAAAATATGAGGTTAAATACACTTTAGATATATAGGAGGAATGTATGAAATAAACTATATAAAGGTACGAGGGAAAGAGGAAGACTGATGATTAAGTGACTCAATTATTTAAACGAGGGAGAGGGAGGACACAGAGAACTGCGGTTGAGAGAGACAGGGAAAAAGAAGGAAAGTAAATAGGAAAGGGAATTTCCTGAGACTGAGGATCAATAGAAAAAAGAAGCAGAGATGTTTGAACAGAGTGATATAAGTAAATGTGTATCAAGAGATTATGATGATCAAACAGCAGCTGCAAAAGGGAAAAGAAAAAATTATTATGTAGCAGATAAATTGCCTAACCAGACACGTAAGTAAAGGTAAAGACAGAGATAAAGGAAACTAAAGAAGACCAAATTTACATGTCAGAGTGGAAAGTGTTATCCATATACAAATATCAGCTGAAGTAAAATAAGCGAAATAAAGCTTATAACACTGAGTTCAGACATCAGCACTCTTAACTTATGAGTATTGTTGCAAAAAAAGGTAAAATTTAGTCTTATGTCTGGCTTGTTGATAGTTTAGTAATTAGTGTTTAGGCGTAAGGACCCGTGAATTAAGAAATGTGTAGGGGTAGAAAATATAATATTATGGATAGAAGAATTTGAGCTTTTTTTTATGCGAGGAAGAAGGAACCAAGGGCTAGGAGCCCGCAAACCGTTCCTTCCAAGAAAAAGACAAAAACAATACAAAAGAGGGCCAAATTCAAGATCCGTTCATTTCGAGGTGCCTCGAAACACTGCGTTTGAAAGACTTGAGATCATAGGAAGTAGGAAGTACAGGCAGAGGGAGACAGAAGATAACCCTTTAATAAGCTGACTAAGAAAAGAAATGAAAGCAGAAACTGAGATACTGAAAAGTGCAAAGCCTGAAGTTGAGTGCTAATTCCTGTTTTTACATTGCAAGTGATGCTGTATTTAAGTGATAATTAGCCATTCCTATCTGCGTAATTATTAATGTCATACCTCCCTAGGAGCCGAGTTATAAGAGTCAGTGTGACTATCTTTTTCTCTCTCTCTCTTTTTACAGAAGTTGAACAGAGGAAGGAAAAAGAAATTAAACAAGCGGCGCCAGGCACAACAAACGTCACCCGAAAGTAGTTTTATTAGTTTCAACCTTTTTGAAGTCATAGCCCTGTGGAAATCTGTGCTCTTGCGTTTGACCTTTCAAAAAGTCGCTCAAGTTCATAGGTCATGGTGCCAAATGAAAGCCCATATGGGACTTCCTATATCTTGACAATAGTAAATATCTCTATCTTCAACCAGTTTCGAGTTATAGCCCCCTGAATATCCGTGACCTTGAGTTTGACCTTTCAAGGTCATTTAAGGTCAAAGGTCATGGTACCAATTAAAAACCCATATGGAACTTCCTATACGTCGTTAAATCTTCACCCAGTTTCGAGATGTAGCCCCCTGAATAACCATGACCTGAGTTTGACCTTTCAAGATCACTTAAGGTCAAAGGTCATGGTACCAATCGGAAGCCCATCTGGGACTTCCTGTATGTTGATAATGGTAAATATCTATCTGTAACCAAAATTCGAGATATGGCTCACTGAATATCCGTGGCCTTGAGTTTGACCTTTCAAGGTCACTCAGAGTCAAAGGCTTTAATGCCAAATGAAAGGCCATATTGGAGTTCCTTTATGCTGATAATGGCAAATATTTTTACCTTCAACCGGTTTCATGTTATAGCCCACTGAAAATCCGTGACCTTGATTTTGACCTTTCAGGATCACTCGATTGCCTCCAGTTAATCACTATTGTTTGGAACCAGTGACCAAATATCCTGAAAGTTTCATGCAGTTTCATTCAGCCGATTTTCCGTAATGTTGCTAACAAACAAAGAAACAAATAAAGAAACGACCAAAAACAATACCTTGCCGGACACCGTCCTGGCAGGCGAGGTAATAAAAAATTATCCATACACCAGATTCCAGGTGTCCTTCATTTATTAAAAATCTATAACAGTTGGTACTTGAACCACTGTATGTTGAAGTTTGGAGGAAACTTTTTGTGGGGAAGCGAGTTCCAAAGAGATGCCATTCGGTGAAAAAATGAATTCAGATAGGCAAAAGTTTTGCAATATGGCGGTATGACAGTCTAGTCATGAGCACGTCCATATGCCCGTGTAGGACGGACGAAGCCGTGAAGAGGTGGCACAGTGGATGCAACTTCGTCTGAGCATTTGCCATGAAAGTATCTGTAAAATAATGCAAGAGAAACAAAGTTCCTTCTTACTTGTTGGGGAGGTAGTTCATTTGGAATTGCAGGTTTTTTTATAATAATTCTTACAGCTTTGTTCTGAATTTTTTCCAGTTGTTTTAGTGCAAAACTCTCATCCACTCCACAAGGATGAGCAATAATCCAGCTGAGAGCGCACATGACTTGTAAATTATAGGTAACTGCACATAAGTGAAATAGTTGTTGATTGTGTACAAATATTCAACTTTCGTTGAAGAAGCTTATACCAGTGATCCAGCTGAGGGTATTGTTAATTCAAATTTCAATGCTTTTAGAGTTAGGAATATTAGTAGCATTGACGGTAATATGGGAATCAGGCAATATCTGCCTCTTACTAAACTGTATATATGTGGTTTTCCTAGCATTAAATTATTTGAGTGACCGATTAGAAAACAGCCCATTACAGCCTCTCTAAAGTCTCCAGGACAGTGACTGGTGCTTCCCTAGAACCCCTTTAAATAACGCTGTGTGTTGATTTTTACGGTATTTACGATCAATGTCAATGCGTAGATTCAGAATATGCTATTTGTTTTTGTTTAAATCTAGAGTTACAGGAATTATACAACAACATATGTATCTTACAAAAACAGGAACTTCAACTTTTTACCATTCCGAGAATGTTGAGAATGTGAAAGAGTCGATATACTCCCGGGTGTATATTATGAATATAACTAGAAAATGAGCAAACAGTAACATCACAAGGAATGCAGGGCACACAGTATCCAGAAATGCACTTTTGATCTTAACTTTCTTCTGTAGTTGTGATGACGATCACGTAACAATCCCCAAACGTAATCGCCCATCATCACCTCGCTCCACTTGCCCTGATATCTGGCCTCCATCAGCAGAATGTCCTGGTGGAACAGTTCGCCATGCTCCTTGATGACTGCACCCAAGTTGCTTTTGAAGAAATCAAGGTGGGAATGCAGACAGTGCAATTTGATTGATATTCTGCGTACAAGCTGGTGGGATGTCCCGATCAGGTCATCGACGAGCTGTGCGAAATCTGGTCTCCTCTGGTTGCCAAGAAAAACATCCACAACCCCTCCAAGTGCACTTTTCATCATCAGTCATTTTACCCTGGAGTTCATGACTTGCAAGCATTCTTCGAACTTGCGGCGTGGTGAATATGCCAGCCATTGCCTTTGCCACGCTGAACTTGGGACACACTGGTCGGATATGCAGAAACGCATTGCCATCCTTGTTGATGGCTTTCACGAATTGTTTCACAAGACCACGTTTTATGTGTTGCGGCAGTAGCAATACCTTCTCTCTCTGGAGATCAGTGGAGCTCTCAGAACGTTGCATGGGCCTGGTGTGAGACTCTCTCTGAGAGACAAGTCTTTCCTCACGGAAATTTCTGCATCACTCTGGCTGTACCACAAACATAAAAAAACATGAGTACTTCATATAACCGCCTTGCATTCCAAGTAGGAACAAAATCATTTTTAAATCCACACAAACCTCCCAATTGTGATCTGAGTATTTGATCTTTGTCAGATAAATCTTCACATTCTCATAGCCTTCTTTCATTTCCACAGTATGTGCAACTGGAATTCATGGGAGTTCATTGCCGATGTGAAAAAGTACAACTTTTAGGCTCTTCGCGGAACTGTCTATGAAGAGTTGCCATTCTGTGGCCTTGTAATCCACTCCCATGGCTTAGAACAAACCCTTAACATGAAAGCAATAACACAATGAGGTTTCTTGACAAAATTCGAAGAAGGATGCAAACTTGCCATGGCAATTCCTATAATGCAACTTCCAGCTGGGATCCAAGTTCCATACACTTAAACATGATACCAGCAGATCAGCATTGGACTAGGTGAGTCCTAAATCTCGGACCAAATCATCCAGTTCTTGCTGACTGGGAAAGTGTGGAGTGTCTCCAGAACATTCTCCAACATTAGTATTCATCATCACTTTCTCCTTCATCGTCGATGATGTCCTTATGGTCAGAGACAACTTCCGTGTCCACAGGAGGGGCAGGAATCACCAGCTCATCACTGTGAGGCACCAGAGAGATCGAAATTGGGTATACAATGTTCTTTCTGCCCTTAATGCTCTTTGCACCACTTATATCAACCATGCAAAAATAATAATCGTCGTGGTGATGTGAAGGCGCTCATCACACTCTCGTAACTGTGAAAGGTATCTTCTTTATCGCTCCTCATAGCCAAGCTTCAAGTGAAGAGCCACAGCTACCACAAGTGAAGTACGAAGCCCAGTCCTTATCTTCATTGCCCATTGCCACGCCAAAATATTCGTTGTATGCATGAGCAAATTTGGTATCAAAATGGATTCTGTGTTTGATCATCTTCAGTCCAATATATTCTCCACGTATATAACAAAATGTATCGGGTAACAGCTTGCAAGAACGTCTGCTGGTCATTCTCATCAATAGAAACTCCTTTAGGAACGGCTTAAAAACACATCAACCAGCCAAACTAGCAACGTGAGTCCAGCTCATCAAATGAACTGACTCGATCCGCGTTGCAAGACGCAGTACAGGTAATGGTCATATCAGAGATATCAGCATGGATGCAGATGGTGTGAGTGTGTGTGTGTGTGACTTGGTGAGCGATACATCAGCCATTTTTTTTTTTTTTTTTTTTATGTGAGGAAGAAGGAACCAAAGGCCATGAGCCGGCAGTAACAGTTCCCCCCAAGAGAAAAACAAAATACAATATAGAGCCAAATTCAAGATTCGATCATTTTGAGATGCCTGGACACACTGCGTTTGAAAGACTGGAGATCATAGGCAGCAGGAAATACAGACAGAGGGAGACAGTTCCAGAGCTGACCTGTTGCATAAATGAAAGACTGGGAGTAACGGTTAACTCTTGCATTAGAGAGTTGGACAGAAAAAGGATGAGAGTTTGCTGCCAGACGGGTGCTACGCGCCCGTCGTAGAGGTGGAGGAATGCAAGCAGACAGTTCAGAGGAGCAGTGACCATTAAAGTAGCGATAGAAAAGAGATAAAGATGCAACAGTGCGGCGAAGAGACAGAGGTTGAAGGGAGTCAGTAAGAGGAGGAGAGTTAATGAGACGAAAAGCCTTTGACTCCACCCTATTGAGAAGAGCTGTATGAGGGGAGCCTCCCCACACATGAGAGTTGTACTCCACACAGGGGCGGATAAAACCCCTGTATAGAGTCAACAATTGCACAGGGGTAAAGAAAGAGCGGAGACGGCTTAGCACACCCAATCTCTTGGAAGCAGATTTTACAAGAGATGTAATATGATCTTTCCAAGATAAGTCCCGAGTAAATGAAACCCCAAGCATGTTCAAGGATGATGCAGGATTAAGCTGAATATTATTAAACATTAGTGGGTATACCTGTGGAAGATTTTGTCGGGTTGAAAGGTGTAAGAACTGAGTCTTAGATGCATTAAAGACAACCATATTATTTTTACCCCAGTCAGAGATACGAGCCAAGTCAGACATTAGGTGTGCCATAGCCTCATCCCTTGTTTGTTGAAGTAACTGTTGAGATGGGCGTTGCGGGAACCGAATGGAAAGGTGAAGGGTGGAGTCATCAGCGTATGAGTGGATAGGGTTAGATGTACAGCTTAGAAGATCATTGATGAATAAAAGGAAGAGAGTTGGTGATAGGACAGAGCCCTGAGGAACACCACTATTGATAGATCTAGGAGAAGAACGATGGCCGTCTACAACAGCGGCTATAGAACGACCAGAAAGGAAGCTAGCGATGAAGGCACAGATAGAAGGATAGAAACTGTAGGAGGGCAGTTTGGAAATTAAAGATTTATGCCAGACTCGATCGAAAGCCTTTGAGATGTCAAGTGCAATGGCAAAGCTTTCGCCAAAGTCCCGAAAGGAGGATGACCAGGAGTCTGAAAGGTAGGTGAGAAGATCGCCAGTGGAGCGTCCCTGACGGAACCCATACTGACGATCGGAAAGAAGGTTGTGATAGGAAAGATGCCTTAAAATTTTTCTATTAAGAATTGACTCGAAAACTTTTGAAATACAGGACGTTAAAGCAATTGGACGATAGTTGGAGGGTTGGGAGTGGTCACCCTTATTTGGGACTGGCTGAATGAGAGCAAACTTCCAGCAAGAAGGAAAGGTACAAGTTGACAGACAAAGACGAAAGAGTTTGCCTAGGCAGGGTGTAAGCACAGAAGCACAGTTCTTGAGAACAACAGGAGGGACCCCATCAGGCCCATATGCCTTGTTAGTACTGAGGCCAGTGATGGCAGAAAATACATCAACTGAAGAAATTTTAATGTCAGCCATGAGGAAGTCAGAGGGGGGAAGTGATGGAGGAACAGCACCGGAATCGTCTAAGGTAGAATTGGAGGAGAAAGTCTGTGCGAAGAGATCTGCTTTATCAGTAGAAGAAATAGCTACAGAACCATCAGAGTAGAAAAGAGGAGGGAAGGATGATGAGGTAAAGTTGTTAGAAAGATTTTTGGCAAGATGCCAGAAGGAGCGGGAAGAATTCGAGTTGGAGAGTTGAGAGCATTTAGTATGGATGAAATTATTTTTAGTAGAGCGAAGAACAGACTTAGCACGATTCCGGGCAGAAACGTAAAGATGATGTGATTCAGGGGTGGGTTGGCTCCGGTACCTTTTGTAGGCCCTCTCCTTGTTGCGGACAGCATTAGAACAAGCGTGATTAAACCAAGGCTTTCTTGCGTTAGTCAAAGGATATGAGAAAGGAATGTATGCTTCCATGCCCGAGAGAATAACCTCCGTAATGCGCAAGGCACACTCAGATGGCTCACGGCCATGGAAGCAA
Source organism: Coenobita brevimanus (assembly GCF_032717465.1). Taxonomy (NCBI): domain Eukaryota; kingdom Metazoa; phylum Arthropoda; class Malacostraca; order Decapoda; family Coenobitidae; genus Coenobita; species Coenobita brevimanus. The sequence goes on from NC_137046.1 coordinate 20,956,538, forward strand.
TAATCATTCCAGGGAAAATCAAAGAAGTACTGCCTGAGGGCCTCCCAGTCTGCGGCTCCAAAATGCCAGAGACGACGTTTCCCTGGAGGGTCCACAGGCCGTACCGGAGTGATAGGACAGGTTAAGGTTATAAGGTTGTGATCAGAGGAGCCCAACGGAGATAAAAGATTAACAGAGTAAGCAGAAGGATTAGTTGTGAGGAAGAGGTCAAGTATGTTGGAGCTCTCTCCAAGGCGGTCAGGGATACGGGTAGGGTGCTGTACAAGCTGCTCTAGGTACTGTACATTGGCGCACGATAATAAGACTGGAAACAAATAAGTGCCAATTGTTGACAAAAACCCAGAGATAGACAAACAAAAGATACACCATTGGAATCAGCGTGGAAAACTGAGTCTAACAAGACCAAACAATTTGAATAAAAAAATTTTTTGTTACACAGTGCATAATTTCCAGTGACTAAGTTATATTCCCATATATTTTGAACTTAAAAACTTTAAAAATACATTAGAATTTGTTATGACTTATAGTTTATAAGTGGTCCTTTCAGGCTTTTTCTTTACTAAGGACACATAATCACGAGAATCTGTGTAAATATGACTAACACTATATTCCCATGGATATAAACTGAATTTTTTTGAAAATACCCTAAGTTTTTTTGTTGTAATTATGAAGACAAATTAATGAAATGTCCATTTTAGGCCTTTTAGGGTGGTTCAGCCATAAAGAACCCGAGTCTTTTATTTTCAACAATACTGATGCTTCTGTCTTTATAAATAGTTTGAAATTATATGAAAAACATTCTGCAGAAAGTTATTGTCTCCCATAGATGATGTTTGTTGGTGCTGAGAAAAACTGTTGATAATTACACTTACAAGTGTTGTTTTCTAATTAAGCAAATATTTTTCTGGATTTGTAGCAAACTGTAAATTAATCTGTGCATTTCTACCAGATAGGGAGTAGACTGTAGCAGCAGTTGAGCAGGGCGGTACTCCCAAGATGCTGATGACAGCCCTCGGGACTAGTTCCTGACCATCCCTCTTTGCTGAACTTTTTCAGTGTTTCAGGAACAGAGAGTAGGCCACCATACTCTCCCATACAGGTTTCTTTGATTGTCAACACCGAACTATATGTACATTGCACACTACACTTTCTATGCAAAAGTTAACCAAAATGGGGTCTCACAACCAAGCCTCTGAGTCCCCGGAGGGGGGGGGGGCATAAATGCCCCCACCATCTGCCCCTCTCTTGGCGACGATCTAGCGAGGTAACTGGAACCACTGTCAGTCTCACTTCTTCATTTCTGGAACATTCGCAGCCTTTCCTCAAACTTTCTCTGTGTTGAGCACCACCTCTCCTCCTTTAAACCTCGCCTCCTCTTCCTAGCTGAGACTCAGCTGTCTGTGGCAACTGATAGCAAACCCTTCTCTGTATCCTCCTACTTTCTCTATACTCATTTCGAAGCAAAACGTGGCTGCTGTTTGTATGTACGCAACAACTTACCTTGCTCTCATGCTCCTGAACTTGATTCTTCTGAATTCTTGACTCACTGGCTTTGGTTTTCCTGTCATTCTCTGACTAAATATATCTGTGCTGCTTACCTATCCCCTAATACTACTGACTATGAAAAACTCTTCGAATATCTACTTCTACTATGGAACACATTTAATCCATTTCTCCTTTCTCTGAAATCTCCATATTAGATTTCATTGTTCACCACCACCTTTGGCTCTCCTCTCCTTTCACTGATCCACCTGGTGAACAAGCCTTCATCTTTTCTACCCTTAATGACCTAGAGCAGCTTGTACAGCACCGTGCCTGTATCCCTGACTGCCTTGGAGAGAGTTCCAACATACTTGTCCCCTTCTTTACAACTAATCCTTCTGCTTACTTTGTTAATCTTTCCTCTCCATTGGGCTCCTCTGACTACAACCTTTTCACCTTAACCTGTCCTATCAATCCAGTACGGCCTGTGGACCCTCCGAAGAAACACTGGTTGTGGCACTTTGGAGTTGCTGATTGGGAGGTCTTCATGCAGTACTTCTTTGATTTTCCCTGGAATGATTATTGCTTCCATGGCCGAGAGCCATCCGGGTGTGCCATGTGCATTACAGAGGTTACTCTCTCGGACATGGAGACATACATTCATTTTTCATAACCTCTGACTAATGCAGAGAGACCTTGGTTTAATCACACTTTTAATGATGTCCACAACAAGGAGAAGGCCTACAAAGGTACCAGAGGCAACCCATCACTGACTCTCAACTTTTTTATGCTTTTGCCCGAAATCGTGCTAAGTTTTCTTCGCTCTGCTAAAAATAGTTTCAGGCATACTAAATGCTCTGAACTCTCCAAATTGAATTCTTCCCGCTCCTCCTGGCACTTTGCTAAAAACCATTCTAACAACTTTACCTCATCATCCTTCCCTCCTCTTTTCCACTCTGATGGCTCTGTAGCTATTACTTCTACTGTTAAAGCAGATCTTTCTTCTCCATTTCCACCTTAGATGTTCGGTGCTGTTCCTCCATCACTTCCCCCCTCTGACGTCCTCATGGCTGACATTAAAATTCCTTCAACTGATGTATTTTCTGCCATCACTGGCCTCAATATTAACAAGGCATATGAGGTCCCTCCTGTTGTTCTCAAGAACTGTGCTTCTGTGCTTATGCCCTACCTTGATAAACTCCTTTGTCGTTGTCTATCGACTTGTACCTTTCTTTCTTGCTGGAAGTTTCCTCTCATTCAGCCTGTTCTAAAGAAGGGTGACCATTCACAACCCTATAACTATCGCCCAAATGCTTTAACATCCTGTATCTCACAAGTTTTTGAGTCCATAAAATCTTAAAGCATTTATCCTATCACAACCTTGTTTCTGATCGTTGGTATGGGTTCCGTCAGGGACGCTTGACTGGCAATCTTCTCACCTACCTTTCAGACTCCTGGTCATCCTCCTTCCGAGACTTTGACGAAATCTTTGCCATTGCACTTGATATCTCAAAGGGTCTTGATCGTGTCTGGCATAAATCTTTAGTTTCCAAATGACCCTCTTACGGTGTCTATCCTTCTATGTGTGCCTTCATCTCTAGCTTCGTTTCTGGTCGTTATAGCTGCTGTTCTAGACGGCCACCTCATTTCTAGATCTGTCAGTAGTGGTGTTCCACAGGGCTCTGTCCTATCACCAACACTCTTCCTTTTATTCATCAATGACCTTCTAAGCTGTACATCTAACCCTATCCACTCATACGCTGATGATTCCACCCTTAACCTTTCTATTCACTTCCTGCAGCATCCATCTCAGTAATAGCAATGGCACACCTAATATCTGACTTGGCCTGTATCTCTGACTGGAGTAAAAGTACGGTAATCTTATTGTTCTTAATGCATCAAACATTCATTTCTTACACCTATCAACCCTTCAGAATCTTCCACAGGAGTACCCTCTAACGTTTAATACCATCCAGCTCAGTCCTGCATCATCTTTAAACATACATGGGGTTTCATTCTCTCGGGATTTATCTTGGAAAGATCATATTACATCTCTTGTAAGTCTGCATCCAAGAGATGAGGTGTGCTAAGCCGACTCCGTTCCTGCACAGTTGTTGACTTTATACAAGGGTTTTATTCGCCCCTGTGTTGAGTACAACTCTCATGTGTGGAGAGGCTCCCAACATAGAGCTCTTCTCAAAAAGGTGGAGTCAAAGGCTTTTCGCCTCATTAACTCTTCTCTTACTGGCTCCCTTCACCCTCTGTCTCTTCGCCACACTGTTGCATCTCTATCTCTCTTCTAGCGCTACTTCAATGGTCACTGCTCCTCTGAAGTATCTGCTTGCACTCCTCCACCATTACGACGGACATGTAGCACCTTCTAGCCACCAGAGGTGGGCACCACAAACAAACACTCCTTTCCACAACGCAATTCTGCAATCTCAAAAAACTGCCTTCTGCAACCGCAGATCCGAAAATTCTTGAAATTTGCAGTTGCCCAAATGCAAAAACGCAAACACAAACCATTTATATCTCTTTCAGTACCATGGCGTCATCTTCATTTTATTCTGGATACCATTAGAGGATTATATTAAGATTACAATGATATTTTTTCATGATCAAGGGGTTAAAAATCATCTCTAGTTTGTCATCCACTGCAATTATATCTTTATTTATTCTGTTCTGACTAAGAATAGGTGACTATGAAATTTGGAAATTGTCTAAAGAATTGAATGGAAATATAAGATTATAGTTACAATAAAACTAAAATATATATTTCGGTTATTATTATTATTAGTATATTAGACTGTTTTTACTACAAAACAAGTGTAAATCCTTCACTGTTGAATGTAAGTGAATTTAATTATTACACTTCACAGCTCACACTAGACAAGTTGACTCATCAGTCTATCTCTAATCTTCGGCTCTAACCTCCTCGGTCCTCACTCAGTCACAGTCAGACTCCGCCAACAACTAAGACAACTCCAACATACAGTATGTCTATTTATTTATTTATTTAGTTATCTATCTACCTATCTATCTATTATCTATCTATATGATACCGCACGAAGAAAGGTGGTTGTTTGGTAAGAAAAATGGTAAAATTGTGTTCAGTTTCATTTCGTATGTTTCTTTCTTAATGTTATTTATCTACCTAATGATTTTTGTTGAGAATGAAATATTGGCACTGGCAATGTTATAAGTCTGACAATTTGAAATTCAGATTAAAGGTCATATTATAAGTGGAATGGGAGGCTTCGAAGCACATCTCTGTACTTCTCATCTTGTTACTGGCTAGTATCAATGTAGCTTACATCAGTTGCATGCACTATACCGTCTAGAATGTGGAAAATAAATTGATTTTGAATTAGGCTTTATATTATTCTTTATTTATTGGGGGAAAAACGTCTTCGCTGGCTTTTATCCTTAGATTCTTAAATCTTACCTTCCCCCCAGAAAGCACATACAGTATAATCATCAGGATAATGTAGTGCGGAACCCTCCAACGTAAAGTAGAATACGACTTGCAATGACGATGTTATGCCTTATTATTTAATCACGAGCACGAACGTTGCCCCCTCTTGGCTTATACCCATTTTCATTTATTTCCTGAGAGCTTGGTATGAAGCCAATGAATATGACAAAGAAATTAATCTGATCTTCAGCCGTTCTCTCTCTCTCTCTCTCTCTCTCTCTCTCTCTCTCTCTCTCTCTCTCTCTCTCTCTCTCTCTCTCTCTCTCTCTCTCGTGTACAAAAACATACTTACATTTACCAACTCATCTTCTTTCATGCATTTATGCTTATTCAGATTCACACAAACTCGCAGTCGCACTGCCTCCCCATCTCTTGTATATACATTTTCGTAGGACTGAGTTAGCAGTGTTCATTTAATTTCCGATCTGAAAAATTAATATCAGTTTTTGTAGCTTATAAAAGAATAATTTAAAGAAATGCTAGTAAATTAGACGAGTAGGGGACTTGATGGGGAGGAGGTGAACGGAGAATGCAAAAAGGTAGGGGCACAGCTAATGAATAAGTCAGGGTAAATTAATGGTTTATGGGGCGGGATGATGGACGGCCAGAGATAAGAGATGATGGATGGTGAAAGGTGAGGGAAGAATGTTTTCACCTCTTTAGTCTCTCCAAGTGGGAATATTTTTGCATTTTCACGCAGGCCGTCTTCATAACACACACGTAAAACAATGATGTCTAAATTATAGAAGTCTGTATTTTATATTATTATGATTGTGTGACTGACGTCGTGGTGATGGGATACGGTTGGTTGTGTTATGTTTGGGAAGGACTGGAAGGGAGGCATGGGTCTTGATTGTTGATAACAACTGTTGGACAACAGTGAACGTTATTGCGGTAGATGCTTCCGAGGTTAGCTTTTGGAGCTTTGGCAGTAATTCTGTGTGCGCACTTGTCCTGCTCAGCCATTAACCACTGTTTGCAGTCGACCGTTTTAATTAAAGAAATGTTGGGACTGTTGATCATATGGATAGGTCCAGTGTAATGGGATTTGAGTTTATCATAATGTATTAACGGCAGATCTAGCATAAGCAGATACCTTTATAAAAGTAGTAGAAAGTAGAGCGCTGGGTACTGGAGTGTCCTTTGTGAGAGAGTGTAGGGTTTGGAAATTGCCTGTACTGTACTCTTGTTTGTCGATATGCTGTATTGTTTAGATGAATTAGAGTTTCACGGCTTGGAAGTGTATGTCAGAAACAAAATCTAAAAGTGAGTATAGCTAATGGCAAAGTTATGGTCACTGAAAAAAATTTATATATATAAGTTCCAGAATGCATAGTGAGGCTTGATGGTGTACCCATACTGTATTATTATACTCATGTAACCATACTTCATAACACCTAAACCTACAGTATATATGTATATGTAACCAGTACAGTTGAACTTAATCAGCAAATTCCTTTAAACTGCTGAGTTAAGCTAAGGTTCCCACGCCCGCTGCTCGCCGATAGGCAGTCGGGGGTTAGCCATCATTCAGAACACATCTATAGCAGATGCATGGGATGTTCAAGAACTTGATGCACTAACTTCAGGAAGTAATTTTGGGGCCAGTTTAGACTAATATACAGTATAAAAATGTGGTTCAAACGCTTGACCGTTATGGAGCTACGTTTACTGATGACCATATGGATGAAAAGTCTCTTTCATAATTCACCCAAGGGAGGAAATGTGGCTCAATCTCCGGTGTAATTATCTCACGATGCGTGTGCTCCGAGTCAAGGGTTCGGACCTAAGCCCTGATAAACATTAAGAAAGAGTGCTGATAGTATGCCCTTTCGTAAGTTTGTATATATTTACACCCTGTCGCAGTTATCAATGACGCATACAGACTTAACGCACAAACATAGGCAATACAACACGTCGACTTTATATGTATCACTCACTTTGCAAACAATCCTTCCACATTCTTACTTCACCTGCGTGGGAAGGTTCATTCAGACTATCACCCTCCTAGCGGGGAGAAGTCATGTTCCGCAGTAAATCTCACACAGACTAAAACGAGTACAGACGCAGACTGTCTCTTAATTATAATACTTTGCAGACTCTGGATATACAATATTTATATCGAAAATGAGGTTCAGTCCACCGAACATATGTCACGCACTTTCAGCTGGTCCGTGCCTCGTGTTATTGCAATGAAATACTGGGTAAAAAGTATATGCGCTAGAAAAACTGAGTCCACACAGACATAAACGTGTTCAACATTCATGTAAGGAACATGCAAGTGTTACGTGTGGCTCATTTGTTAACTGAGAGGTGTCACGGCATCAAAAACATACTTTCCACCACTACTGTCTTCCAGTTGAAAGGATTTTGTTGTTGTTGTTCTTGTAAGGTTTATCATGCTATCAGTAACCAATAAATTACAAGATTGCTGTCCCTCTGCCCTTGTTGGTTTCATGCTGCTTCCAGTTACGCGTTTGTATAACAGTTTTCTTTGTTGGCTGTAACCTATCTCAAAGCCAAACCGCAGCACACGTCGGGGGTACGAGGCACAATTCTAACGAAAACGATAACACACACACACACACACACACACACACACACACACACACACACACACACACACACACACACACAGACGCGTAGGTACAATGTACTGGAAGGCATTAGTAGTATATTAGGCACAGTCAAAGGACGTGATTAGCCTTAACAATGAGAAATTGTTAAATGAAACTAGCATATCACAAAGCAAAAGTTTTTAGAATAAGGAAACATTTAGGTATGGCGTTCTTTGCTTGCGATAAAGACATCGATTCAACAGAAACAACAGCGGTATTAAACGCATTTCGCAGACAAGGTGTAGATAAGATTATATTGGAAAACGTAAGCAGAGATAGAACCGCGACAATTAAGCTCCATATAGGTTCTGGAAAAATCATAATTTAAAAATCTAAGCCTGGGCTATATTATCTCACCAAAATTATCTACAGCGTGTTTAGAAGAAGTATTAAGAAAGCATAACTGGCATAATGAAAGGAACGTCCTGTTCCCAGATTACGTCTTTCTCGTTAGTCAGGTGGACAACTGCAACACTTCATTGAAGCCTTAGCGTAGGTATGAAGATGAGTAAGAAAATGACAAAAGTCATGTTTAATAACCAAGTTCAGATTGGGGAAATAAGAACCCAAAGTTCAAGATTTAGTTGCTGAATCTTAACACCTATAGAACCTGAAATAAGTAGACGTATGAAGCTGGACTGGGGGTGTTTGGTAGACAAAGTACCATGTTAAAAGGCACTTTACTATTGTGTATAAATTGCAAAGTTGTTAATCAGTGCGTTCTCCCTGTAATAACTTCCGGCTTGACGCAGTGACTGTTTTCCCCGTAAAACTTACGGCTCAAAGACATAGGCAATGAATGAACCACTGGAAAGAACGTTGAGAAGAGCAAGAGAATTATAGAAAGGTCAATGCCGTGAATTGCTTGGAGAAAGGAAAGAATCACTTTGGATTAGGAAACGGACTGGAATAGAAGACGTTGTCACGAATCAAATTCGCGACATTTTCCTTTTGTGAGAAGCCACGAACTATTAGTGGAAAACTCACTGTGTATCGCTTAGTTAACCGTTTCTTTCTCCATTTCGGGGTATACTTTTCAAAACATTCGTCACTGTTTCAAAAGTGACCGATTTAATGCACGTCACTAAGTGCTCTACTGAGCGATTTGTTTTGGGCGCGTTTTGCTCACTCGACCGTTAGAAAAATGCGGCCTAGTGCTCCGCTTTTGTTTCCCACGACTTATGCAGTCCAGTTTTTGCTGTGACGTAGAGAGGTCCTGTGCCAGCAGTGTGAGAGGTCAGCTAGTACCCAAACTCCACTTCATAGTTCTCCAGTGCTCCCACCCTTAGTTCAGGTTTGGGTGATACACAGCATTCATTGACCAGTATTTCCTTTTTGTATTTTCCTAGACTTAAGAGTTTAATTAAGGTGTTTTTCCTAGGCGTAAGTATTTAGCTTTTGCGTGAGTGAGTGAGTGCTATCTCATTAATTTGATTTGAAATGTAACGTTAAATTTATTTTTGTAATCAATAAATTTAACAGTTCTTTTTCTTGAGCTTAATGTAATGTAAACTCTTGTTTCATTTCTCCACAATTAAGCTTATTTTCCATATAGCTCCTAGCTTGCATAAACGTTTTGCTATTCATAACTGGTACTTAGGCCAGTCTTGTATTAAACTTAAAATTCGTTGTGCCTCCTAGGAGTTAAGCATCAGCAAGAACCTGATACTATTATTAGTATTAGTTATTTATTGTCAGGGATGAAGTAACTTTCTCCAGAGGCTAACAGTACTATTAAACAGCAATTGAGTAATTAGTCTCTGCTGTGTACTGTTGAGAAAGTTTATAAATTCTCGTTCTTAGAGAATCGCGCGAAAAAGTCAGCGTAAAGTAATCGTTGCTTGATTTAGTAAGACGATCATTGTCCCTGCTCTTCAATATTATTGAATATTATTATCAATCAAATAATATTTAGCATTTATTTAAAAAAAAACCTTGATATTTTAAAAACCTCGTGACAGACGTAATAAATGAGAAAAAACGGCAGTGGGCAGGCCATATTTGCAGGAGACACGGCAACAGATGGGCAAGAAGGGCAGCAGACTGGGTAATAATTAATTAAAAAAGAACATGAACTAGACCGGCAACTTGGGGGTGAGATGAAATTTAAAGTTACACCAGGGGATACAGGGTTCCAGAGAGAGAGAGAGAGAGAGAGAGAGAGCGATGAAGACAAAAAATTCGTTAGACATCTTTGAGTTCTACAGTAGACTGGAAACAAATAGCACAAGACAGAGAAAAGTGGAAACGTTTGGAAGAAGTCTATCTCCTGCAGTGGAATGTTACAGGCATATTCTGCTACCGATAATGATGAATATATATATATATATATATATATATATATTGTTACATAGCCTATGATTGCATAATCCTTTGTGTAATTCTAACGTACAGTATGCTGCATGTTTGATCACGAGCGTGTTCTACCTCACTCCCCCCTTCTCCTCCCTTATAGTAAAGTCGTTCTTTCTGTTGTTCAGAGTAGGATTGTCAACTCTTTGTCCCCATGGCTTCATTTGCGCGTCCTTCTTACAAGTTGTATCAAGCTCTGCCGGCCCCTATATAATGAGCTCTGTTTCTGCATTAATTGCCACTTAGATCTACTCCTCATTTTGTTCACATCTCTGTCCTCCCCTGTACAGTTGTTATTATTGTGAGTGCTCATGAAGTCTCCAGCCATCTAGCAGCTGTGTAATTTGAGTATAACTGTTATTGCATTTTTTCTTGTACTGTGTAGCATAAGTTAATTCTTAGGCCTAGTAAGGTTTTTGTAATTCATGTAAGGTTCTTATTGTCAGCCATCATTAATAATATTTTGTATCTGTAATAATATATCTTGCATTCACTGAGTATTATCCTGCTTTCTCATTTTATCAGGGCTGACTTAGATAAATTTACTCTTGCTAATTTCGTGTTAATAGAGTCTATTGCAGTTAACCATATATTTAACCTGTTTTTTGCCATTACATTATCCTTATGAGTCCTGAATGTTTTGTTGTTAGTTTGAGCATTAAACTTTAACTTGTAATTTTACCTAACTCTTTTGTTTTGAACCTGGAACTTTGCGGGACAGTTTTCTCTGTTCCGTAACATAAATTTGGCGACCTCTTATCAGGATATTCAGGATATTATCATAAGAATATTGCTTGATATTTTGTAACTGTGATTTATTCATGATGTCTACTATTACTACGCTTGATGAAGCCAAAGATTTTTTGTCAAATGTGCAAAAAGTGTGTGATGTAGAAAAAAGAACAAAGAATGAACTTAAGCTTGTTGCTCAACAATTGGGAATTGCTGTTCGCTCTCATCATTCTAAAGATCAAATTGTTGACATCATTAATGAAAGCTTGTTTAATGTAACTTCTCTAAATGAGCAAACGCAGATTGAAATAGCTAAGTTACACCTAGCTCTGCAGGAGGCTCGTGTTAAGGAGGCTGAGTTTCAAGCACGTGCTAAGGAGGCTGAGTCTCAGGCTATGGAGGCGGAGTCTCAGGCTAAGGAGGCAGAGTCTCAGGCCCGTATTCACGAGGCACAGATACAGGCTCAGGCACAAATTGAACTTGCTAGGATTCAGGCAGACCATGAGTATCGCATGAAACAAGGTGGAACTGGATCATCTAGCTCTGATGATTTTGATAAGGCTAAAAATGTTAAACTTGTCCCTCCTTTTAATGAATCTGATCTAAAAAAAGTATTTTCAGTTGTTTGAAAGGGTAGCTACAGGTTTTAATTGGCCCAAAAAGTATTGGCCAGTACTCCTTCAAACTGTTCTCACCGGTAAAGCTCAAGTAACTTATGCATCTTTGCCTCAGGATCAATCTGATAATTATGATGTAGTTAAGAGCTTGATTCTTAAGGTCTATGAGCTTGTTCCTGAAGCCTATAGAGTAAAATTTAGGACAACTTATAAGCACAATAAGCAATCCCACGTTGAGTATGCAAAAATCAAAGAAGATTTGTTAGGGCAGTGGTTAAATTCTAAGAATGTGGATTCTGATTTTGGTAAATTTAAGCAGATGATTTTGCTGGAGGACTTCAAAAGGTGTATTAATAATGATGTAAGCCTATATCTTGATGAGAGAAGAATAGATAATTTGTCTGATGCTGCAGTTTTAGCTGATGAATATGTTCTCACTCACAAGAGATATTCTAGAGAAAAAGGGAAAGCTGAGAGTAAGTACGTTGCCTCTACTCAGAGTACAGGTAACAGGAAAGAGAATAAAGATGATGTCTCTCAGGAAGTAAATACCAGCTTCGCCTCTAGATTTCAGAAAAGTAAATGTACTTATTGTAGTAAGCTTGGTCATACTACGGAGAAATGTTTCAGGAGACAGCGTGATGTGAACAAAAAGGAGTCTTTAAATATTCAGTCAATTGGTCTAGTGTCCACTCTTGAGAGTTCCCAGAATTCTTTAACCGAGTTAACTGAACCTGCTTTGAGGGGTAACTTAAATTCTCATGATGGAGCTCCTCTTTTGAGCAGTAACGTGGATGACACTCTCAAGAGTTCATGTGCTAATTTCCTGTCTGATGGTTTTGTCTGTCCTCTGGACAATAATGACAGGAAATCAGTTAAAATATATCGTGATACAGGTGCTTGCCAATCCCTTATGCTGACCAGTGTTCAAGGCTCTAATGTTAATTCCTCTGATGAAACTGTAATCTTACAAGGTGTAGGGAATAATTACTTCTCTGTCTCTCTGTGCAGAGTGAATTTAGAGTCTGGTTTTGTTAAAGGTTCCGTTATGGTTGGGTTGGTTGAGACACTCCCAATGTCAGGTGTAACTTTCTTACTTGGAAATGATATTGGTGGAAGTCAAGTGTGTCCAGCTCCTCAGTTGTCTAGTGAGCCAGTGGCTGTGTCCCATGGTTGTGATGTCCCTGATGTGTTCCCTGCATGTGCTGTCACTAGGGCTAAGTCTAAAGTTACTGGTGACTTAGAGGATAATGATGATGATGATGTTATCCTAGCTGACACTTTTCTTGCTAATTTAGACCACTCACCAGATGAGGCAGTACCCCGTAGTGTTGATAATTTGTCTCGTCAAGAGTTGGTTGAGTTGCAGGTTGCTGACCCTGAGTTGAAAGGTCTAGCTAACTCTGCTTGCAGTGAGGAAGAGTCAGCTGGTGCTTCTACTTGTTATTATATAAAGTCAGGAGTATTTATGAGAAAGTGGAGACCCCCAACAGCATCAGCCGACTGTGAATGGGAGGTTGTACATCAAGTTGTCATCCCTCGTGTTTGTAGGCAGGATATCATTAGAGTGGCTCATGATTCCAGTTTGGCAGGACACCTTACTGTAGAGTGAGGAAGACTGTGGCACGCATTTTGAAACCTTCTACTGGCCAGGTATCTTCAGGGATGTTTCCTGGTATTGTAAGTCTTGTCACACCTGTCAAGTTGTGGGGAAGTGTAATCAGACCGAAAAGGTTGCACCTCTAGTTCCCATTCCTCCTTTTGAGGCGCCATTCACCCGTGTGTTGGTGGATATTTGTGGGCCCTCTTCCTAAGACTTCTTCAGGATTTTCTTATGTGTTGACCCTGATTGATATGGCTACTCGTTATCCTGAAGCCATTCCACTTAGAAACATCTCAGCAAAGAACGTGGTTAAGGAAATGCTAGGGTTCTTCACAAAGTTTGGTCTGCCCAAGGAGGTACAGTCAGTCCGGGGAAGTAATTTCATGTCAAATGTTTTCAAGCAGTCTCTGAAAGAGTTGGGCATCACCCAGATCACGTCTTCAGCTTACCATCCCCAGACTCAAGGAGCGTTGGAGAGATATCATCAAACACTCAAATCGATGCTCAAGAAATACTGTTTGGAACATCAGAAAGACTGGGATAAAGGTCTTCCATTCGTTGTATTTGCCGCAAGAGAATTTCCAAATGAATCACTGGGCTTCTCACCCTTTGAACTACTGTTTGGCCATGAAGTAAGAGGACCCCTTAAGTTACTAAAGGAATGCTGGCTGTCGGAGGAAGATGACGTCAACCTGCTGGAGTATGTGATGAAGTTCAGAGAACGGCTGTCCACTGCTTTACAGCTGGCGAGAGAGAATTTAGGAGCTGCTCAGGAGAAGATGAAGACTTGGTATGATAAGAAGTCCAGGTTACGCCACTTTCAGCCAGGAGATCAGGTTTTGATTCTGCTACCGGTGCATGGGCAACCTCTTCAAGCCAAGTTTAGTGGTCCTTATTTCGTGGAGAAGAAACTCAATGATGTCAACTATGTCATCGCCACACCAGATCGTAGAAAGAACAAGCAACTTTGTCACATCAACATGCTAAAGTTATATCACAGGCGGGACGAAAATAATCCAGTCTGCACTGTAGCTGTTCCACCCGAGTCTGCAAGTGAAGTTCTCCCATGCAGCATGAGTCTGGGTGATAGTTTGGGGAAGAATCCTGATATCATGAATGATCTCCAGACTAAGCTTTCTCATCTACCTCCCGAGGAAAGGCAGGAGTTTTCGGCATTACTGCAGGAGTACCCGCAAGTGTTCCATGCCACTCCAGGAAGAACCACTGTGTTGATGCATGATGTCGATGTTGGAGACGCAAAGCCAATTAAACTGCCTCCTTACCGTGTGAACCCAGTGAAAGTTCCTCTCATCCAGAAGGAGCTTGGCTACCTGTTGGACCACAAGATGATTGATCCCTGTCAGAGCGAGTGGAGTTCTCCTGTCACTCTAGTCCCTAAGCCAGGTGGGTCACAGCGGCTTTGCATCGACTACAGACATGTTAATCAGATAACCAAAACAGACACTTACCCTCTCCCTCGCATGGAAGATTGCACAGACAAGATCGGAAAGGCTAGGTACATAAGTAAGTTTGATTTGTTAAAGGGATATTGGCAAGTACCTGTGACTGAACGTGCTAGGGAGATCTCATGTTTTGTAACACTAGGAAAGACTTTTGCATGTTCTGTAATGCCGATGTATTAATCTTCAGTGACAACTGGAAAGATCACCTATGCCATGTCAGTAAATTTCTTGAGCGTTTGATTCAGGCTAATCTTGTAGCTAATTTATCAAAGTGTGAGTTTGGTCAAGCTAAAGTTCAGTACCTTGGGTACGTAATTGGTGATGGACATGTTGCACCACCAGGAGCTAAGGTTCAGGTTATAAGTGATCTTCCCAGACCTAAAAGTAGGAAAGAACTACAAAGATTTTGGGGAATGGTAGGTTATTACAGGAGATTTGTTCTTAACTTTTCAATTCTTGTATCACCACTTACAGACCTACTGAAAAAGGGAGTTAAATTTGTCTGGACCGATAACTGTGAATTCTCTTTCAGTAAACTTAAAGCTATCCTCTTAAGTCAGCCAGTGCTCGCTACTCCAAATTTTGCTAAACCTTTTAAGATGGCTGTTGACGCAAGTGATCAAGGAGCTGGGGCTGTTTTGCTGCAAGAGGATGATCAGGGTATTGAACACCCTGTATCTTATTACAGTAAGAAGTTCACTCCACCTCAAAAGAACTACTCAACTATTGAGAAAGAGCTTTTGTCCTTGATTTTGGGTTTACAGCATTTTTCATTTTATTTGTGTTCTGGTTTTGACCCCATAGTCATTTATACCGATCATAACCCACTGAAATTCCTTAGTAAGTTTAAAGATAAAAATCAGAGATTGACAAAATGGAGTCTACTTCTTCAGGAGTATTCATTAGACATACAACATGTCAAGGGGAAAGAAAATGTTATTGCAGATTGCTTATCTAGACTTTAGACAGATTGTTTTAGAGTGATAAGAAATTTCCTTTGTAAATTTCTTTTTTCTTTGTGGGGAGGTGTTACATAGCCTATGATTTCATCATCCTTTGTATAATTCTAACGTCATCTTTTGTATAATTCTAACGTACAGCGTGCTGCATGTTTGATCAAGATTCGCCTCGTGGCTTCTATAGTGCGTGTTCTACCTCACTCCCCCCTTCTCCCCCTTATAGTAGAGTACGTCGTTCTTTCTGTTATTCAGAGCAGGAGTGTCAACTCTTTGTCCCCTATGGCTTCATTTGCGCGTCCTTCTTACAAGTTGTATCAAGCTCTGCCGGCCCCTATATAATGAGCTCAGTCTCTGCATTATGGCCACTTAGATCTACTCCTCATTTTGTTCACATCTCTGTCCTCCCCTGTACAGTTGTTATTATTTTTGTGAGTGCTCAGGAAGTCTCCAACCATCTAGCTGCTGTGTAATTTGAGTATAAGTGTTATTACATTTTTTTTTTTTTTGTACTGTGTAGCATAAGGTGTTAGTTCGTAGGCCTGGTAAGGTTTTAGTGATTCATGTGGAGTTTTTGATGTCAGCCATTATTGATAATATTTTGTATCTGTAATGATATATCTTGCATTAACTGAGCATTATCCGGTTTTCTCATTTTATCAGGGCTGACTTAGATAAATTTACTCTTACTAATTTCGTGTTAATAGAGGCTATTGCAGTTAACCCTATATTTAACCTGTTTTTTGCCATTACATTATCCTTATGAGTCCTGAATGTTTAGTTGTTAGGTTGAGCATTAAACTTTAACTTGTAATTTTGCCTAACTCTTTTGTTTTGAACCTGGAACTTTGTGGGACAGTAGTGATTTTTGTATTCTCACTTGAAGGGTTCCTCTCCATCCTTCTTTCCTTCCATTCTCTTCTGTCTTTCTTTCCTTCATTCTTTCCTTGTCCTTCTGCCTACGGGTGACTTTACACTCCCTCTTCTGTCTTTCTTTCCTTCATTCTTTCCACTTCCTTCAGCCTTTGGGTGACTTTACACTGAGTGACAAGCCAAATGGTTTCCTGTACACCAGGAAACCATTTACTACGCTGGGTGGTAACCATATAACCAAATTTTGGCGCCTGGTGGTTTATTGGGTAATTATTGCGCTCCAATCGGATTGAGCCGGTGAAGATTTATATCCAAGGGTTGGTTGGGGTTGATTGCTCATGTAATGCCACTCAGGGATGAGTGAGGCTGGTCACTCATCTTAAATGTCGGGACCAACTGCCTAGCCCCGGGCTCCTACGCTCCTCATGGGGCAATGTAGGATTGGATGATGGATGGATGGATTATATATATATATATATATATATATATATATATATATATATATATATATATATATATATATATATAGAGCTGCACCTCACATGAAGCTGCCAACACTAACGTCTTAAACTCCGAACATACAGTATGGTACAGTGAATGGCCGACCAAAGTTGTCAGTGAGTATAACAGATTCTATATTAACAATTCGGTACCGTATTTCATTTGGTTTGGATTATGCATAATTTTACTAATTCATCATAGTTTCATAAAAGAAGGTCGTCTTACATCTAACGTAATAGTAATTTTCTACAAGCGGGACACGTATGATAATTTGCTAAAAAAAAAAAGCGGAACATTTTAATCTCGATTAAATACACGGTACAGAGGTAAAAAAAGCGGGACTGTCCCGCCTAAAAGCAGGGCTCTGGTCACCTTATCTATAGCTCCTGTTGTAGACGACCACCGTTTTTCTCCTGGTGATGCCAATAGTCGTGTTCCCCAGGGCTCTGTCCTATCACCACATCTTTCACTTCTATTCATCGATGGTCTTCTATGCTGTACATCTAACCTTATTCATTCATATTCTGACTCCACCCTTCACTTTTCCATCCGCTTCCAACAGCATCCATCTCAGCAGTTACTTCAACAAACAAGAGATGAGGCTGTGGCAAGCTCAAAATCTAACTTCACTGAAATCTCTGATTGCGGTAAAAGTAATTTTGTGTTTTATTGCATCAGAAACTTAGTTCTTAGATCTTTCGACCCATCCAAATCTACCGCAGGAATATCCTTTATTTTTTAACAATACTCAACTCAATCCTTCATCATCTTTGAACATAAGGTTTCATTCTCTCGGGATTTATCTTGGGAAGATCATTTTACCTCTCTTGTAAAATCTGCTTCTAAGAGATTGGGTGTTTTAAGCCGACTACGTGCCTTCTTTGCCTCTGCACAGTTGTTAACTTAATACACAGGTTTTATCCTCCCTTTTCAGGAGTACAACCCCCATGTGTGGTGAGGCTCCCCATATACAACTCTTCTCAAAAAGGTGGAGTCAAACGCTTTTCGTCTCATTAACTCTTCTCTTACTGGTTGCCTTCAACCTCTATCTCTTCGCAGCATTGTTGCATCTTTATCTCTTTTCTAGCGCTACTTCAATGGTCACTGCTCCTCTGAACTGTCTGCTTGCATCCTTCGACCACTACGGAGTGGCAGTGCACCCGTCTAGCAACAAACTCTCATCCCTTTTCTGTCCAACTCTCGAATGCAAGAGTTAACCGCTACTCGCAGTCTTTCATGTATGCAACAGGTCAACTCCGGAACTGTTTTCCTCTGTGTGTGCAATCTTTTAAATGCAGTGTGTCCAGGCATCTCAAAATGAACGGATCCTGAATCTAGCTTTCTGTTATATACAATATATATATATATATATATATATATATATATATATATATATATATATATATATATATATATATATATATATATATATATATTGGGGGGATGGGGGTACACTTAGCGGGCATCTATCCTTTGGTTCTTTCTTCCTTACACACACACACACACACACACACACACACACACACACACACACACACACACATACAGAATAACTTTTAAAATCATTACGTATGTCACCTTTTTCTTGCTGACAGGCTAAATGCAAGACAGACTGACAGGAGTCAGTCAAAGAACATGATTACAGTTAACGAGTTGCCGCATCAAAGGTCACAAAATGAGAGTGACCTCTGAATTCCAAGCTGGGAACATGCTGAACCTCAGTAAGTACGCAGCATACAGACTCGGCTCCTTTCAGTACAGACAGTGGTGGTTGAAAGTGATGAGGTTTATCATAATTATTTGTACCGTAGTCAAATTATAACATAGCCCAACAGTTAACACAGAGTTTTCGCATTTTTTATACGGCATGCTAAATTATGATATCACTAAAAATTTTGAAGCAAGTACTGGAGTTTTGCCAACTATCTTATTCACAATGCAAAACAATATGGCATGAGCTCAAAATTTTAGATGCTCAGTTTAGCATTCAAGCATACACATATGCAGAAACATAACTCATTTCCAGGTTCTTTGTTGGCTTAAAAGATATAATGGTACTGCACTGTGTGTGTGTGTGTGTGTGTGTGTGTGTGTGTGTGTGTGTGTGTGTGTGTTGTGCAGAAATGGAGGTGCTTCTTCTGAATGCATCATAAATACAAAAGTAACTCAAAGCATGACTGGATGCTTGTACTTAATCCAGCAAATAATGTTCATCCGGCAGTTATCTACCCTTGTCCCATTGCTGCAGAGCTGCTGTACACTTTATTATGTTTCAGTAGAGACACAAAACAATTTGAAACAAGAAATGATGGAATCTGCATAATGCTGTAGATTCTAAACCCTTTCTTGGTGTTCTTTGCTACGGCCCCATGCTTAAACCAAAACGGATTGGTCTGAAATTTATGAAGAATATGCCAAAGCTCTGTTATCTCGAGATATTCATCATATATTCGATTTAAACCTTTAAAACTATTTACTTCCCCAAAAGTTTAAAAAGACGATTGCGGAACCACTCAACTAACGCCGGCGTGCCGCAGGGATCAGTTCTGGCCCCAACCCTATTTCTGGTTCATATTAATGATCTCTTATCTGTCACCCACAATCCCATTCACTCATACGCAGATGAATCAACACTACATAGTTCAATCACACTAAGACATCCATTTACAAAGTCTAATATCTCTACCTCTCAACTCAATACAGCCATCTCCATAAATCAAGATCTATCTACAATCAGTGAATGGGGACAAAACAACCTTGTCTCTTCTAATGCTAGTAAAACTAAATACATACAGTTTACTAATAGACAGATATTGCCAGATTCGTACATTACCTTCAATGCTACTAATATTTCCATTTCCAAAAGCATTGAAATTCTTGGCGTCTCACTTAACAGTGCCCTCAGCTGGACCTCTCATGTCAGATCACTTGCTACAACCGCCTCAAAGAAACTTGGATTATTGTACAGAGGCCGTAACTTCTTCACCGATGAGCAGTTAGCTGTAATTTATAAGAGTCATGTGCGCTCTCAGCTTGAATATTGCTCACCCTTGTGGAATGGTTGTGGAGAAGTTTTATTAAGACAACTAGACAAAATTCAGAATAAAGCTGTTAGAATCATTAACAATCCTGCCATTACATATAAACTACCTCCCCTGCAAGTAAGAAGGAATGTTGCCTCCATTGCATTATTTTACATATATTTTTTTTGGCAAATGTTCAGACGAAGTTGCGTCCATGGTGCCACCTCTCCATGCCTTCCCTCGTGCTACACGGGCATCTGGTAGCACTCATGACTGGAATGTTACTCAGCCTATCAGAATTCTTTCATTCCCCGAACTGCATCTCTCTGGAACTCGCTTCCCCAGAGTTGTTTCCCTCCAAATTTCAACCCACAACTGTTCAAGTCTAACTGTTACAGATATTTTATGAACAGAGGACACCAGTAATCTGGTGTATGGATTATTTTTTTTTTTACTAATTTGTTTTTCCTTCCTCCGTTCTGTTTTATATATATATATATATATATATATATATATATATATATATATATATATATATATATATATATATATATATATATATATATATATATATATATATATATATAAAGAACATGCAACAACCAGATGCCAAAATAACCATCTCAATAAAGGCGCGTGTTTTATTGTCATACAAATATGGTTACCATACAAGACGAATTCGACTCAGCTTACACTCTAGCTTGTTTGTTCTCTTTTCCTTTTCCTAAGAGTTTAAAATATAAGCAAATACACGGGTTTTCTTATAACGAGGAAACGAGGAAATTTCATGCGTTTGCCCTCAAAATTTGCCTATGTGGTGTAACACTGCAGTGTGATGCCGTAGAGGTCCGCCTTCCCGTGGTGACATGGGTGTGCCTAGATATGGGACCTGTCTCGATAAGGGATAATCCCAACCAAAAGAATTCAGCTGGACTCGTAAAAAAAAAACTCAGCTCCCCTCATTTATCCCCCAAAGGAAGCAGGTCTGCTGCAATTTTGGGACAAAACTGATTTGCTGGAGGTACAGGCTTTATTTTTTTCCATTAGAGATCCTGCAGCTACTCTTACTTGCCAGTCCATCTTACTCCTTCTCCTCGGGGGAAACACAAAACTCAACCCTTGGCGGCAGACATACATGCCAAAAATGCAATAAGAAAATTACTTGACACTGGCAAGTCAAGTTCAGGAGTAACCTTTGCGAACGTAAATGCATCTCGACTGCTTAGACTACCACCATACAAACACCAATACACAAATTAGACAAAGGGCTGCAGCAACACACACACATCCAACACATCAAGACTATAAGCAAAAGACCACACATGAACAAAGAAAAGAAACATACGATAAATATTTTACACATGAACATCAACAGCTTTAACACAAAGACAATAGAACTACACAACTCCACACGCACAATACTGATGTAGCATTATTACGTGAAACTAAGCTCACAGATTCATCTGACACTCTCTACCTCATTACCCTTATAAATAAACGCGTTCCACTTACAAACACTACAGAATAAAGAGAACAAATTGCGTAACATGCTCCACAGAAAAAAAAAAAAAGTCAATATAAATCAAAATGCACAGTGAAACACGCAACATTTTCAACATCTACACAGTATCAGTTACATCATGCACCCCAGGATACATCCCATTTCACACTTCGCTGTAGAACATCCCCAGTGTTATTGCTGTTGTTGCTTAGCCCTGGTCAGCCTGGCACAGACGGCAAGTCCACCACAGGTACACAACTGCCCTTCAGGGGGCGACCCATAGGTTCCCTACACCGCTGATGTAGATTATGTGTCTCGTGTTCCTGAACTTGATTCTTCTGAATTCTCTACACTCTGGCTTCGGCTTTCCTGTCATTCTCTGACTAAATATATCTGTGCTGTTTACTTATCTCCTAATTCTACTATCAAAAATTCTTTGACTATCTTACTTCTACTGTGGAACAGATTCTATCCATTTCTCCTTTCTCTGAAGTCTCCATTCTTGGAGATGTCAATGTTCACCACCACCTTTGGCTCTCCTATCCTTTCACTGATCCACCTGGTGAACAAGCCTACACCTTTTCTATCCTTAATGACCTAGAGCAGCTTGTACAGCACCCTACCCGTATCCCTGACCGCCTTGGAGGGAGCTCCAATATACTTGATCTCTTCCTTACAACTAATCCTTCTGCTTACACTGTTAATCTTTTCTCTCCGTTGGGCTCCTCCAATCACAACCATATCACCTTAACCTGTCCTATCGCTCCAGTACGGCCTGTGGACCCTCCAAAGAAACGTCGTCTGTGGAACTTTGGAGTTGTGGATTGGGAGGCCCTCAGGCAGTACTTCTTTAATTTTCCCTGGAATGATTATTGCTTCCATGGCTGGGAGCCATCTGGGTGTGCCTTGCGCATTACGGAGATTATTCTCTCGGGCATGGAAGCATACATTCCTTTCTCATATCCTTTGACTAATGTACGAAAGCCTTGGTTTAATCACGCTTGTTCTAATGCCGTCCGCAACAAGGAGAGGGCCTATAAAAGGTACCGGAGCCAACCCACCCCTGAATCACATCTTTTATACATTTCTGCCCGGAATCGTACTAAGTCTGTTCTTCGCTCTGCTAAAAATAATTTCATCCATACAAAATGCTCTCAACTCTCTAACTTGAACTCTTCCCGCTCCTTCTGGCACCTTGCCAAAAACCTTTCTAACAACTTTACCTCATCATCCTTCCCTCCTCTTTTCTACTCTGATGGTTCTGTAGCTATTTCTCCTACTGATAAAGCAGATCTCTTTGCTCAGTCTTTCTCCTCCAATTCCACCTTAGATGATTCCGGTGCTGTTCCTCCATCACTTCCCCCCTCTGACTTCCTCATGGCTAACATTAAAATTTCTTCAGCTGATGTATTTTCTGCCATTGCTGGCCTCAGTACTAATAAGGCATATGGGCCTGATGGAGTCCCTACTGTTGTTCTCAAGAACTGTGCTTCTGTGCTTACACCCTGCCTAGGCAAACTCTTTCGCCTTTGTCTGTCAACTTGTACCTTTCCTTCTTGCTGGAAGTTTGCTCTCATTCAGCCGGTCCCAAACAAGGGTGACCATTCCCAACCCTCTAACTATCGTCCAATTGCTTTAACATCCTGTGTCTCAAAAGTTTTTGAGTCTATTCTTAACAGAAAAATTTTAAAGCATCTTTCCTATCACAAACTTCTTTCTGATCGTCAGTATGGGTTCCGTCAGGGACGCTCCACTGGCGATCTTCTCACCTACCTTTCAGACTCCTGGTCATCCTCCTTTCCGGACTTTGGCGAAAGCTTTGCCATTGCACTTGACATCTCAAAGGCTTTCGATCGAGTCTGGCATAAATCTTTAATTTCCAAACTGCCCTCTTACGGTTTCTATCCTTCTATCTGTGCCTTCATCGCTAGTTTCCTTTCTGGTAGTTCTATAGCCGCTGTTGTAGACGGCTATCGTTCTTCTCCTAGATCTATTAACAGTGGTGTTCCTCAGGGCTCTGTCCTATCACCAACTCTTTTCCTTTTATTCATCATGTTCTAAGCTGTACATCTAAACCTATCCACTCATACGCTGATGATCCAACCCTTCACCTTTCCATTCTATTCCCACAACGTCCATCTCAGCAGTTACTTCAACAGGCAAGGGATGAGGCTATGGCACACCTAATGTCTGACTTGGCTCGTATCTCTGACTGGGGTAAAAATAATCTGGTTGTTTTTAATGCATCAAAGACTCAGTTTTTGCACCTATCAACCCGACAAAATCTTCCACAGGTATACCCACTAATGTTTAATAATACTCAACTTAATCCTGCATCATCGTTGAACATGCTTGGGGTTTCATTTGCTCGGGACTTGTCTTGGAAAGATCATATTACATCTCTTGTAAAATCTGCTTCCAAGAGATTGGGTGTGCTAAGCCGACTCCGTTCTGTCTTTGCCCTTGCACAATTGTTGACTCTATACCTGGGTTTTATCCGCCCCTGTGTGGAGTACAACTCTCATGTGTGGGGAGGCTCCCCACATACAGCTCTTCTCAATAGGGTGGAGTCAAAGGCTTTTCGTCTCATTAACTCTCCCCCTCTTACTGACTCCCTTCAACCTCTGTCTCTTCACCGCAATGTTGCATCTTTATCTCTTTTCTATCGCTACTTCACTGGTCACTGTTCCTCTGAACTGTCTGCATGCATTCCTCCACTTCTACAACGGGCGCGTAGCACCCGTCTAGCAGCAAACTCTCACCCCTTTTCTGTCCAACTCTCTAATGCAAGAGTTAACCGTTACTCCCAGTCCTTCATTTATGCAACAGGTCAACTCTGGAACTGTCTCCCTCTGTCTGTATTTCCTGCTTCCTATGATCTCCAGTCTTTCAAACGCAGTGTGTCAAGGCATCTCGAAATGAATGGATCTTGAATTTGGCTTTCTCTTGTATTTTGTTTTTCTCTTGGAAGGAACAGTTTTGCGGGCTCATTCCCTTTGGTTCCTTCTTCCCCCCATAAAAAAAAAAAAAAAAAAAAATGTGTTGTGCAGTACTCCATTATGTGGGTTACGGTGTGTGGTTCTGTTGTGCAAGCAGGGCACGTGTAGCATGTGCTTCCTGATCTAAGCCTAGCTAGATCAACTAAATCAGCTCTGTTTAGGATACCTTTGATTATTGGGTATCGGGAGGGGCTGCTTGTAGTAAAGTGCTATGATCGAGGTGTTTTATTGCCCTGCATGTGAAATGGCTATGTAGGCATTCCTCATTGCTAGTGTTGGAGTATCTGGAGGCGGGATGTTGATGAAGACGGTATGTAAATGTTTGAGTGTTGAGTAAGTGTCTAGTTGTGCTGTGGGACTCTTTCGCACAGTGACAAAGATGTGTGCTGATGGAAGTTGCCACGTACAGTTGCGAGCAGATGAATCGAGGCCACCTAGTCCACCAACATGTTGGTGTTTTGTCTGGCAACAGTGGTAGCTGTGAACTTAACCGAGATTCAGTCAGCTGTTCGGGCGAAACAAACCCAGTGATAATTTGTCAATGTGCAGTTCTAACTGGTCTCCAGTCAATACCATGCAAGTAAACGTACTATACTGATAATGATTAACGTGTCATATACATGGTAGATATATTTATAACAATATTATTACAACACAGGCATCCAAATAGTGGTGCGTTCATTCATGTGAGACACACGGGTATCGGTAGTGATTTATTTTGTTGGACTATCGTCGTGAACCAAACAACCTTTACCAGCTTTCAAGAGATATGCCGTAGGGTTATCAGCTTCACCGCAACCTAGCATTATTATCACAAAAAACACCGTCATGCCAGTCATCCTTCACCGTTAACCTCACTTTCATCGACCTCTGACTCCAAAGCAGGTGGGACAGTTAAAGGTTCACACCACAGTAGGCGAAACAAGGGGAGGGGGGTGTGGGAGTTATATGGAGGGTGGTGGGTGAGGAAGGGCGGGACCATGATCTAAGTAGGGGAGGTCATTCAGACAGCGCGCCGCGTAAGCCTTCATGACGTCACATCAGCCCTTTGGCGAGCGGGTTCAGCTTGTCCCATTCCATGCATGAATGAATGAATAGGGACACCATGATCTAGACACCACAGCATCAAGCCCGGGGAGAGAGAGAGAGAGAGAGAGACAGACAGACAGACAGAGACAGACAGACAGACAGAGACAGAGACAGACAGACAGACAGAGACAGACAGACAGAGACAGACAGACAGACAAACAGACAGACAGAGACAGACAGACAGACAAACAGACAGACAGAGACAGAGAGAGAATGAATGAATGAATATAATATACACCAGGAATGATGGCTGCATTTTATCACACTAATATATGCTGTAAATTACATTGATTTATTCATTTATCCGTCTAAGAGCCATCATAAACGTTGCTCGCGTTATTATATATCGGGAAGAGAGAGAGAGAGAGAGAGAGAGAGAGAGAGAGACAGACAGACAGACAGACAGACAGACAGACAGAGGCAGAGAGAGAGAGAGAGAGAGAGAGAGAGAGAGAGAATGGATGAATGAATATAATATACACCAGGAATGAAGACCGTATTTTATCACACTAATATATGCTGAAAATTACATTGATTTATTCATTTACCCGTCTAAGAGCCATCATAAACGTTGCTCGCGTTATTATATATCGGGAATAGAGAGAGAGAGAGAGGGAGTTTGAGATAGATTGATAGATAGTTAGATAGATAGAGAGATATAGATAGATAGATAGGTAGGGAGATGAGTGTGAATGTGATCGAATGTGTATTTGTGTGTGAAGGTTTTTGTTATTTTGTTATTTTCTTTTCCTTTGTCGTATCGCTACCCCACCGTGGTGGGAAGGTGCGATTAAGTATAAAACAAAAAATATAGATATATAGGAGAAACATATATTAAGTCCTGCTGTGGAATGTTACAGGTTGATGATAATGTGATTTATTGATATACTGACTATGGTTATGGTAAATGGTTATAAAGACAAAATACTGTATACTGTAGGAGAGATGAAGCTATGAATGAGTGTGGTTGAACATCAGATAACGTGTCCAGGCTGACGCCAGCCAGCCAGCCTTGAGAGCAAGGATTGGGAAAGCAGTGGGGCGTGTGTGACGTCATGCAGGCGGGGATTCTCCACTGTCTGGCTGACCTCCCCTACTTAGATCATTGGCGGGACGAGGTGGGACGTGTGATGGGAGGGGGGTGAGGAGGCACGTGGTTGGCTGCGGTATTTAACGTTTATGAGATTAGAGGTTGTAATAGGTTTGTTTTGACATAGAAAACCAACGTTTCCTTAATATTTGAATGATAAAGTCGAACGATTACTCTCTATAAATGTTTATCATCATGAACGGGTCAACTAGTTCCACCCCCCATACGTGACGTCACGTGGTGCCTACGTCACAAACCAAGGTGGTGATGGAGCTGCACACTCGGGATACCCGTGTGTCTCACATGAATGAACGCACCACTATTTGGATGCCTGTGTTGTAATACTATTGTTATAAATATATCTACCATGTATATGACACGTTAATCATTATCAGTATACTACGTTTACTTGCATGGTATTGACTGGAGACCAGTTAGAACTGCACATTGACAAATTATCACTGGGTTTGTTTTGCCCGAACAGCTGACTGAATCTCGGTCAAGTTCACAGCTACCACTGTTGCCAGACAAAACACCAAAATGTTGGTGGACTAGGTGGCCTCGATTCATCTGCTCGCAACTGTACATGTGTGGAATTCATGGCAATTTTTTTTTCTAACAGCGATGTTTCCGGTTTCAGAGTGTGAGCCGTGGGAGTGGTACTGGTGCTGCCAGTGATGATGCTCAGAGTGTTGTTCTATATGGTCTTAAAAGCAATCCAAAACCTTCAGTCGAAAAGCAATCCACACTAGCCATACTGCAGTGCAGTTCCCATACCCCAACACACTTACTCATCACATGCAGCACACTATAACACAGATAATCCTTCAACATTACTTCATCAAAAGGCCTTTGCGAGCGACCAGTCGAGGGGGCTGGCTTTCTGCAGTCCGCTAGGTTCGCAGCCAGATAATACTGGATTTACAGCAACGATAAATTAGGTGCTGGAGAAGATAGAACTTCCCGTGGTATCGTCAGTGAGCCTGGTTAGAGGACCTGACCAGAAAAAAGAATTCCCAAACAACCTGAGACTACACCCTGGCCAGCAAAAAGCCCTCACCTCTCCCCTTCCCCCCTACTCCACATCAGAAAAGGAAGACTGGTAATCTGCAGTTCCATACTCACGGACATGAATTCTTTCTTTTTCTTTCTTTAGTAGGTCGGCAACTACTCCAGTCTGCTAGTCCCTTTCACTGTTCCTAGCCGGAGACATCAAACTAAACCCTGTGCCATACAGAAACATGTGCCACAAATGCGACAGGAAGATTGCACAAAGTCATATCAAAGGGAGTAAAATAACTGTAAAAAGTGGTCGCATTTGGGCGGCTCAGGCCTTCCATCATACAAACACTACACCTAGCAATGAACATGTAGTGTTACGGACACACACACACACACACACACACACACACACACACACACACACACACACACACACGAGAGAGAGAACACGCCGGCAAAGGACCACATCTGCGCATGCGAAAGAAATACACGACAAAGAATATACTGTACAATTAAACATCAATGACATTAACACAATGAACACAAACCTAAACAACTCTCCTCACAACCACGACACAGACATAGCATTAATTAAAAATCTAGACTCACAAACTGGTCGAATATTCCACACTTTAAAAGCCAATCTGCAATTAAACGCAAAGGACTATACCACAGAAATGACATCAGTATTAATCAAAATACACAATGAAAAATATTATCCACATGTACGTACCTCCATTATCACCATGCTGCCTTGCCCTAGGTCACATCCCATTCCTCATTCCTTTCCAAACACGCCCCTTGAAATAATGGTCACAGATCTAAATGCAAAAGATCCTTCATGGCAAAATATACAAACACAACACAACCTATAGGTCTTATTTCTACTGTAGAACGGCTTGAACAACTACCACACAGAACACGAATTCCATACAGATGTAATGATATGGCTTCCCCTGACATCATTATATACTCATACACCAGCCATTCAAATTTCCTGGAAAATATTCAACAATTTTTCACCGAACCAATACCCCATCATCACACCGCAAGCAACAACCCGAATCCAGAGAAAGGGAAACAATCACCACTTAGAAGAAGAAGACAAATTAGGCACGGTTCACTCATAATAAATTATAGAGAAAGCATTAGAATAATCACCATAGGTTCCATTTCAGCTACTGGCAAAACAGTTATCACCTTAGCAGAATCATTACAACACCAAGCAAATCCCATATCCCTAGTGGTAACACGAAAACCTTCAGTCTTATCTTCTCCCATTATATAAAACAGCTCTTCAAAGCCAGGAGGAAGCTAAAGGAAAGCACTCAGCCAACAGCTGCAGAACTTTATGCCTTGCACAACCTAAACATCATTAACTTATCAAAAGACAGAAGGAAGAAAACTAGAATAACACTATGGACACATTTTATCATAGAACAAAGAGCAGAGAGTCAAACAGTGAAAAATTTTATCAAAGAGCAAATAGCAAAGAGTCAAACAGTGAAATAGGAGAGAGTCAAACAGTGAAAATGCACATGTCCAAGACCTCACCCTTACTAATTCATGAAACCTAACCAAATAGGTATAGAACTATCCGCAGGAAGAAGGAAAAGTAAACAACATATGACACTATTACGCATCAAAAGCGACACAGAAATCTTCAAAGCAAATCCATCAGAACAAGTGAAGTAGGTGGTGAAAAGCACAAAGTCTCCAAAGCAATAGGACCTGATATGATTTCAGCCATCCACTTAGAACATCTTGGCCCCATAACAATAAATTTCTTTGCTGAAATTTTTAACTTACTGGAAGCATAACGAAGTCCCTGATATATGATAAAAAAAATTTCATCCTCATAATCAAACCAGGAAAACCTCCCTATTCTCCCATATCATATAAACCATTCTCAGTGTTTTACATACCTTCTTCATTTATGGTAAGGTTAACTTTACCCATTAGCTCCCAGAGTTACTGGGCAACAGATTTTCCTTGAAGAGTACTAAGTGCATTCCCCTCCGCCTATCAGTTCATAATTGTAAAGCTCATAGGTCCCTACTCCGGGGTTCTCTTCTTTACTAAATTTTGAAAATGCCCAGCACCGTCCTATATTGAGGACACTGGACGCAAATGGGTTAAAGAAACTGATAGATTTGCTAGTGTTTAACCCATTAGCTCCAGAGTTCCTGGGTGAGGGATTATGCCCTCCGCCTATCGGCTCATAGTAGTGAAGCTCATAAGTCTTTACCCTGGGGTTCCCTTCTGTACTAAATTTTGAAAATGCCCAGATACATCCTATATTGAGGACAGTGTGTGCAAATTGTTTAAAGAACATCACCACTCACATTCCGCTGATTACTAACATGGAGATCCAGGCTAAACATTCAACCACGACCTCCCTCCTCAATTTAGCTCAACTCATCCTAGATGGCTTCAAAGAAGAACAACCACTATTAACAACCAGAATTAGAAGCTATACTATAAACCAAAATCAGGTTTATAACACTGTTCCAAAACACATCTCAATATATAAAATCTTAGACACAAACATGGAAGTAAGCGACACAAACTGGCTGGCCAGCTATCTTTCAGTTAAACAAACCCAGGTACTCAACCGGGGGAAGGCGGTGGCTGAATCGATAGAGAGGCGGCCTGCAGTCCTAATGGAGCCAGGTTCGAATCCCGGCTGGGGCAGGGAACAATTAAAGGATTTTAATTTCTTAAAAAGCAGACTTTCCTGATCTACCAGATGACCCGCCGACATATGAATATACCCCCGCTAGTACCAATACATCAGTCCTGTATGAGACAGCCCTAGCATGTATTCATTATGGACGGTGGGTGTTAGCGCTCTCGTGAGGTCCCAGTCGCTCTCGTGAGGTCAGTCTGTTCGGGCGTCTCCTGGCGTACCTGATTTAGCTAGCTGTGATCTGTGATAGTGTTGTGCTAGTGTGTTGTAGTGAACTGCGATAATGACCTGTGATAGTGATGTGCTAGTGACTTGTGACAGTGTTGTGCTACTGACCTGTGATAGTGTTGTGCTAGTGTGCTGTAGTGACATATGAATATACCCCCGCTAGTACCAATACATCAGTCCTGTATGAGACAGCCCTAGCATGTATTCATTATGGACGGTGGGTGTTAGCGCTCTCGTGAGGTCCCAGTCGCTCTCGTGAGGTCAGTCTGTTCGGGCGTCTCCTGGCGTACCTGATTTAGCTAGCTGTGATCTGTGATAGTGTTGTGCTAGTGTGTTGTAGTGAACTGCGATAATGACCTGTGATAGTGATGTGCTAGTGTGCTGTAGTGACCTGTGATACCCCTGTGAATTTGTGTGTGATGGCGTCCTCTATGGAGAGCTGTGTCTCCGCTGCAGGATTTGAGAAAGAATACCTTCAGTCAAAGGAAGAGCTTCTCGAATTGAAGCGGGAGGTACAGGTTCTCAGGCAAGAGAAGTCACAAATGAGGGAATTGTTGGAGGAGATGTTGGAGGAGAGAGAGAAAAAGGCTGAAGGTTGGACACTGGTCAGTAAAGGTGCAACGAAGTTCACTCTTAAGAAGCAATCGGAAATTAAGACCACAAATACATTCAACGCACTACGGGACGAATGTGAAGGGAAGGCAGAGAGGGAAGTTGGGAAGAAGGACGGTAAGACCTTCCCATGCTGGTAAGTTTAATGAGAACAAGAAAGGTAAGAAAAATGTTGCCGTTGTTGGGGACTCACAGGTGAGATATCTTAACAGAGCCATGTATACGCCACTCATTAAACGTGTGTGTCTTCCAGGAGCCAGGGTGGCTAATGTGATAGAGAAAATTTCTAATATAGTGAAGGATAGTGGCGACAAAACCACTGTGTGCCTCAGTGTAGGAGGCAATGATATTAGTAGCCGTAAGAGTGAGGTACTGTGGCATAAGTATAAGTTGATGTTAGAGAAGGTTAGGGAGAGAGGTGGAACCCCTGTAGTGCTTGGAATTTTACCCAGGTGGCGAGTTGGGAGGGAGTGGTTGAGCAGCGCAATAGGTTTTAATTGCCGCCTTGAAAGGTATTGCAAAGATAATGCAATACCTTTCATTGACAGCTGGGGCCGGTTTTATGGACGGAGTGCCTTGTATAGTTGGGATGGGACTCATCTTAGCAGGCAGGGAGTTACTGTTTTAGCTGGAATGATAGATAGGGAGTTAGAGTGGTTTTTTCGAGGTTGAGAAGTAGGTGTACAGGAAATTGCAGCAACTACACCCAGAAATCAATATTGTCATGTTTGGATAGATGCATCAAGACTTGCAAAAGTAAGAATAACAGTTTAACCATTAGTGTAGATACATCCACTCAGGCACCTCAAAATGAGCAAGGGATGATAGAGGACAGAACAAGCGATGATAGAAGGGCGATAAGTGATAGTACAAAAAAAATATTAGTAAAGTAAATAGTTCCCCAGTTAGTGACAAAATAAAAAATATTAAGTCCCAAGGTAGAGGCAAAACTACTCGTAATAACTTGAAAGTGTACTACACAAACAACCGGAGTTTACGTAATAAAATGGATGAACTGAGGGCTTTAATTTGTACAGAAAAAATAGACATTGCCGTTATCAGTGAAACTTGAATGAATATAGACACTCGCGAATTTTTAGCAGAATATCAGATAAAGGGCTATAATATTTTTGTGTCAAACCGTCAGGGAAGAAAAGGGGGCGGGGTAGCTATTTATCTAAAGGATTCATTAAACTGTTATAAGAAAGCAGACATTAAGGTAAATAGGGACACAGAAAGTGTCTGAGTTGAAATTAGTAACAATAGGGAGAAATTAGTCTTAGGAGCAATTTACAGATCTCCAAAATTAAGTAGAGCAGATAGCAAATACCTTTGGGAGGAAATTAGGAAAGCGTCACAGTCCAGCTTAGTAATAATTGTAGGGGACCTAAATCTGCCAAGGACAGATTGGAGAAATTAGACAGGGAATGCAGTCAGAGGAATTTCTAGAGATAGTACAGGATAATTTCCTTTATCAGTATATCAGGGAACCCATCAGAGGTAATAATATACTAGATTTGGTTTTAGCTAATAAAGAAAATATCATTAGTGATATAGAGGTTGGTGGACGACTTGATAATAGCACTCATGAAGAAATTAAGTTCAGATTTATTTGGGATGTCTGTTCCACCGAAAATACCTCCACCCTTCCTAATTTTCGTCTAGGAGATTTCGATGGATTAAGAGCTTATTTTCGAACGGTATTCCACAGGGAGAGTAGCTATTTGAGGGAATGCCAGGTCAGTGGGGAACCCCAGGTCATAGGTGTGGGGCAGGAAAGACGTGGGAATGTGCTCCAGGTGTCTGTGGGGGGTGAGGTGGTAGATCGGAGTGTAGTCGAGGTGACAGTTCCAAAGACGTTCGACCAGTGAGAAATATAACGAGTTAGTAAATATAATACACGGAGGCCAAGATCGATATATCCCTTCAAAACCGTTTAGAACGAATAATTCAGAACCAAGATGGTTAAACAACAGATTAAAATCTCTTATAGGCCAAAGGAAAGGACTATATAGAATAATAAAACGTGGAGAGGAACACTTGCGTAACCAGTGCGCGATTTTAAATAGGGAGGTAATATGAAAAGCAAAGAGAGGTTATGAAACTAAGGTTGCTAATGAATCGAAAGAAAACCCTAAGGGTTTTTATCAAATGTACCGTACGAAAAATAAAGATAGGATAGGACCACTCAGAACAGAATCAGGTGACATTACCAGTGAAGATAAAGAAATGTGCTCCATCCTAAATAATTATATCATATCAGTATTCATCAAGGAAAATCTAGACCTGGTCCCTTAAGCAGCAAATATTTACTATGATAATACGGAAAATATTCTTAGTAAAACAACCATTAGTAAGGAGGACGTATTGAAAGAAATTAATAAGTTGAAACCTCAAAAATAGCCATGTCCGGACGATATATATGCAAAAATTATATAAGAAACCAAAGAAGAATTATGTCAGCCACTTTTAACGTTATTTAATGACTCTTTAAGTTCAGGAGAAGTTCAAGAGGCGTGGAAGACCGCAAACATAGTGCCCATCTTTAAAAAGGGTGATAAACCAGCTGCGTCGAATTATCGTCCGATAAATCTAACGTCAATAGTAGGAAAAATATTAGAGTAAATTTTGGCAAATAAGACTAGAGAACACTTAGAAAGATTTAATCTTATAAACGAAAGTCAGCATGATATTCAGGCAAGGACGATCCTGCCCACAAACTTGTTTTCATTCTACTCGGAGGTCTATGAGGCAGTAGATAGCGATAAAGCTTACGATGTTATTTATCTGGACTTTAGTAAAGCTTTTGATAGGGTCCCACACGAAAGGTTAGTTAGAAAGGTTCGAGAGCACACAGTATAGACGGCGATATCTTAAAATGGATACAATCCTGGCTGAAGGAACGAAAGCAGAGAGTATTAATAAATGGAACTAAGTCGGATTGGGGATTAGTAACTAGCGGTGTACCACAGGGTTCAGTACTCGGTCCCTTATTATTCATTATATATATAAATGATCTAGACTTAGGAGATAATAGCAGCATCAGCAAATTTGCCGACGATACGAAAATAGAGCGTATCATTAACTCGACTGACGATTGCTGTAACTTACAAAAGGACCTCGATACATTGTCCAGATGGTCTAAAATTTTGCAAATGGATTTTAACGTTGAAAAATGTAAAGTACTTAACGTAGGCAATACCATTGGAGACACCAAATACAGCTTAGATAACAAAGAAACTAGCAAATCGGAATGCGAGAGGGATCTAGAAGTTATGGTTAGTAACGACCTTAAACCAAGGCAACAGTGCATTAATGCGAGAAATAAAGCAAATAGGGTCCTAGGATTTATTTCGAGATGCGTGAGCAATAGATCATCAAAAGTAATACTGCAACTTTATCTAGCATTAGTAAGGCCACACTTAGACTACACAGTACAATTCTGGTGTCCTTACTATAGAATGGATATTAACTCGTTAGAAAATATACTGAGAAGAATGACAAAAATAATACAAGATGTTCGGAACCTGTCATATGAAGACAGACTGAAAAGACTAAGACTGCACGCGCAAGAGAGGCTTAGAGTAAGGGGAGACTTAATTGAAGTGTTTAAGTGGATGAAGGGTATAAATAAGGGAGATATTAGCAAGGTACTTAAAGTGAGCATACAGGATAGAACTAGAAGTAATGGTTTCAAACTAGAAAAATTCCGTTTCAATAAGGAAGTAGGTAGAAACTGGTTTGGTAATGGAGTAGTATACGAATGGAATAAGCTACCTAGTAAAGTAGTTGCTGCCTCTTCCATTGAGAGTTTCAAGCATAGGCTGGATAAGCATATGACAAATAAGGTGTGGGTATAGAAAAAAAAAACTTATAACCAATACCATTTCATAATTTTTCCTTTTCAGGTTACACTATGATAGTCTCTATTCTCCTTTCACACTTTCCTACAAAATGTCCACGCCAGTTTTTCTATACTGCGTGGTGTTCTTTCTGACTTTTTCCTGCCGGCTTCGGCTGGAGGGTTTGGAGGGCGAGGGAGAGCCTTCTTCTTTGCTATCCTTATCTCATTCTAGTAGTTCAGTTACTCCTCTAGGAGCTGCTTAGCATGGGCCAACCAGCCTACTGCAGTTATCCTCTCTTATGTTCTTATGTTCTTATGTGGAGGTGTAGGAGGACTACTTGGCCTTGAGATAGGCTACTGCCCCCGAGATTTAGGTCCTGAAGCCTTTGCCCAGAGTTGGACACAGACACACACAAAAAAAAAAATCTTTAGCTAAGAATATTATACAGTACAGTGGTGTTCCACAAGGCTAAGTCTTTTCACTCACTTCTTAAACTTTAACTCGATGACCTGTCAACTCCTCCCCCTTGCATAATAGTACTGTCCTATGCCCTTGCATAACAGTACTGCCGTATGCCCTTGCATAATAATGCTGTCCCAAGTCCTTGCATAACATTCCAGTCCTATGTCCTGACATAGTAGTGGTCCTATGCCCGTGCATTATAGTACTGTCGTATATCCCTGCATAATAGTACTGTCCTATGTCCTTGCATAAGAGTACTGTCCTATGCCGACGACTTGGCATTAGATTCACAACACCCTAAAACTCAACAAGGAGCAGCCCAGAGCCAGTTGTGAAAATACTTATTAAATAATTGGTTTAGACGAAGAAGAATGACTGCCTCACCAACCAGATCAACCATAACTGTCTTTACACAGACATGAATCTCAGATACCTCCTCATGTTTCCCTCTTTAACCAACTACTTCCACTGGAAAGACATCTAAGAATTATAGGATACACATCACATCTTCTCAGCATAAAATTAATGTCTGTGCAAAACCATCTCTTAAACTCAATGTTTTGAAGATGGTCTCGGGCAGAACCTTTGGACAACCGAAAGAGTCCTTGAAAGTCGTCCATAAACAAGTCACTGGAACAACTGTGAATTATGCTACAGCAAGCTGGCCTCTAGCAAAAAGAAGTATGAGTAAGATAAAAAAAAAATACAGTATGTATTAAGACCACAAATATTGATCAGAAAAAAAAAAAAAATCCTTCCACTCAACGACCACAATAATATGATGGTACATACTTCATTGCCTAAGCTCAAGCCCCACCCCATCTTTGTAACTTCATATTGCATCACCTTTTCCCCCACAAAGAAATATTAAACGAACAACCGCCCGACACTACACCGAATTTCTCACTAACTTTTATCGCCACACTCAACGAACACTTGCAGAATCATATGGCCTCCACAGCCATCCAAATCTTTCAACCTAACTGCATACTTCACGAAAGACCAACGACCATGATTCCCTCAAATGTTACACTACCCGGTAAATCAAGGGAAAACTGAAATATAGGAGTACAGTACACATATAAATGAGTCACGTCCTGGACACACTGTTTCTCATCTTCCACATCTAGCACCGAAAGATGAAATGTCCCGAACGTGGCCCAAAGACACAACGTGTTCTTTTACCACGATCTATACACTCGGGCAGTTTGTATCAGAATGTGTCAGATTCTGACCATAGTGAGACCATATTCCTACTCGTTATGGAAAGCTTCGAACTACCAAGAATATGTCTTTTGCTCGTGATGAGACCATGACGACAACCTCCTCTCAGCTAAGGACAGGAGTGGAGGGGGTAAAAAAAAAAAAAAAAAAAAAAAAGACTCACGAATGTACATTCCCAAGCAATAATGCGTTAAGTGACAGGAGGAACTGACTGAATGACCACAAGAATGAAGAGTAACCAGACTGTTTCTCAGTGACCGATGACATTGATTCTAAAAGATATATATTGTTCGTACCACATAACACTTTTGTAGACGGGAATAAAACACTAATGGCCGTATATTTTATCATCTAGGGAAACATTGCCATATCAAAGGGTCAGAGTGTAAGACTCGTATAAAGGGATATTCGCAAAGGCTTTTAGTAGTGCCAAAGCGTGTTCTCAGGTACAGTATAAAGGGAAGCATAGAGGCGGTTGCCACGAGACACTGAGCCGCGGTGCTAATCTCCGTATACTAGAACTTTAAGTCAGCGATGGGTTATTTGGCTCATATCCTGAGATACAGGGCTACTGTACCATCCAGGTTAGCACAGTTACATTGTCCAGGTGTTTGCCATGGGTACTAATTTTACCTGCCAACTAAGGAAATGAGGATAGACACCTGGGTCAAGTGACTTCAGCTGCTAATACCAGAATATGAACCCTGGAGCTGTCGGGCCGGCATTTTTCCGATCAGTGGTGCATACCACTCGGCAACCGGAACATCAAGAATTTTTTAAAGTAAATAAATGAATGAACTAGTTACCTATTTACTTATTATGCAGCCACAATAAGGAAGCTTCGCCATAACTATTTATGGCTTATGAGGTAGGAAATTTTGGAATCATAAACAAGTCTGTGACCCTTAAAGCATTTCAAGGTCATTCATATTTGGAACATGTACTTAGATTGGCCTAAAGTGGCTTCTTGTGTAATATCAACAAGATCTGAAGACAAAGGTCTAAAAGAACGGATGGGTACATTTTACAACTGTCTCGATAACTGGTTAACTGTATGCTAAACTGTAACCATATTCCTTTCAGATAATAAGAGGAACCACAGTTATATTTCTTTAAAGTTACAGCGTTGCAACTTTTATGATTTTCTCTAAAACGTGTGACAAATAAAACACTGACCTTATTTGAATTTGGTACCTTCCACTAGGCTAAATGGCAAGATATTCAGCCAAAATTCTCAGCAAACTTTTTATCACATTTTTTCCAACCAAATAGCTGTATCTCAATTAGTTTCTGAGATATCTCAATTTGAAATTGCAATTTTTGCACCAAAAATTAGTATGACTTTCAAAAATAGGCCAAGGTCATTCATATTTGGCGCAAGTACTTGGGTTGCCTTAGGGTACCTTCCTGTATGATATCAAGAGCTAAGAAATAAGTACAAAGAAAAATAATAACGCCATTTATGTGGCAAGCATAATAAGCGCTACGCTTAGGAGAAATGTAAAGGAGAAAGTTTATAATAAAAACCAAACTCCCCAAAGTTTTGCAGATACAACATCATATATTAGATGATGGTGATGATAACTGAATGAGAAGTCCGTGGGGTTTATATATTTTAGTTATGTTATGGTGATGAAGGTGTTCATAATCACTGAACTAGTTCACAAGTATTTGTCTGCCTCCGTAGTTGCTCACACTCTCTTTTCAACAGTGTCACATGAAGTCTGATAGTCATTACCATCCTGACTCACCCTCCCTTTTCCACTATACCTATTAAACTACTCATTAATGATTTATGGCCTTCATTGCATTCCAAAGTTCGTAGTTTACCCACTTTAAAAAATACTCTTCCTAGCGTTAGGGTCAGAAATAGCCGTATTAGTCCTTCATTGCGATCATATATTTTGGCCATATTTTTTTCTTTTTAAGACGAATTTATACAGTTTGAGAGAGACCTCGTGGTGATGGCGTTATCTAATTTCGGTGGATGGTCCACGATTATGAAGTTAGGTAATGAAATGTGTTGTGTGATGTGTGAGTCTAATTACTTGTTCTCATAATGATGGAGCAAATGCCGCCTCACTTAATCTGTCCCGCTGTGAGGTCAACTTACCCATGAGTGTGTTGCATTACCTATTTCTGCACACGTAACTCCGTGTCTGTGCTCCGTGCACTTTATGTATCCTTGGTCTGAATGATGAATGAATAGTTGAATGGTTTATTCCGTTTGATTACTTAATTTTTTAATTATACTGCTATTGCCTTTCCTTGAAGTGTTTCTGGACCCTGATCACTCCGATCATAGTAGTGGAAAAGTGGGTACGGACGACGACCGTGATAATGACATCAGATCTATCGCCAATAATTTTTTTTTTTAAATAGTCAAGCCTTAATAAATCTAAACACAGTAACCATAAAGTCAGACTGCATTGCTTTTCCTGGTGATGCTTCATTTGGATTTGCATAACTGAGGGCAGCACTGAGTAATAAGTGAATGAAATCGCTGCCCACTTTCATTAAGCATTTTTTTTTTTACTTATGTGTGCGTCCCATCCTCTTGATTCAGGCGTATACTCACTCCATGTGTAACAGTTCGATGAGAATGAGAAAAAAAATAAGAATGGTTTAGAGGCGGTGATGCTGTTGAAGGAGAGTCAAGAGACCTAAGAAGAAGTTACAAACTTAACAGTACTAGAATTATGGAACGGAAATTTCAATTGAAGCTTAGCAACGTTGTGCACCTCCTGAGACTTACGGTTGATAACAGTTCAACATGCCGTGGCCGTGTGATGCAAAACGTCCACAAGACACCAAACAATCCATGTCATAAAAATAATTTGCTTTTAAAGGACAAGGAGAGCATACAATTTCCCTATTTATCTCGTTCTTTTTCAAGAAGGAAATCTAAGCTCCATCTACCACTTGATCCTATATTGCTCCAGTAGAAGTGCAGCAGTTGGGACAAGCCTGCTTAGTTCAGAAAATTAATTTAATTTATCGAAATAGCGACTAGTCACTCAGCTGGTGCCATAAATAAACCCAGACCACCCACAAAACGCAAACTTTTATATTCCAAACTCTGTGGGGGCACCTTACACAGCAGACTACCAGGCGTCCAGTTGTCCACTTAGTTAAACTGTGTTTACCAGTAAGCAAAGCAAATGGTTTTCTGGGCTGCAAGAAACAGTTTGGTTGTACCTGAATGTAATCATTACTAAATTATTAGTAGTAAAAGTCTGGGTAAGAGTGAACGAAGAGGCTGATAGACGGACGTTTAATAAGAAGGAATGAGTATTGATGGAAGTTAGTAAGGTGAACAATATGATTAGCTGTGATATCAAATTAAACAGAAGTTAGCATGAGTACGTGCTGATAAAAATGAAGTATATTTACAGCAAATGATGGTTCCTGAAAGTGGGGCAGATGCGAGGCTGTGGGACTGATGCCCTAAAAATTAAGCGAGGCCAGCTTCCACATATGCTGCAAAAGTTAAGTTGCTTCTTCGTGTCATTTTTTCTCTGGTAGTTACAGGACTAAAAGAACTTATGAAGTCACTGCTGATCTATATTTTAAAGTCATGTAGGCCAGTATGAGCAGCTCAGAGGAATATGAATCAAGTAGAAGTGCAGTTTCTTCCGGTAAATTCAGAGAAAACATGGACACTGCATGCCCAATCCTATGGTAATTGTACTCTGACTTCGTTGAAATCCACCTGCTCACCTCCCATTGCTTCTGATCGTTTTTATTTTGTGGGAGGGGGCTGACCCCTTCAAGAATAACTGGGAGGGTCACGCTCCCCAAATATTGCATGATGGATGAATGTCGATTGTACAAGATACACTAAGATATCAAAGCTACATCTACAGTCCTTTTTCACATATTCTTAGAGTTTTTAATTTGCTGTGGAGGGTTCACCCCCTAAAACTCGTGATTGGAAAACTGAATATAGTGGAAGACCTTCCCTGTAATCAAAAGAACTCATCGGGGGAAATGCTATTGAAATCTTTCCCTTATTTCTAATAATTTTTATTTATTTTATATCGCATTAAGGATTCGTACAACGTTTACTATAATATCTAAGCCATACCTGCTCTCTTTTCGCTATTTCTAAGAATTTTTAATTTGGTGAGTGAGCTGACCCCCCTACCCCACCCAAAAAATAATGGATGGAAAACTGTATATAGTAGACGATCTTCGGAGTAACTAAACGAAATGACCTGGGAAGTTTTATGTAAATATTTCTCTTATTTCTGATACCTCTTCTTCTTTTATTTTTTTTTTGTAGATGGCTGACCCCCCCCAAATACGGGGCTGATCTCCCCCCAGAGAATCACAGGGTGAGTCATGCTTCCCAGATATCGGTGTGCAGTTTCTTTTCGTGCATCCAGAGAAAACACGGAAACAGCATATCTAATCCTGTGATATGTGTGCGCTGATTTTGTTGAAATCCATGTGCTCACTTTCCCCTATTTCTGATCGTTTTTACTTTTAGGAGTGGACTGACCCCTCCAACAATTAATAGAGGTTCACGCTCTACAAATATCACTTGACAGATGAGAGTCCATTGTGCAACATATACCAAGATATCAAAGCCATATCTGCCCTCCTGTCACAGTTTCTAGGAATTTTTAATGAGGGAAATGGAGCCTACCCCCTAAAAGTCAGGGTTGGAAAACTGTTCTTTGTGGAAGACCTTCCCAGTAATCCGACAAACTCACCTGGGACGTTTCATTCAAGTATTTGACCCATTTCTGCTCGATTTTGTTTTTCGGAAGGGGTTGACCCTGCAAGAATCATCGGGGGAGTCACACTCCCCAAATGTTGCCTTACAGATGGGAGGCATTGTACAGCATGTACAAAAGATATCGATTTATATGTCGTTCTTCCCCTATTTTGTTTCCTTTAGAAAGTTTGTTAGAGGACTGATCCCCCTAAAAATAATGATGAAAGATGTTATATGGGTGAGGACATTATCAAGTTTTCAGAATTGACTTTATAAGTTTCGTTGAAAAGCATCTTTTTTTTTTTTTTTTATGCGAGGAAGAAGGAACCAAAGTCCATGAGCCAGCAGTAACAATTCCCTCCAAGAGAAAAACAAAATACAATAGAGAGCCAAATTCAAGATCCGATCATTTTGTGATGCCTGGACACATTGCGATTGAAAGACTGGAGATCATAGGAAGCAGGAAATACAGACAGAGGGAGACAGTTCCAGAGCTCACCTGTTGCATAAATGAAAGACTGGGAGTAACGGTTAACTCTTGCATTAGAGAGTTGGACAGAAAAGGGATGAGAGTTTGCTGCCAGACGGGTGCTACGCACCCGTTGTAGAGGTGGAGGAATGCAAGCAGACAGTTCAGAGGAGCAGTGACCATTAAAGTAGCGATAGAAAAGAGCTAAAGATGCAACAGTGCGGCAGAGACAGAGGTTGAAGAGAGTCAGTAAGAGGAGGAGAGTTAATGAGACGAAAAGCCTTTGACTCCACGCTATTGAGAAGAGTAGTATGTGGGGAGCCTCCTCACACATGACAGTTGTACTCCACACAGGGGCGGATAAAACCCTTGTATAGAGTCAACAATTGTGCAGGGGTAAAGAAAGAGTGGAGTCGGCTTAGCACACTCAATCTCTTGGAAGCAGATTTTACAAGAGATGTAATATGATCTTTCCAAGATAAGTCCCCAGTAAATGAAACCCCAAGCATGTTCAAGGATGATGCAGGATTAAGCTGAATATTATTAAACATTAGTGGGTATATCTGTGGAAGATTTTGTCGGGTTGATAGGTGTAAGAACTGAGTCTTAGATGCATTAAAAACAACCATATTATTTTTACCCCAGTCAGAGATACGAGCCAAATCAGACATTAGGTGTGCCATAGGCTCATCCCTTGTTTGTTAAAGTAACTGTTGAGATGGGCGTTGCGGGAACCGAATGGAAAGGTGAAGGGTGGAGTCATCAGCGTATGAGTGGATAGGGTTAGATGTACAGCTTAGAAGATCATTGATGAAGAAAAGGAAGAGAGATGGTGATAGGACAGAGCCCTGAGGAACACCACTGTTGATAGATCTAGGAGAAGAACGATGGCCGTCTACAAAAGCGGCTATAGAACAACCAGAAAGGAAGCTAGCGATGAAGGCACAGATAGAAGGATAGAAACCGTAGGAGTGCAGTTTGGAAATTAAAGATTTATGCCAGACTCGATCGAAAGCCTTTGAGATGTCAAGTGCAATGGCAAAGCTTACGCCAAAGTCCAGAAAGGAGGATGACCAGGAGTCTGAAAGGTAGGTGAGAAGATCGCCAGTGGAGCGTCCCTGACGGAACCCATACTGACGATCGGAAAGAAGGTTGTGATAGGAAAGATGTCTTAAAATTTTTCTATTGAGAATTGACTCAAAAGCTTTTGAAATACAGGACGTTAAAGCAATTGGATGATAGTTAGAGGGTTGGGAGTGATCACCCTTCTTTGGGACTGGCTGAATGAGAGCAAACTTCCAGCAAGAAGGAAAGGTACAAGTTGACAGACAAGGCGAAAGAGTTTGCCTAGGCAGGGTGTAAGCACAGAAGCACAGTTCTTGAGAACAACAGGAGGGACCCCATCAGGCCCATATGCCTTGTTAGTACTGAGGCCGGTGATGGCAGAAAATACATCAGCTGAAGAAATTTTAATGTCAGCCATGAGGAAGTCAGAGGGGGGAAGTGATGGAGGAACAGCACCGGAATCGTCTAAGGTGGGAGGAGAAAGTCTGTGCAAAGAGATCTGCTTTATCAGTAGAAGAAATAGCTACAGAACCATCAGAGTAGAAAAGAGGAGGGAAGGATGATGAGGTAAAGTTGTTAGAAAGATTTTTGGCAAGGTGCCAGAAGGAGCGGGAAGAATTCGAGTTGGAGAGTTGAGAGCATTTAGTATGGATGAAATTATTTTTAGTAGAGCGAAGAACAGACTTAGCACGATTCCGGGCAGAAACGTAAAGATGATGTGATTCAGGGGTGGGTTGGCTCCGGTACCTTTTGTAGGCCCTGTCCTTGTTGCGGACAGCATTAGAACAAGCGTGATTAAACCAAGGCTTTCTTGCGTTAGTCAAAGGATATGAGAAAGGAATGTATGCTTCCATGCCCGAGAGAATAACCTCCGTAATGCGCAAGGCACACTCAGATGGCTCACAGCCATGGAAGCAATAATCATTCTAGGGAAAATCAAAGAAGTACTGCCTGAGGGCCTCCCAGTCCGCGGCTCCAAAATGCCACAGACGACGTTTCCCTGGAGGGTCCACAGGCCGTACCGGAGTGATAGGACAGTTTAAGATAATAAGGTTGTGACTGGAGGAGCCCAAAGGAGAGAAAAGATTAACAGAGTAAGCAGAAGAATTAGTTGTGAGAAAGAGGTCAAGTATGTTGGAGCTCTCTCCAAGGCAGTCAGGGATACGGGTAGGGTGCTGTACAAGCTGCTCTAGGTCATTAAGGATAGAAAA
This sequence comes from Coenobita brevimanus, assembly GCF_032717465.1. Classification (NCBI taxonomy): domain Eukaryota; kingdom Metazoa; phylum Arthropoda; class Malacostraca; order Decapoda; family Coenobitidae; genus Coenobita; species Coenobita brevimanus. Next base: position 21,000,442 of record NC_137046.1, read on the forward strand.
GATGTAGGCTTGTTCACCAGGTGGATCCGTGAAAGGAGAGGAGAGCCAAAGGTGGTGGTGAACATTGAAATCTCCTAGAATGGAGATTTCAGAGAAAGGAGAAATGGATAGAATGTGTTCCATCGTAGAAGTAAGAAAGTCAAAGAATTTTTGATAGTCAGTAGAATTAGGGGATAAGTAAACAGCACAGATATATTTAGTCAGAGAATGACAGGAAAGCCGAAGCCAGAGTGTAGAGAATTCAGAAGAATCGAGTTCAGGAACACGAGAGCAAGATAAGTCGTTGCGTATATATACACAACAGCCACCTTTGGCTTTGAAATGAGTATAGAGAAAGTAGGAGGATACAGAAAAAGGTTTGCTGTCAGTTGCCTCAGACAGCTGAGTCTCCGTTAGAAAAAGAAGGTGAGGTTTAGAGGAGGAGAGGTGGTGCTCAACAGAGCGAAAGTTAGAGGAAAGGCCGCGAATGTTGCAGAAATGAAGAAGAAGAGAGTCAGACAGTGGTTCCAGGCACCTCGAGTCGTCACCTTTATTTCTGGTTGTTTTGGGGGGAAATGGAAGGAGGAGGGGGCTGACCCCCATGCATTACGGATAAGAGGCCATTGTACATTGATATGAGAGTGTTGCCGAAAATTATTCCATCCTGCCTCGAAGGATAATTTTGAGAAGCTCAGTTTCTAACTGGAATACTTTAGCCGACATTTTTCACCCTATTATTTCACCATTATGATGTGAAGATAGTAGCATTGTTGCAGTGGTCATTCCTTTCCATATAGTTTCCATATTTATATAGCTTTTATTAAATGTTATCAATTAAATAAAAATTCAGTCACACAGTTCAACAAGAAAGAAATGATAGAGATACATTTGTAAATCTAGTAAGAATATTTTCAATTTTCCCAAATGGAAGCATAATCTGGAAAATAATAAATATGCTGCAAAGGGAAACTATTTTTACAAACTTATCTGAGCAACTTGTAACAGACAAAATGATATAGTTAACCCTTTAATGACTGACCTATGATAAAATGATCGGGATTTTTTTTTCCTATTTTGAAATGTAAGCTCATATTGATCATCCCAAAATGGGAACGTTGGCATTTTCATGCTCCAAATATATACCCGAAAAGGAATATAGAAACAATCTTTCTCGTGTTTCAGTTTATTTTTATATACAGGGTTGGAACTGAAACAGGTTGTCATGATAACAACCCTTGAACGCCTACCTTGACCATATGATCACAGCCAACATTGTTCTACATTTTATAAACTTTTTACCAGTTAGACAGCAACACCGGATTAACTGTACTTTGTGGTATGGGTTTAGACCTGGCTCGTTCTGGCCAGCTTACGTATGCAATGTTCTTCCCTCTCAGTCCACTGCAGGAGGTCATCCAGTGAAGACATATTTTTGAGTGACAGACATGGCGCCCACTATAAAAGGAAGTTGGTCAATACTTCCTAATTTTTTTATCTGAATACTTTATTAGTGGTTTGATACTAAAGATATAAGACTGTTTTACCTCTCTCTCTCTCTCTCTCTCTCTCTCTCTTTCTGTATATATATATATATATATATATATATATACATATACAGTAATCACTCCAATGTTCGATGTAATAGAGCCAAAGGCATGTCCAAAAAATGGGTTTGTCAAGATACTGGGACCCAGCCTCCTGGACAGATATTTATGGATTCTAACCCAGCCTAACTTTGAAAGCCACCTAAAGAACTCCCTACCAGACAAGCATAGCACCTATTTAAGACACTATTCACACAAACAAGGGACATAAAGCATGAAATAAATGAAAAGGAACCAGAGAATGAGGAATCTGGAGTGAGTATGGAAAATATTTAGCAGTGTACAGGGTACTTACAGCACGTCCGTGGCCATTATGAAGATTAACCTGCCTCCATTAAGGCTCTGGCAGTGGTGAAAATGCCCTTGAAGCACGTACAGCAATCCAATGTTGTGCTGCATTTAATCCTTTGTACTGTGAGTTATAATTGTTTAACACGGCATTCGTTTTTTTTGACGCCACACCAGTTTCAACCGCCAGTTTCAACCACCAGTTTGCAGGAATTTCTTAACACTGCACAACACCGTAAATTCCCATGTGGTCTAGTGGCGAGGTATTGCAGTTTATTCACTGTGTATTCACAAATGCAAGCATGTGCGACATCCATTGCAATAAGCATCTAATCACGATGTTAGTTAGGCAGTAACTGGGAGTGGAGAGGGGAGGAAGGAAGGGGTGATGGGGCTGCACATAAACAAAGCTGGTTGGCGCCGTGCAACAACGTCAAATTACGGTTTTTAAAATTCAGATTTTGTTTGCTTTACGTTTTTTAGCCATTTTTGGGTTCCGAAGGCCTGGGCCCAAAATGTCCGGGTATTGGGGTATCTGGTTATTGGGTGTCCAGATATCATAGAGATTATGTATGTATCTACATATATATATATAGATAGATAGATAGATAGATAGATAAATAGATAGATAGATAGATAGATAGACAGATAGATATAGATATAGATATAGATATATAGATATAGATAAATATTTTTTTTAAATAACACAAGAGGAAGGAAAAAAAAAATCCATACACCAGATTACTGGTGTCCTCTGTTCATAAAATATCTGTAACAGTTAGACTTGAACAGCTGTAGGTTGAAGTTTGGAGGGAAACAATTCTGGGGAAGCGAGTTCCAGAGAGATGCAGTTCAGGAAATGAAAGAATTCTGATAGGCAGAAGTTCTGCAATATGGCTGAGTGACATTCCAGTCATGAGCTCTACCAGATGCCCGTGTAACACAAGGGAAGACATGGAGAGGTAGCACCATGGACGCAACTTCGTCTGAGCATTTGCCATTAAAATATCAATGAAATAATGCAAGGGAGGCTACATTCCTTCTTACTTGTAGGGGAGGTAGTTTATTTGTAATGGCAGGGTTGTTAATAATTCTAACAGCTTTGTTCTGAATTTTGTCTAGTTGTTTTAATGCAACCTCTCCACATCTATTCCACAAGGGTGAGCAATATTCAAGCTGAGAGCACACATGACTCATATATTAGAGCTAACTGATCGTCATTGAAGAAGTTACGGATTCTGAACAATAATCCAAATTTCTTTGAGGTGATTTTAGCAAGTGATCAAACATGAGAGGTCTAGTGAGGGCGTTGTTAAGTGAGACGCCGAGAATTTCAATACTTTTGGAGATGGGAATGTTAGCAGCACTAGAGGAAATGTACGAATCTGGCTATATCTGTCTATTAGTAGACTGTATACATTTAGTTTTACTAGCATTAAATGAGACAAGGTTGTTTTGTCCCCATTCACTGATCACACATAAGTCTTGATTTATGGAGATGGTTGTAGTGAGCTGAGAGTTAGACCTATTATACTTTGTAAATGGGTGAGTGTGTCTGTATATATATATATATATATATAGCCAACGGCCATACCACGTTGAGTACACCGCTTCCCGTCCGATCAGCGAAGTTAAGCAACGTTGGGTCTGGTTAGTACTTGGATGGGTGACCGCCTGGGAACACCAGATGCTGTTGGCATCCCTACGTGTCAAGTGGGGTTGGTGGAGAATTAGTGCCCCTCCCTGTAAAACAATTAACTCTAAGCCTTTGGCCACCCCGTTTGGGATACATGGCGTCTGGCAATGGATATATATATATATATATATATATATTGTTAAGTCCCCACCCCACACTGCCATAGGCTCCAACAGCTGTAATACAGAACAGGAAGGATGTTGCCCAGTGAGTTGTTCTTCCTATGGTTAGCCTTTAGTTGTACAGTACACAGGATCAACTCAGGCATCGTAACTAAACGCTGGCTTCTTAAGTTCACTGTCTTTATTTTCCGTCTAATTACACTTAATGCTTTCCAACTTCACTTCACTGTTCTCAGAAGCACTGGAGCTATGCAAACTTTCCTAACTGCAATAGCACTTATTTCTTGACAACACTTCAGTATTTTCACAAGTACTGAAAATATACAAACTACACTGCACTGACACTGCACTACACTCAAAATGAACTGAAAACCAGCTAAAATTGAAATAGTCTCTTCCCTATCCTTATATAAGCTTGCATTATTCGAGAAACTCTGGCACAAGCTCAACGGGGAAACAGTTAACAGTTACCAACAAGGAGACATCAAAACATGACACAGTTTTCTTACATTACATAACACTGTAAATTATTTAGCATACAAACTTAAACTGAATTACACAATGTAACTATCACATAAATAAAACATCATAGAGAAAAAGAGCACAAAAATTAATATATAACTTACGAGACAACTATGCTCACAAACAGCAGGCAAACTGGCAACTCTGACTCATACCGGAACCTACAGTAATCGTCGAGAAGCTTCTCAACCACCCAACTGGCAATTCTTGCTTCTTAACGCTACTCTCTCCCTAGTCCTTTGTCGTCCCGACAAAACTGCACAATATATACAATCATAAACCTTAATCCCAATGAAACATCTAACTATACACAAAATAATCCTTCAACTTATCAGGTCTTCTTCTACGCCACCTCTGATGACGTCTTTGTTCCTCCACGCAGTCCACTTCTCCTCGAAGGTCTTGGGCCTCTTCTTGATTCGCATATTCTCTTGGGAAACTGAATGTAGTTCTTGTGGCATCCCAAAATGACAGAAAAACTGATCAACCAACACCTGAGCAACAGTTGCAGCCTCTTGATCAGAGATATCATAGGCTTCTGGCCACTTTGTGAAGTAGTCCATGGCGACACATATATACTGGTTTCCTCTCTCAGTGAGTGGCAAAGATCCAGCAATGTCCACCTTTACTCTTTCCATCGGTGCACCCACTTCGTACAGGGGGAGAGGGGCGCAAGCACATTTCTTGGGTCCTTTCTTAGCACAACACACATCACAGGCCCGACACCACTCTTCATCATCCTGACGCATGCCAATCCAGTAGAATCTCTGTCTCGGCCGGCTTAGAGTTTTCTTCACTCTCAGGTGCCCACTAGTGATCTGGTTCCGGAACCCATCCAAGATCTCGGACCTCATCTTCTTCGGAACCATCAGTTACTTGCTGAGACCATCGGGTGTCTCCCATTGACACTCCAGTAGTCCGTTGTTCAAACAGAGAGGGTCCCACTGACTCCAGTAACTCTTGGTCACAGGGCTTAACCTTGAAACTTCTTCTGAAGATGGCCACACTGTACTCCACTGCAGCCACTCTAGCACTGGTTGTAAATCTGCATTCTTCATCTGCATCCTCTTCAGGGCTCCATCTGACGCTGGTCCTGTCACAACCGTACGCTGGCATTTCTTGCCAAGATTCCCATTCCTACTGCACTCCTTGCCATCTGTTCTTCCGTCTTCTTGCACACTATTAATCAAGGTTCTTCTGCATTTCTTCAGTGGTGGGGCTTCTTGGGAAAAATTGGCTGGTTATTGCCTCTCGTCATCAGCCTTCACTAATTTACCCTCATCTTTCTCTACGGGACACTCACAGCTGAAGTGTCCCACTCGCCACATGTTCAACACCCGTTTGTTGCAATCTGAGATTTCCTTGCACTGTTCCTTTCTTGCTCCTTCTTCCATTTGTAACAATCCACCTTCTTGTGTCCCAGCTTTCTACAGAACCAGCAACCTTGTCTGATCTTCTCCTGTTCTCTTTTCCACTTGTTGCAATCCACTTTCCAATGTCCTGGCATTTCACAGTACCAGCACCTTCCTTCAAAAGTTTCCACTTCCTGTACCTGTGCCTCTCTTGCCTTGAATTCTGCACTATGACCTGTCTGAAAAGTGGACATACTGGATCTGACATAGGACGCAAACTCTAGAGACCTGGCTAGTACTTCTTGCATGCTTCTTGGTTGTGCCTGCTTCACTTGCATTTTCCACTCTGCACTGTCAAGAGCATAAATGAACTGGTGTCATAAAAGACTTTGTATGTTACTTGTAGTGGAGTTATATATATTAGACTTGTGGACGAGCGGTTGTTATACTTGAGTAGCATTGTAAGTAGATAATCTTCTTTCCCATTTGTCATTCAATGACAGGAGAGGTAAAGAATAGTATGGGACTATTTTTATTTGTCTTGGAAATATTAACAAGTCTCTCACACAGAACGAAGTATAAAGTAGAGTCCCTGTCTCCCTGTCTCGCTCTCTCTCTCTCTCTCTCTCTCTCTCTCCCAAGTTGCTAAGCCCTTCTCCCTGCGACCTGTCTGTTCTATGGCTAGCTTCCTTCTGAGCTCTCTTTCCCAAATTCTGGTGAAACAGGAGTCGTATCACATGTGTTCCCTGTGATTGGAAAGTTCTAGAAGCCTGTGTGTGAGTATGTGTGTATGTGTGTGTATGGTCAACAAGGCTTTGTTCACCGGTAAATTGCTGACAACTAACTGCATCATCTCCTTACTGGCTACTTTGTAATCTGTCGTCAGCTTTTCCTCAGTGTAACTTGCAAGATCATTTCCCATTCCCAGGCTCGCATAGAGCTGTCTATCTATCTATTTATCTATCTATCTATTATGATTTGTAATTATAATATGGACTCATAACAATGGTCCCTCAGAAGAATAGTCAAACAAGAGGGTACACCTTGTGTGCCATACTCTCCAGGTCACAAGCAAGCTGCTGTAGGGATTCTCCTCGAGCCCGTACATGGCTCCGGAATCTTGCACTGTAAACCTCAGTCTGGTAAATCGTCCTCTATCTGCGCTCCAGCACTTCTACTAGGGACTGATAACTGTTCCTCTCCATCACTGACATCTGGACCAGAATATCCATTGTGGCACCCTTAAGGCTAGTAGCAAGTTGCACTGCCCTTTGCCTATCATCCCAGCGATTCTGATTTGCAGGTAACTCAAATTGTGCACGGTTAGCTTCCCAAGATACTTTACCATCAAATTCCTGAGGTTTCTTTTTAACTGGACCCCTATTACAGCAATGCACTTCTCTGGTCTGAGGCCTAAAAACTGGGGCATCATAATTAAGGCCAGGACGTTAAATTCCTACATTCTGATTATTCAACCTTGTAATGCTACCTTTAGATGCTTGGGATCCATCAAGATTCACCATACACTGTCCATTCCTTTAATATGCTCCCCATACACTAACCTGAGGCTCAGCAGTGCAATATTTATCCACAGCCTCCTTCTTCTCACTAATTATCTTCACATGGTTGACTACATGGTTCAGCTGCCTGTCTACATCCTGTCTGCACTCCATCACTATATCCTCACTAATTGTCTTCAACTGGTCGTCTACATGCTGTTTACACTCCATCACATTGTAGATGACCTCATACTTCTGCTGCTCTAACTTGGCATCTGTTTGTTCTCAAGCTGTTGCTGTTCTTCCTTCATTTCCCCTATGAATGCATCTAGCTGTCCTTGCCCTCTGTTGCTCCTATAATGCCTCTTGAAGTTGTTCATATCGTTCATTTTGTTCTTCACGTTGTGTCTCTAGTTGTTCACTCTGTGCTTGCAACTGTTCTTTGATTTCATTCCTGAGCTCTTTCTGTACTTCACATTGGGCCTGTAATTGTTATTGGAGTTCTTTCTGTCCTTCATTCTGTGTTATATTTGGACGCTTTGTGCTTGTAAATGGACACTTTGTGCTTGTATTTATTCTTTGAATTTTTCTTCTCTGCCTGTAATTGTTCTTTGAGTTCTTTCCTCTGTGCCTGTAATAGCTTCATAATTGTCACCAGGGACATTTCCTCCTCCAGCCCAGCTCGAGACCTTGTCTTCACACCATCTGCTTCCATGCCAAAGGTTAGCATCACTGCAGCCCTTAATGACAATCCCATTCCTGACACCAGTGTTACGTCCCCATTCCACACAGCCACAGGCTCCAACAGCAGTAGTACAGTACAGGAGGGACATTGCCCGGTGATTCGTTCATCCTATGGTCAGCCTTTAAGTGTACAGTACACAGGATCAGCTCAGGTGTCGTAACTAAACACTGGCTTCTTAAGTTCACTGTCTTCATTTTCCAACTAATTACACTTAATGCTTTCCAACTTCATTTCACTGTTCCCACAACTACTGGAGCTATACTAACAGCAATAGCACTTAATGCCTGATAACACTTCACTATTTTCACAAGTACTGAAAATATACAAACTACACTGCACTGACACTGCAATACACTCAAACTGAACTGGAAACTGACTGAACTTGAAATAGTCTCTTCCCCATCCTTATTTATGCTTGCATTATTCGAGAAACTTCTATCACAAACTCTATGGGGCAACAGTTAACAGTTACCAACTAGGAGACACCAGACTATGCCAGAGGTTTCTTACATTACATAACACTGTAAATTGTTTAGCATACAAACTTAAACTGAATTATACAATTTAACAAACAATGACATAAAACATCACAGAGAAAAAGAGCACAAAAATTAATGCATAACTTACGAAACAACAGCGCTCACAAACAGCAGACAAACTGGCAACTCTGACTCGTACCGGAACCTACAATAAACGTGGAGAAGCTTCTCAACAACCCAACTGGCAAATCTCACTTCTTAACCTATTTGCGCAAGGTGATGCAATGCGAGTCATAATCCTTGTAATCTGAAGAGTAACCGATGATGCAACATGACTCAACTTCCCTATAAATAGGCATCGAAACTTTTCCTGTGGATGGATTTGTATCAAATTTGGTTGAGCCAAAGCTGAGGGTATCCATGTCTAGGGGAAATATATGGCAACACCTGGGAGCTTATTGGAGGGGCAAGCGGCCTATATTTAGCTCAGTATTCTCCCGGCAGTTGTATAGTGATATTGTGTTATATATAGTGCAGTGTGCTTGTGAAGAACGTTTATAAGTGTTTTTTATATATTTTCAGAGAAAGCCAGATCTGAAAATTCCTAACTGATTTTTACCATTCCCCTGCAGTTTTACACTACTGGAAAAATGTCTCGCAAGGGGTTATCTGAAAAAGAATATATGAAATGCTGTTCAGTGGCAGTGAGAGTGAGGAAGGTGATAGTGAAACAGACAGTGAATATGCTGAGGAGGGGTGAGTGAGGAGAAGGAGAACGAGGGGGAAATCTGACCCGAAGGGTGATAAGCACATAGCCGCGGTCAAGGCTGCAGCAATAAGCACAGCAGAGAGTTGCAGTAGCACCATCACTACCACCACTCCTTTCACCACTGCCACCAGTGGTGTTACTACTACTGTTACTGCCATCACTCCAACAACAATTTTCACCTCTGCCATCACTTTACAGACAAGCACCATCCCTGCCATCAGTCCTATCACCCCAGACACTACTGCCATCACTGCCACCAGTCCTGCCACCACTGAAACCACCCCGACCCTCGAGACTGAGCAGCATTATCGCCACCTATCTTCCACCTCCCCACCGCAAACACTGACCTCTTTCCCCCCACACACTCTCCCTACACTCTCACCACATTTCAACCTGCCCGCATCTCACCACCCATCCAAGATATTTCCATATCATCTTCCCCAGCTAAATCAGGAAAGTCACTGTCGCCTTTAGACTTCATTCTACCTGAATATAAGCCAGCACCACCACCACCACCACCACCACAACCATCTCCTCCACAACCATCACCACAATCACCTGAACCTTCATCCACCCAGCTATCATCAGCACAATCATCATCACCACCTCCCTCCCCACCACAAAGACAAGGGTGGCATGGACCTAGGCGAGGTAGTGGTGGGCGACCGAGAGGGAGTCATCTGTCTCGGGGTCATGTGTGCCACACACATACACAGCCAAGCATTTCCCCAGGTGATGACCATCAGGAGGAAGCTTGGAGTTCTGGGTCACTTACATCCAATGCTGGCCCTTTCACTGAAACCCCAAGTTTGAGAGTGGCTGCACCAGCAACACTGCTCCAATACTTTCAACCTTTTTTTTACCAGAGAGTTGCTCACCTGCCTGACGATCGAAACAAAAAATATGCCATGTTCTTGAGGACTGCACTAGATGTTTGGTACCTCCGCAACGAAGAGGAAATGGCTTGGTTCCTTGGATTATACTTTCTTATGGGGATTTGTGAACTGCCAACCATAAGACACTGTTGGCATTCATCAGAGGTTCACAAATACCCCATATTTCAGTGAGCTATGAGTGGAAAGCACTTCAGGGCCATCCTGAAGCACTTTCATGCATTCACTACTCTCGCCATACCCGTAGGGCAATCAAGACCAGCTGATAAGGATAATCACAGTGATGCAGTATCTCTTTCAGAGGTTCAAGAAGGTTTACATCCCAGGCGAATATCTTAGCCTGGATGAGGGATCACTGGGTTGAAAGGGGCGGCTCTCCTTCCGTGTATATAACCCTATGAAGCCCGAAAAGTATGCCATAAAACTATACATCTTGGCTGAGGAGTGGTTACATATGGAATTTGGAAGCATATGCGGGGAAGAAGAAGTCTATAGAGAACACAGTGTGGGGCCTTGTTGAACCTTTGAAGGGCAAAGGATACAAGTTGTATATGGACAATTATTACAACTCTGTATCACTGTGTGAATACCACTTCGCAGAGGGAGTGTATGTGTGTGGCACAGTACTACTGGCAAGGGGAGCACCGAGAGAGCTGCAGGACATCAGCGGTGTTAAATCCCTTCCTGATGATGGAGTGGAAGCTAGACACAAGGGCAATGTAATGGTGTTGTTGTGGAAGGACAAACGTATCGCAAGTATGGTGTCCACCTTCCAAAGTGACACCACCATCCCTAAGCAGGTGCATGGGAAGGTTAAGGGTCCAGACGGGAGATTCCACCACATTCTGATAACAGTGAACAAGCCCGTCGTGATGGAGGACTACAATAGGATCATGGGAAGGGTGGATCATTTCTATCAGATGATCAAATACTACCCCGCCCAAAGGAGGATGGTCAAGTGAACCAAGCACATGACCTTTTATTTCATCCACATGGCCCTATTCAATGCCTACACCCTTTACAAGAAGAACACCAACAGGCCTATGACTCTCCCGGAATTCCAAGAGCACATCTGCCAAAAACTTCTGACATTCCAGGAGGAGGAGTGGCTGGCATTGGGTCATATCCTTCACCACGCCCCTGACCTTCCCTCACGACGACGACCACCTGTACCTGCAGCAACCACTACATCAACAGCAGTCTCCACTCTACCTGCAACAATCACTCCACCTCCTGCAGTAGCTGGCCCATCAGGAGTAACTCCACCAGTTACTGCCGCACCTGCTCCACCTCCTGCAGTAGCTGGCCCGTCAAGAGTTACTTGGCCATCTCCTGCCACTGCACATCCAGCAGGAGTACGGAGGCGAGGAGATGGAGGAGCACTGCTGTCCAAGCGCCATCGATTATATTGATGATGCTTGGACTGAACTCGGCACCACACCCTGGAGAGAATCCCCAACAGGAAAAGGCTGCAGTGTGTGTTGTGCTTCTCCAACAAGAGGAGGAAGGACACCAGCTGTATATGTCCTTTTTGCGATGTGCTGCTCTGCACAGGACTGTGCTTTCATCAGTACCTTACTGATGAAAGCATACAGCAGTAAATCACATCACAGACACACACACACACACACAGGCTGTGATCGTACCTGTCCTCCTCTCTGCAACTCCATCTCCTCTTAAGAAACACCACAACACTGCTAGAGGACGTGAGTAACCAGCTTATTTGTCTAGTTTTTATACTATTGTATTGTAAGGTATAAAATGTGTGTTTACTATACATTTCTCATAGGGAAAATGTGGTGGATTTCATTGCTATTCTCTCAGTCATTATACTCGTAAAGTATAGGTCGCATCAAAAATCTGAAGAAAGCGTGATCAAGCTGATGACTTCTTATGCATACTTTTCTAAATCAAAGTAACCTATGTGCGAAAAAAATTGGGGAAAAGTTACGAAAGACGAACATAATACTCAGTCTACCGGCCTGAGCGTACGTGCAGTCACCGCGCCCAAACTGCGCGCAATGCATCGTAACCTTTCAAACTTCATTTTCTCAATAACAATAAGGCTTATAACACTGAATTATATCATGGGCTTCCTTTACCTTTGGGCTGCAAAACTGGATAGAATTTACATATAGTGTATGTTTGTTACAGTGTCACAAACAACAATGAAATAATAAACAAATCAGACGTTTTTAGGAAATTTTCTTAGTTTTTCTTCGATTTACTCGAAAACTATTCGATGTATCAACTTAAAAATTTCACAGATGAAAGATCGTGAAATTCTGCATATAGATATGTCCTTTGCAGCTGCGCATCATGGGAAAAAATTTTCAAGGTGATGTTGGGAAGTTAAGAGATGCTAGTTCTCATGTAAAGAAGGTGTATTCAGGCTTCATTTCTGTACATTTATTCATCTGTTTTATGTTTTTTTTTTCTTATCTTCTACTATAAACATCAATGAAGATGTTGGGAAGCGATTTATGACAATATAAGCACTTTCCGAGGGTAAATTGGGCCATAGAAAATTTTCCCTTGCCGAGCGAGCGAAGCCAGCCTGAGAGAGGTTTTTGGTTCTGTGCATGGAACCAAAACTTAATGGAAACTAATGGTGTGCGAGGAGTTTAACTATATATATATATATATATATATATATATATATGTATATATATATATATATATGAGCCTCTGTGGTACAGTGGTAGACTATGCATTTCGCACACGGGTGGACCAGGGTTCGTGCCCCGCCAGGGTAATAAACTTTGGGAGTGTTCACCCGCCCACGTACTGCATTGGCGGACACAATGGGTGATGTAGTTGAACCAGTGTCGCTTACTGTAAAGTATGCTTGCACCCAGTCGGCTTGCGTGGGCCGATTACACTTCGTTCACAGACTATACACACATCCAAACCCACTCCAACACTACAATTGCACTTACAAGCACTTCTAACCCTACATACAATCTCTACTAGACAGCCTAAGCCACTTTGTAGAAATACAGTGGCTGTATCGTTCCGACTTCGGTCGGGATAGGCCGGTCATGCAATGGATACTCAAATGGATGATGATGATGATAATTTATATATATATATATACTGTATATATATATATATATATATATATATATATATATATATATATATATATATATATATATATATATACATATATATATATATATATATATATATATATATATATATATATATATATATATATATATATATATATATAATGGGAAAAGTGTATGGTAGGATACTTATTGACAGATTTAGAGAAAGAACAGAGAAATTAGTTGGAGAAGAACAGGGAGGCTTTAGGAAGGGAAGAGGTTGTGTAGATCAGATATTCATTCTCAGATCTTTAGTGGAAAAGTTTCTACAGAAGGGAAAGAGCTTGCATGCGGCTTTCATGGATTTGGGGAAAGCATATGACAGGGTGGATAGACTAGGATTGTGGAAAGTGTTAAGAATATATGGAGTAGATGGGAAGTTGTTGAATGCTGTGAAGAGTATGTACGATGGTGCGAAGGCTGCAGTGCGTGTGAATGGTGAACTAAGTGAATTTTTCTCTTTGAAAGTTGGGTTGAAACAGGGATGTGTCATGTCTCCATGGTTGTTCAATCTGTACATGGATGGGGTAATAAAAGAGGTACAAGGTAGGGTAGTGGTTGTTGGAGTGGCCCTGTTGAGAGAGGATAGTGTTTGGAAACTCCCTGTACTGTTGTTTGCAGATGATACTGTGTTGTTGAGTGAAGACGAAGGGGAGCTGCAAGGCTTGGTGGATGAGTTTCAGAGAGTGTGTAAGAAACGGAATCTAAAGGTGAATGTAGGGAAGAGTAAAGTGATGGTCTTTGAGAGAGGTGAAGTCAGTGAAAGTACAGCGAGGTTGGATGGTGAGGAATTGGAAAATATGAGTACGTTTAAGTACTTGGGTAGTGTGATGAGTAAGGATGGAGGTTTGGAGGGTGAAGTGCTTGAAAGGGTACAGCAGGGTAGAAAGGTTGCTGGTTCTTTGAAAGCAGTGACAAGAAACAGGGAAGTGAGCATGGAAGTGAAAAAGTTACTACATGACAGTATTGTGACCAACTCTAACATACGAAAGTGAAGCTTGGACGTTGTTGGAAGGACACAAGTCAAGAGTGAGAGCCGTGGAAATGAGTTATTTAAGAGGAGCCTGTGGAGTCACATGGAGAGACAGGCTGACGAATGAGGATATAAAGGAGCGTTGTGGTGTTAATGTGGATGTGATAGGAAGCGTTATGAGGAACACACTGAGGTGGTTTGGCCATGTGGAGAGGATGGAGGGTGAAAGACTGACGAAGAGAGTGTATGTGAGTGAGGTGGAGGGGAGAAGAGGGAGGGGGAGGCCGAGGATGAGATGGAGGGATGGGGTGGAGAGGTATATGAGAGAGGGGTGTGTGAGTTGGGAGGAGGGCAGTGAAATGGTGAGGGACAAGGCGACTTGGATTCGATTTGTTTGTGGCCACCCCAAATGGGATTAAGGCGTCTCGCAATATATATATATATATATATATATATATATATATATATATATATATATATATATATATATATACATATTATTTACATATTAATATATATATTATATATATAGTATATATATATATAATATATATATTTATTATATATATATTAATATATATATATATATATATATATATATATATATATACATATATATATATATATATATATATATATATATATATATATATTATATATATTATACATATTATATATATATTATATATATTAATATGTATGTGAAAAGAGTAAGACAGGGTGGAAGTGAAGTTAACAGGGGAGTGAAATATAAAAATGGTAGATTACTAGTGGAGAAGGGAGAAAAAGTGAGCAGATGGAGAGAACACATTAAGGAATTGTTGAACGTAGACGATGGAAGTAATGCGAGTATAAGTGGCTGGGGAATGGCTGGGAGAAGGAGGGAGGTGAGAAGACAGGAAGAAATCAGTAGGATAGAAGTTGTGGAAGCAATGAAGAAAGTCAAATCGGGGAAAGCCCCAGGAATTGATGGAGTGTGTGGTGAAATGCTGAAGCATGGGGGAGAGATTGTAGTAGAATGGATGTGGAAGATGTGCAGATTGGCCTGGGAGGAAGGTAGAGTCCCGGAGGATTGGAAGTCAGGTATAATTATTCCCTTGTACAAAGGAAAAGGGGAAAAAGAAGTGTGTGGTAATCATAGGGGCATTTGTCTTCTTACTATAATAGGAAAAGTGTATGGTAGAATACTTATAGACAGAGTTAGAGAAAGAACAGAGAAATTAGTTGGAGAAGAACAGGGAGGCTTTAGGAAGGGAAGAGGTTGTGTAGATCAGATATTCATTCTTAGGTCTTTAGTGGAAAAGTTTCTAGACAAGGGAAAGAAGTTGTATGCGGCTTTCATGGATTTGGAGAAAGCATATGACAGGGTGGATAGACAAGGATTGTGGAAAGTGTTAAGAATATATGGAGTAGATGGGAAGTTGTTGAATGCTGTGAAGAGTATGTACGATAGTGCGAAGGCTGCAGTGCGTGTGCATGGTGAACTGAGTGAATTTTTCTCTTTGAAAGTTGGGTTGAAACAGGGATGTGTCATGTCTCCATGGTTGTTCAATCTGTACATGGATGGGGTAATAAAAGAGGTACAAGGTAGGGTAGTGGATGTTGTAGTGGCCCTGGTGAGAGAGGATAGTGTTTGGAAACTCCCTGTACTGTTGTTTGCAGATGATACTGTGTTGTTGAGTGAAGACGAAGGGGAGCTGAAGGCTTGGTGGATGAGTTTGAGAGAGTGTGTAAGAAACGGAACCTAAAGGTGAATGAAGGGAAGAGTAAAGTGATGGTCTTTGAGAGAGGTGAAGTTAGTGAATGTCCAGCGAGGTTAGATGGTGAGAAATTGGAAAATGTGAGTACGTTTAAGTATTTGGGTAGGGTGATGAGTAAGGATGGAGGTTTGGAGGGTGAAGTGCTTGAAAGGGTACAACAGGGAAGAAAGGTTGCTGGTTCTTTGAAAGGAGTGATAAAAAACAGGGAAGTGAGCATGGAAGTGAAAAAGTTACTACATGACAGTATTGTGATACCATCTCTCACGTACGGAAGTGAAGCTTGGACATTGTTGGAAGGACACAAGTCAAGAGTGAGAGCAGTGGAAATGAGTTATATAAGAGGAGCCTGTGGAGTCACGTGGAGAGACAGGCTGACGAATTAGGATATATAGGAGCGTTGTGGTGTGGATGTGGATGTGATAGGAAGCGTTATGAGGAACACACTGAGGTGGTTTGGCCATGTGGAGAGGATGGAGGGTGAAAGACTGACGAAGAGAGTGTATGTGAGTGAGGTTGAGGGGGGAAGAGGGAGGGGGAGGCCGAGGATGAGATGGAGGGATGGGGTGGAGAGGAATATGAGAGAGGGGGGTGTGAGTTGGGAGCAGGGCAGTGAAATGGCGGGGGACAGGGCGACTTGGAGGCGATTTGTTTGTGGCCACCCCAAACGGGATTGAGGCGTCTGGCAATAGATAGACAGATAGATCTATAGATTTATTATATATTAATACATATATTTATTATATATATATATTAATATATATATTAATACATTATATATTATATATATATTAATATAAATATTAATATATATTATATATATATTAATATAAATATTAATATATATTTTATATATTATATATATATATATATATATATATATATATATATATATATATATATATATATATATATTTATATAATATATATAATATATATATATAATATATAGAGTATATATAATATATATAATATATATATATAATATATAGAGTATATATAATATAAATAAATTATATATTAATATATATATTAATAAATATATAATAAATATATATATTAATATATATATATATATATATATATATATATATATATATATATATATATATATATATATATATATATATATATATATATATATATATTAATATCTATCTATCTATCTAACTATTGCCAGACGCCTCAATCCCAGTTTGGGGTGGCCACAAACAAATCGCCTCCAAGTCGCCCTGTCCCCCGCCATTTCACTGCCCTGCTCCCAACTCACACCCCTCTCTCATATTCCTCTCCACCCCATCCCTCCATCTCATCCTCGGCCTCCCCTTCCCTCATTCCCCCTCAACCTCACTCACATACACTCTCTTCGTCAGTCTTTCACCCTCCATCCTCTCCACATGGCCAAACCACCTCAGTGTGTTCCTCATAACGCTTCCTATCACATCCACATCCACACCACAACGCTCCTTTATATCCTCATTCGTCAGCCTGTCTCTCCACGTGACTCCACAGGCTCGTCTTAAATAACTCATTTCCACGGCTCTTACTCTTGACTTGTGTCCTTCCAACACTGTCCAAGCTTCACTTCCGTACGTTAGAGTTGGTATCACAATACTGTCATGTAGTAACTTTTTCACTTCCATGCTCACTTCCCTGTTTCTTATCACTGCTTTCAAAGAACCAGCAACCTTTCTTCCCGGTTGTACCCTTTCAAGCACTTCACCCGCCAAACCTCCATCCTTACTCATCACACTACCCAAGTACTTAAACGTACTCACATTTTCAAATTCCTCACCATTCAACCTCTCTGTACATTCACTAACTTCACCTCTCTCAAAGACCATCACTTTATTCTTCCCTCCATTCACCTTTAGATTCCGTTTCTTACACACTCTCTCAAACTCATCCACCAAGCCTTGCAGCTCCCCTTCGTCTTCACTCAACAACACAGTATCATCTGCAAACAATAGTACAGGGAGTTTCCAAACACTATCCTCTCTCACCAGGGCCACTCCAACATCCACTACCCTACCTTGTACCTCTTTTATTACCCCATCCATATACAGATTGAACAACCATGGAGACATGACACATCCCTGTTTCAAACCAACTTTTAAAGAGAAACATTCACTTAGTTCACCATCCACACTCACTGCAGCCTTCGCACCATCGTACATACTCTTCACAGCATTCAACAACTTCCCATCTACTCCATATATTCTTAACACTTTCCACAATCCTTGTCTATCCACCCTGTCATATGCCTTCTCCAAATCCATGAAAGCCGCATACAACTTCTTTTCTTTCCCTAGAAACTTTTCCACTAATGATCTAAGAATGAATATCTGATCTACACAACCTCTTCCCTTCCTAAAGCCTCCCTGTTCTTCTCCAACTAATTTCTCTGTTCTTTCTCTAACTCTGTCTATAAGTATCCTACCATACACTTTTCCTATTATAGAAAGAAGACAAATGCCCGTATGATTACCACACACTTCTTTTTCCCCTTTTCCTTTGTACAAGGGAATAATTATACCTGACTTCCAATCCTCCGGGACTCTACCTTCCTCCCAGGCCAATGTGCACATCTTCCACATCCATTCTACTACTATCTCTCCCCCATGCTTCAGCATTTCACCACACACTCCATCAATTCCTTTGGCTTTCCCCGATTTAACTTTCTTCATTGCTTCCACAACTTCTATCCTACTGATTTCTTCCTGTCTTCTCACCTCCCTTCTTCTCCCAGCCATTCCCCAACCACTTATACTCTCATTACTTCCATCCTCTACGTTCAACAATTCCTTAAAGTGTTCTCTCCATCTGTTCACTTTTTCTCCCTTCTCCGCTAGTAATCTACCATTTTTATCTTTCACTCCCATGCTAACCTCACTTCCACCCTGTCTTACTCTTTTCACTTCTCTCCAAAACATTTTCTTACAGTCCCACCACTTTACAATCAAATTCTTTCCAAATTCCTCATCCACTCTCTTCTTACTCTCTCTTACTAATCTTTTGACTTCTCTCTTTCTTTCCACATATAACTCTCTCTTCCGTCTCTCAACTTCTTTCACGTCCCTGTTTCTCATCCATTCATTGTATGCTTTCTTCTCTGTGCCACAGCCTGTTTCACCTCTTCAGTCCACCACGCTGTTCCTTGCACCCCCCTCCGTCTTCTCTTCCTTCCACACACCACATCAAATGCTGCACATATTTCTTCTGTAAATATCTTACACACACCTTCCACGTCTCCCATCTGCTCCAGTTCATATTTGCCCAATCGTTCCTCCACTTCTCTCTAATACTCTGCCTTTTTCTCATCCTCTTGAAACCTTTCCACTCTCCTTGCAACTACTCCTTCCTATCGTCTCTCTCTTCTTCCATTCCTCCATCTTACTTCCATTCTTTTTCTGGCCACCACCAAGTAGTGGTCAGAAAGTCCACTCCCCCAACCTCTATACACTCATGCATCTTTTACACATCTTCGCATCCTTTCATCCACACACACAATCAATCATCGCATTCCTTTCGTTCAGTTCACCACCCACCCTTCTCATCACTCGCCATGTATACCTGTGGATCATTTTATGCCTGAAGAGGGTATTGGCTATATATTATAGATATATTATATATAAATATATATATATATATATATATATATATATATATATATATATATATATATATATATGTATATATATATATATGTATATATATATATATATATATATATATATATATATATATATATATATATATATATATATATATATATATTATATATCGTTTCGTTTTCGTTTCGTTTTTAAAGGCTCCAACATGCTTGCATGTGTCGGCCTCTTGGTCACCTAATGGCGGGCTCTTCACGCTGCACGATCCATTGCAGCCTCCTGTTCCCTCAGTCCCTTAACCCTAAGGTCCTTTTAATGACCTCGTCACATGTCTTTCTCGGTCTACCCCTCAAGTAACCCCACCCCAATATTAACACTTCTCACCTTCCTCACCCAATTATCATCCCCCATCCTCTCCACATGTCCAGTATGTATGTTTATATACATATATATATATATATATATATATATATATATATATATATATATTATATATATATATATATATATATATATATATATATA
>NC_137046.1:21020468-21148103 GCF_032717465.1 Coenobita brevimanus
TAGATAGATAGATAGATATATTGCCAGACGCCTCAATCCCGGTAGGGGTGGCCACAAACAAATCGAATACAAGTCGCCCTGTCCCCCGCCATTTCACTGCCCTGCTCCCAACTCACACACCCCTCTCTTATATACCTCTCCACCCCATCCCTCCATCTCATCCTCAGCCTCCCCCCTCCCTCTTCCCCCCTCCACCTCACTCACATACACTATCTTCGTCAGTCTTTCACCCTCCATCCTCTCCACATGGCCAAACCACCTCAATGTGTTCCTCATAACGCTTCCTATCACATCCACATCCACACCACAACGCTTCTTTATATCCTCATTCGTCAGCCTGTCTCTCCACGTGACTCCACTTTCTCCTCTTAAATAACTTATTTCCACTGCTCTCACTCTTGACTTATGTCCTTCCAAAAATGTCCAAGCTTCACTTCCGTACGTTAGAGTTGGTATCACAATACTGTCATGTAGTAACTTTTTCACTTCCATGCTCACTTCCCTGTTTCTTATCACTGCTTTTAAAGAACCAGCAACCTTTCTTCCCTGCTGTACCCTTTCATGCACTTCACCCTCCAAACCTCAATCCTTACTCATCACACTACCCAAGTACTTAAACGTACTCACATTTTCAAATTCCTCACCATCCAACCTCGCTGTACTTTCACTAACTTCACCTCTCTCAAAGACCATCCCTTTACTCTTCCCTATATTCACCTTTAGATTCCGTTTCTTACACACTCTTTCAAACTCATACACCAAGCCTTGCAGCTCCCCTTCGTCTTCACTCAACAACACAGTATCATCTGCAAACAACAGTACAGGGAGTTTCCAAACACTATCCTCTCTCACCAGGGCCACTACAACATCCGCTACCCTACCTTGTACCTCTTTTATTACCCCATCCATGTACAGATTGAAACACCATGGAGAGATGACACATCCCTGTTTCAAACCAACTTTCAAAGAGAGAAATACACTTAGTTCACCATCCACACGCACTGCAGCCTTCGCACCATCGTACATACTCTTCACAGCATTCAACAACTTCCCATCTACTCCATATATTCTTAACACTTTCCACAAGCCTTGTCTATCCACCCTGTCATATGCTTTCTCCAAATCCATGAAAGCCGCATACAACTTCTTTCCCTTCTCTAGAAACTTTTCCACTAAAGATCTAAGAATGAATATCTGATCTACACAACCTCTTCCCTTCCTAAAGCCTCCCTGTTCTTCTCCAACTAATTTCTCTGTTCTTTCTCTAACTCTGTCTATAAGTATCCTACCATACACTTTTCCTATTATACTAAGAACACAAATGCCCCTATGATTACCACACACTTCTTTTTCCCTTTTTCCTTTGTACAAGGGAATAATTATACCAAACTTCCAATCCTCCGGGACTCTACCTTCCTTCCAGGCCAATTTGCACATCTTTCACATCCATTCTACTACTATCTCTCCCCCATGCTTCAGCATTTCACCACACACTCCATCAATTCCTGGGGCTTTCCCCGATTTAACTTTCTTCATTGCTTCCACAACTCCTATCCTACTGATTTCTTCCTGTCTTCTCACCTTCCTCCTTCTCCCAGCCATTCCCCAACCACTTATACTCGCATTACTTCTATCCTCTACGTTCTACAATTCCTTAAAGTGTTCTCTCTATCTGTTCACTTTTTCTCCCTTCTCCACTAGTAATCTACCATTTTTATCTTTCACTCCCCTGCTAACTTCACTTCCACCCTGTCTTACTCTTTTCACTTCTCTCCAGAACATTTTCTTACAGTCCCTCCACTTTACACTCAAATTCCTTCCAAATTCCTCATCCACTCTCTTCTTACTCTCTCTTAATAATCTTTTCATCTCTCTCTTTCTTTCCACATATTACTCTCTCTTCCGCCTCTCAACTTCTTCCACGCCCCTATTTCTCATCCATTCATTGTATGCTTTCTTCTTTTGTGCCATAGCCTGTTTCACCTCTTCAGTCCACCACGCTGTTCCTTGCACCCCACTGCGTCTTCTCTTCCTTCCACACACCACATCACATGCTGTACATATTTCTTCTATAAATATCTTACACACACCTTCCACGTCTCCCATCTGCTCCAATTCATATTTGCCCAATCGTTCCTCCACTTCTCTCTTATACTCTGCCTTTTTCTCATCCCCTTGTAACCTTTCCACTCTCCTTGCAACTACTCCTTCCTCTCGTCTTTCCCTTCTTCTATTCCTCCATCTTACTTGCACTCTAATTCTGGCCACCACAAAGTAGTGGTCAGAAAGTCCACTCCCCGAACCTCTATACACTCTTGCATCCTTTACACATCTTCGCATCCTTTCATCCACACACACATAATCAATCATTGCCTTCCTTTCATTCAGTTCACCACCCACCCTTCTCATCAATCGCCATGTATGCCTGTGGATCATTTTATGCCTGAAGAGGGTATTGGCTATATATTATATATATATATATATATATATATATATATATATATATATATATATATATATATATATATATAAATGTTATATATTATAAACATATATATATTATATTTATATTATATATTGTATATATATATATATATATATATATATATATATATATATATATATATATATATATATATATATATGTTTTATATATTATATACTTATATTTTATATATTATATACATATGTATGTTATATATTATATATATATATATATATATATATATATATATATATATATATATATATATATATATATATATATATATATATAAATATATATATATATATATATATATATATATATATATATATATATATATATATATATACTATATATATATATATATATATACTGTATATATATACATATATATATATATATATATATATATATATATATATATATATATATATATATTATATATTTATATATTTCTACAGTATATATACGGTATATATTATATATATATTATATGCATATTTTATATATAAATAATGTATATATATATATATATATATATATATATATATATTATATATATATATATATATATATATATATATATATATATATTGGTAGACGCCTTAATCCCGTTTGGGGTGGCCACAAACAAATCGCCTCTAAGTCGCCCTGTCCCCCGCCATTTCACTGCCCTGCTCCCAACTCACACACCCCTCTCTCATATACCTCTCCACCCCATCCCTCCATCTCATCCTCGGCCTCCCCCTCCCTCTTCTCCCCTCCACCTAACTCACATACACTCTCTTCGTCAGTCTTTCACCCTCCATCCTCTCCACATGGCCAAACCACCTCAGTGTGTTCCACATAACGCTTCCTATCACATCCACATCCACACCACAACGCTCCTTTATATCCTCATTCGTCAGCCTGTCTCTCCACGTGACTCCACAGGCTCCTCTTAAATAACTAATTTCCACTGCTCTCACTCTTGACTTGTGTCCTTCCAACAATGTCCAAGCTTCACTTCCGTACGTTATAGATGGTATCACAATACTGTCATCTAGTAACTTTTTCACTTCCATGCTCACTTCCCTGTTTTTTATCACTGCTTTCAAAGAACCAGCAACCTTTCTTCCCTGCTGTACCCTTTCAGGCACTTCACCCTCTAAACCTCCATCCTTACTCATCACACTACCCAAGTACTTAAACGTACTCACATTTTCAAATTCCTCATCATCCAACCTCGCTGTACATTCACTAACTTCACCTCTCTCAAAGACCATCACTTTACTCTTCCCTACATTCACCTTTAGATTCCGTTTCATACACACTCTCTCAAACTCATCCACCAAGCCTAGCAACTCCCCTTCGTCTTCACTCAACAACACAGTATCATCTGCAAACAACAGTGCAGGGAGTTTCCAAACACTATCCTCTCTCACCAGGGCCACTCCAACATCCACTACCCTACCTTGTACCTCTTTTATTACCCCATCCATATACAGATTGAACAACCATGGAGACATGACACATCCCTGTTTCAAACCAACTTTTAAAGAGAAACATTCACTTAGTTCACCATCCACACGCACTGCAGCCTTCGCACCATCGTACATACTCTTCACAGCATTCAACAACTTCCCATCTACTCCATATATTCTTAACACTTTCCACAATCCTTGTCTATCCACCCTGTCATATGCTTTCTCCAAATCCATGAAAGCCGCATACAACTTCTTTTCCTTCCCTAGAAACTTTTCCCCTAAAGATCTAAGAATGAATATCTGATCTACACAACCTCTTTCCTTCCTAAAGCCTCCCTGTTCTTCTCCAACTAATTTCTCTGTTCTTTCTCTAACTCTGTCTATAAGTATCCTACCATACACTTTTCCTATTATAGTAAGAAGACAAATGCCCCTATGATTACCACACACTTCTTTTTCCCCTTTTCCTTTGTACAAGGGAATAATTATACCTGACTTCCAATCCTCCGGGACTCTACCTTCCTCCCAGGCCAATGTGCACATCTTCCACATCCATTCTACTATTATCTCTCCCCCATGCTTCAGCATTTCACCACACACTCCATCAATTCCTTTGGCTTTCCCCGATTTAACTTTTTTCATTGCTTCCACAACTTCTATCCTACTGATTTCTTCCTGTCTTCTCACCTCCCTCCTTCTCCCAGCCATTCCCCAACCACTTATACTCTCATTACTTCCATCCTCTACGTTCAACAATTCCTTAAAGTGTTCTCTCCATCTGTTCACTTTTTCTTCTTTCTCCACTAGTAATCTACCATTTTTATCTTTCACTCCCCTGCTAACCTCACTTCCACCCTGTTTTACTCTTTTCACTTCTCTCCAAAACATTTTCTTACAGTCCCACCACTTTACACTCAAATTCTTTCCAAATTCCTCATCCACTCTCTTCTTACTCTCTCTTACTAATCTTTTTACTTCTCTCTTTCTTTCTACATATAACTCTCTCTTCCGCCTCTCAACTTCTTTCACGCCCCTGTTTCTCATCCATTCATTGTATGCTTTCTTCTCTGTGCCACAGCCTGTTTCACCTCTTCAGTCCACCGCGCTGTTCCTTGCACCCCCCTCCGTCTTCTCTTCCTTCCACACACCACATCAAATGCTGCACATATTTCTTCTGTAAATATCTTACACACACCTTCCACGTCTCCCATCTGCTCCAGTTCATATTTGCCCAATCGTTCCTCCACTTCTCTCTTATACTCTGCCTTTTTCTCATCCTCTTGTAACCTTTCCACTCTCCTTGCAACTACTCCTTCCTATCGTCTCTCCCTTCTTCTATTCCTCCATCTTACTTGCATTCTATTTCTGGCCACCACCAAGTAGTGGTCAGAAAGTCCACTCGCCCAACCTCTATACACTCTTGCATCTTTTACACATCTTCGCATCCTTTCATCCACACACACAATCAATCATCGCATTCCTTTCGTTCAGTTCACCACCCACCCTTCTCATCACTCGCCATGTATACCTGTGGATCATTTTATGCCTGAAGAGGGTATTGGCTATATATTATAAATATATATATATATATATATATATATATATATATATATATATATATATATATATATATATATATATATATATATATATATATATATATCGTTTCGTTTTCGTTTCGTTTTTAAAGGCTCCAACATGCTTGCATGTGTCGGCCTTGGTCACCTAATGGCGGCTCTCCACGCTGCACGATCCATTGCAGCCTCCCTGTTCAGTCCCTTAACCCTAAGGTCACTTTTAATGACCTCGTCACATGTCTTTCTCGGTCTACCCCTCATAACCCCACCCCCAATATTAACACTTCTCACCTTCCTCACCCAATTATCATCCCTCATCCTCTCCAAATGTCAAGTATGTATATGTATATATATATATATATATATATATATATATATATATATATATATATTTTGCCAGTCGCCTCAATCCCGATTGGGGTGGCCACAAACAAATCGAATCCAAGTCGCCTTGTCCCCCGCCATTTGACTGCCCTGCTCCCAACTCACACACCCCTCTCTCATATACCTCTCCACCCCATCCCTCCATCTCATCCTCGGCCTCCCCCTCCCTCTTCCTCCCTCCACCTCACTCACATACACTATCTTCGTCAGTCTTTCACCCTCCATCCTCTCCACATGGCCAAACCACCTCAGTGTGTTCCTCATAACGCTTCCTATCACATCCACATCCACACCACAACGCTTCTTTATATCCTCATTCGTCAGCCTGTCTCTCCACGTGACTCCACAGGCTCCTCTTAAATAACTTATTTCCACTGCTCTCACTCTTGACTTATGTCCTTCCAACAATGTCCAAGCTTCACTTCCGTACGTTAGAGTTGGTATCACAATACTGTCATGTAGTAACTTTTTCACTTCCATGCTCACTTCCCTGTTTCTTATCACTGCTTTTAAAGAACCAGCAACCTTTCTTCCCTGCTGTACCCTTTCATGCACTTCACCCTCCAAACCTCCATCCTTACTCATCACACTACCCAAGTACTTAAACGTACTCACATTTTCAAATTCCTCACTATCCAACCTCGCTGTACTTTCACTAACTTCACCTCTCTCAAAGACCATCCCTTTACTCTTCCCTATATTCACCTTTAGATTCCGTTTCTTACACACTCTTTCAAACTCATACACCAAGCCTTGCAGCTCCCCTTCGTCTTCACTCAAAAACACAGTATCATCTGCAAACAACAGTACAGGGAGTTTCCAAACACTATCCTCTCTCACCAGGGCTACTCCAACATCCACTACCTTACCTTGTACCTCTTTTATTACCCCATCCATGTACAGATTGAAACACCATGGAGACATGACACATCCCTGTTTCAAACCAACTTTCAAAGAGAAAAATACACTTAGTTCACCATCCACACGCACTGCAGCCTTCGCACCATCGTACATACTCTTCACAGCATTCAACAACTTCCCATCTACTCCATATATTCTTAACACTTTCCACAATCCTTGTCTATCCACCCTGTCATATGCTTTCTCCAAATCCATGAAAGCTGCCTACAACTTCTTTCCCTTCTCTAGAAACTTTTCCACTAAAGATCTAAGAATGAATATCTGATCTACACAACCTCTTCCCTTCCTAAAGCCTCCCTGTTCTTCTCCAACTAATTTTTCTGTTCTTTCTCTAACTCTGTCTATAAGTATCCTACCATACACTTTTCCTATTATACTAAGAACACAAATGCCCCTATGATTACCACACACTTCTTTTTCCCTTTTTCCTTTGTACAAGGGAATAATTATACCTGATTTCCAATCCTCCGGGACTCTACCTTCCTCCCAGGCCAATCTGCACATCTTTCACATCCATTCTACTACTATCTCTCCCTCATGCTTCAGCATTTCACCACACACTCCATCAATTCCTGGGGCTTTCCCCGATTTAACTTTCTTCATTGCTTCCACAACTTCTATCCTACTGATTTCTTCCTGTCTTCTCACCTTCCTCCTTCTCCCAGCCATTCCCCAACCACTTATACTCGCATTACTTCTATCCTCTACGTTCTACAATTCCTTAAAGTGTTCTCTCTATCTGTTCACTTTTTCTCCCTTCTCCACTAGTAATCTACCATTTTTATCTTTCACTCCCCTGCTAACTTCACTTCCACCCTGTCTTACTCTTTTCACTTCTCTCCAGAACATTTTCTTACAGTCCCTCCACTTTACACTCAAATTCCTTCCAAATTCCTCATCCACTCTCTTCTTACTCTCTCTTAATAATCTTTTCATCTCTCTCTTTCTTTCCACATGTTACTCTCTCTTCCGCTTCTCAACTTCTTCCACGCCCCTATTTCTCATCCATTCATTGTATGCTTTCTTCTTTTGTGCCACAGCCTGTTTCACCTCTTCAGTCCACCACGCTGTTCCTTGCACCCCCCTCCGTCTTCTCTTCCTTCCACACACCACATCACATGCTGCACATATTTCTTCTGTAAATATCTTACACCTTCCACGTCTTCCATCTGCTCCAATTCATATTTGCCCAATAGTTCCTCCACTTTTCTCTTATACTCTGCCTTTTTCTCATCCTCTTGTAACCTTTCCACTCTCCTTGCAACTACTCCTTTCTCTTGTCTTTCCCTTCTTCTATTCCTCCATCTTACTTGCATTCTAATTCTGGCCACCACCAAGTTGTGGTCAGAAAGTCCACTCCCCCAACCTCTATACACTCTTGCATCGTTTACACATCTTCGCATCCTTTCATCCACACACACATAATCAATCATTGCCTTCCTTTCATTCAGTTCACCACCCACCCTTCTCATCACTCGCCATGTATACCTGTGGATCATTTTATGGCTGAAGAGGGTATTGGCTATCACCAACCCCCTCCCAGCACAAATGTCCACTAACACACTCCCATTCTCATCTATCTCAGCAGGCACACCCCACTCACCAACTATTCCATCCACCTTCACATTCCCCACTTTACCATTCATATCACCAATCAAAAACACTTTCTCATTTTTTCCAAACTTTTCCATGCACACTTCTACATTTGTCCAGAACTCTTCTCTCACTCTTCTAGCACGATCTTGCGTTGGTGCATACACACACACAATCACCCACATTTGTATTCCAACTTTCAACTTTACCCACACAATCCTTGACCCAAATGATCCATACTGTCTTATGCTCCTCTTCCATCTTTTACTCACAACTATACATACTCCTTCCTTCGCCCTCTCATTCCCACCTACTCCTGCACATATACCCCATCCATACTCCCATTCTCTCACACTTTCTCCTCCCCATTTTGTTTCAGTTATTCCACATACATCCACTTTCGCACCCTCAAGCACCTGGACAATCTCTCTCTCTTTCACCTCATCATTCGCTCCTTTTACATTCCATGTACTCATTACCAAGTCCTTTGTCCGGTCCTGGGTCGTCATCGTTTGGTCAGTCCTTGTGCGAGGCTTCTTGTTTGTTTTTTTAGTTAGTTGTTTTCCGGGAAGGGGCACCAACCCTCCGCCAACCCTTTTAATCGCCTTTTACGACAAGCAGGGATACTGGGGGATTATTCTTGAAAACCCCCCTACCCCCAGGGGAGAACAAGCCTCCCGACTAATGATGGTTTGGATCCCGGGTGCTCACTAACCAGACCCAGTTATCTAAGTGAAGGTGGATGGAATAGTTGGTGAGTGGGGTGTGCCTGCTGAAATAGATGAGAATGGCAATGCGTTAGTAGACATTTGTGCTGGGAGGGGGTTGGTGATAGCCAATACCCTCTTCAGGCATTAAAATGATCCACAGGTATACATGGCGAGTGATGAGAAGGGTGGGTGGTGAACTGAATGAAAGGAAGGCAATGATTGATTATGTGTGTGTGGATGAAAGGATGCGAGAATGTGTAATGGATGCAAGAGCTTATAGAGGTTGAGGGAGTGGACTTTCTGACCACTACTTGGTGGTGGCCAGAATTAGGATCCAAGTAAGATGGAGAAATAGAAGAAGGGAAAGACGAGAGGAAGGAGTAGTTGCAAGGAGAGTGGAAAGGTTACAAGAGGATAAGAAGAAGACAGAGTATAAGAGAGAAGCGAAGGAACGATTGGGCAAATATAAATTTGAGCAGATGGGTGATGTGGAAGGTGTGTGCAGGATATTTACAGAAGAAATATGTGCAGGATGTTATGTGGTCTGTGGGAGGAGGAGAAGACGGAGGAGGGTGCAAGGAACAGCGTGGTGGACTGAAGAGGTGAAACAGGCTGTGGCACAAAAGAAGAAAGCATACAATGAATGGATGAGAAATAGGGGCGTGAAAGAAGTTGAGAGGCGGAAGAGAGAGTTATATGTGGAAAGAAAGAGGTGAAAAGATTAGTAAGAGAGAGTAAGAAAAGAGTGGATGAGGAATTTGGAAGGAATTTGAGTATAAAGTGGAGGGACTGTAAGAAAATGTTCTGGAAAGAGGTGAAGAGAGTAAGACAGGGTGGAAGTGAGGTTAGCAAGGGAGTGAAAGATAAAAATGGTAGATTACTAGTGGAGAAGGGAGAAAAAGTGATCAAATGGAGAGAACACTTTAAGGAATTTTTGAACGTAGAGGATGGAAGTAATGCGAGTATAAGTTGCTGGGGAATGGCTGGGAGAAGGAGGGAGGTGAGAAGACAGGAAGAAATCAGTAGGATAGAAGTTGTGGAAGCAATGAAAAAAGTTAAATCGGGGAAAACCCCAGGAATTGATGGAGTGTGTGGTGAAATGCTGAAGCATGGGGGAGAGATAGTAGGAGAATGGATGTGGAAGATGTGCAGATTGGCCTGGGAGGAAGGTAGAGTCCCGGAGGATTGTAAGTCAGGTATAATTATTCCCGTGTACAAAGGAAAAAGGGAAAAAGAAGTGTGTGGTAATCATAGGGGCATTTGTCTTCTTAGTATAATAGGAAAAGTGTATGGTAGGATAGTTATTGACAGAGTTAGAGAAAGAACAGAGGAATTAGTTGGAGAAGAACAGGGAGGCTTTAGGAAGGGAAGAGGTTGTGTAGATCAGATATTCATTCTTAGATCTTTAGTGGAAAAGTTTCTAGAGAAGGGAAAGAAGTTGTATGCGGCATTCATGGATTTGGAGAAAGCATATGACAGGGTGGATAGACAAGGATTGTGGAAAGTATTAAGAATGTATGGAGTAGATGAGAAGTTGTTGAATGCTGTGAAGAGTATGTATGAAGGTGCTAGGGTTGCAGTGCGTGTGGATGGTGAACTGAGTGAATTTTTTTCTTTGAAAGTTGGGTTGAAACAGGGATGTGTCATGTCTCCATGATGTTTCAATCTGTACATGGATGGGGTAATAAATGAGGTACAAGGTAGGGTAGTGGATGTTGGAGTGGCCCTGGTGAGAGAGGATAGTGTTTGGAAACTCCCTGTACTATTGTTTGCAGATGATACTGTGTTGTTGAGTGAAGACGAAGGGGAGCTGCAAGGCTTGGTGGATGAGTTTGGGAGAGTGTGTAAGAAACGGAATCTAAAGGTGAATGTAGGGAAGAATAAAGTGATGGTCTTTGAGAGAGGTGAAGTCAGTGAATGTACAGCAAGGTTGGATGGTGAGGAATTTGAAAATGTGAGTACGTTTAAGTACTTGGGTAGTGTGATGAGTAAGGATGAAGGTTTGGAGGGTGAAGTGCTTGAAAGGGTACAGCAGGGTAGAAAGGTTGCTGGTTCTTTGAAAGCAGTGATAAGAAACAGGGAAGTGAGCATGGAAGTGAAAAAGTTACTACATGACAGTATTGTGATACCAACTCTAACGTACGGAAGTGAAGCTTGGACGTTGTTGGAAGGACACAAGTCAAGAGTGAGAGCAGTGGAAATGAGTTATTTAAGAGGAGCCTGTGGAGCCACATGGAGTAGGACAGGCTGACGAATGAGGGTATAAAGAAGCGTTGTGGTGTGGATGTGGATGTGATAGGAAGCGTTATGAGGAACACACTGAGGTGGTTTGGCCATGTGGAGAGGATGGAGGGTGAAAGACTGACGAAGAGAGTGTATGTGAGTGAGGTGGAGTGGGAAAGAGGGAGGGGGGAGGCCGAGGATGAGATGAAAGGATGGGGTGGAGAGGTATATGAGAGAGGGGTGTGTGAGTTGGGAGCAGGGCAGTGAAATGGCGGGGGACAGGGCGACGTGGAGGCGATTTGTTTGTGGCCACCCCAAACGGGATTGAGGCGTTTGGCAATAGATAGATAGAGATATCAGCAATGGATACGTCCTTAGGAAAGCAGAGACGTATAAGAAACAGAAGAACCAGTACAGTGTGCAGCATGTTTATTGCAACGTTTCGAAGAAGACACTCTTCATTATCAGGCAATCTAAAATAAAACAAACTAATAAACAATCCTAGCGAACATAGCACGAGTAAAAAGGCTTCGACATAAAATCAATGAAAACATGCATAAATAAGAACTAGCAACAGGAAAATTACAGGAAAGAAGAAATACAGGCAAAAAAGAGCGTTAAAAACACAGTGGTTCAACTGATTTCTCGTTATTAACAAGAGAGGGTTTATATTTGTTAACAAGGACTCACTGATACACAGCTCCCTCTCCGAGGTCCTCGACGACAGAACTGTAAATGAGTCTAGACTTTTTTTTTCTTTTTTCCTATCGACCACTGGGGCAAAGTCCCTGGTCATTAAGGCCAGATATATATATGTATATACAGATACCCATATATACATACATATACAAACATATATATATACATACATACACACACACACACACACTTCCATGCATATATACTGACATACTTTCAATCACACGTACATATATATATATATATATATATATATATATATATATATATATATATATATATATATATATATATATATATATATATATAATAATTTTTATTTAATGTTTTTGTATTTGTATTTGTATTTTTTTAATATTTTTATATTTTTTGACCTTACATTATAAACAAAAATGCTTACTCTAAGAACCTGAAACTAATCACCTAACTGACAAATCACTAACCTATACTAAATCCTAAAGAGACAAATAACTAAACATACACTAAAGGTAGAAAGACCTCGACCAAGAGAACACCATCGACTGCAGATATGTAATGCCTCTCTACATTACACACCTACACTCATCACTTGGTGACTGTCAGTCGAGGCACAACCTAATGTAGGGGACATCAATAAATGAAAGAGAACCAAACAAGTCTGGAACATTTCCATATACGTCAGCTGTCGACCCTAATTAGTAAATTCAGGAACATGGTATAATGTATTTACATAATATGTACAAAAAGTGAAGAACCTCGCCCAACAGACCACCATTGACTGCAAGTGCCCAATACCTTTCTATATTGCACACTTACACTCATCAGCTGGTGACTGTCAGTCGAGGAACGGGGTTTAATATAGGGGACATCAATATTAGAAAAAGGTCAGTGGGAGGAGGAACTATTTAAAATACGTCAACTGTCAACCCTAATTAATAGTACAATATATACATATTTACAATTGATAAAAACCATAACCATACAGTAAAAAAGTCATATCACTCTGATCAGTCCGGTCTCTCTCAAGACGGCCATCAATTTATCAGTCATAACAATATCCTCATCACCCAAGAAGGTGGAAAGGGTGAAGGGGACATCTACTGCGCCGCAGTAGTTTATAAGTGAAGCACGTTCACGAACAAATCGCCGACATCGCAGGATGATATGACTGATAGATAACACCGCATTGCAGATATTATAGTGCGGTGGGAAGCGTCTTGCCATATATGGTTTCATGTGAGTTAAAACGGTGGCATTGAGCAGTATTCTCGCCAAGACTTTTTCTTTAAGGCGACTGGATCGATTGGCAGTGTCCCAGTCGCCCAGGTGCGGCTAAAAATTTGGAATATTTAGTCTGGTCCATTGACCTTGCCACAGATTTATTGATTTCTTTCCGAGAGAGAGACTCGACCGTAGATCACGAGGAACGTCCCAAGTCTCCTCGAGTTCTACAGCCGATTTTGCAAGTACGTCAGCCTACTCATTGCCGTAGATACGACAATGACCAGGCACCCAGATCAGCGTGAATGACTTGTTGCATGAATGCAGCTTATTAACGATGCTGCCCTGGATCTCGTGAGAGTCCGTAGTACAAGATGCAATTGCCTGAAAGGCTGATTTTGAATCTGAAAATATGACAAATGAGTCATGCCTAGAATTGAGAGCATAGTCTATGGCTTTCTCAATAGCAAAAAGTTCGGAGGTAAACACAGATGTATGAGTCGGCAACCGATACCTAAGTGCCCATTCAGTCGACCACACACTTGCACCCACACATTCACTCAACTTAGAGCCGTCGGTGTACAATTGATGGGACCCCAAGTGACGAACGATGATGTTACAAAACAAGTGGTGGACCTCTGCCTCCTGCACCTTGGCCTTTGGTGCTGGAATCATAAGGTGGTGGTATTGACGCAGGGGGGTACAGGCCACATTGCCGATGTTACTTTTCCTCGATGTTCGTAGGCCAAACGATAAGGCCAGGTGGTCATGGCAAATACAGAGGGGAGGCACATTTGCCTCCACTTCCATACCGGATGGTTCCAAGACACATTCGCAAACCTTTATTCTGCAACACATCCAATCCTTTCAGTGTGGCATCGGATGCCGAGCCATACACCTGTGCGCCATAGTCTAGCTTTGATCGAATAAGGGACTTATACACCATTAATAAAGATTTTCTGTCGGCACCCCATGTGGTACCCTCTAGGTTTGTCACAACGAGCAATCAAATTAATAACATGAATTTTGAAGTTCAAACGACGATCAAAATGTATTCCCAAAAACTTTACAGAATTTTGAAAAGGTACCGCCTGATTATTCAAAGTTAAGTACAAATTAGGTACGTTACGAGTTGTAAAAACTACAGCGGCATACTTACGGACAGAAAACTTAAATCCCAGCTGCAAGGCCCATTGGTGGACGGAGTCAAGGGCTGCTTGAATCCGCCCAGCCGAAAATTGTTCATTACGGGAAGAGTGCCATATTGCACAATCGTCAGCATAGAGCGAGTATTTAAGATTCCTTGGGATGGGAGCTGATGACAGAATATCATTGATCATAATACTAAATAAAGTAGGACTAAGCACACTTCCCTGTGGCACCCCGTTTTCCTGGATAAATATATCCGATGTTACGTTCCGGGGCAATTTGACAGAGAAAGTCCTGTCCCTTAAGATATTTTAAATAAAAATAGGCAAATTTCCTTTTAAACCATAAGCATAGAGCTTCATTAGTATACTGTGTCGCCATGTCATGTCATAGGCTTTATGGATGTCCAAGAACATCCCTATCATGAATTCTTTATTGGCAAATGCCTCTGCAATACAATGCTCCAAATTCATTAAATGATCTAGTGAACTTCTGTATTTACGAAAGACACATTGTGGATCATTTAACAAATTCTTCGACTCTAAAACAAAAAGAAGCCTATTGTTTACCATTCGTTCCATGACCTTACATAGACAAGAAGTCAAGACAATAGGACGAAATGAAGTGGGATTCATAGGACGACCAGCCTCTTTGTGTATCGGTATGACATGTGCAAAGCGCCATGAGTTTGGGAACGTTCGAGATGCCCAAATCTCATTGTACAATGCTAATATCTTAATCAGGTTGTCCTGATTAAGATGCTGGATCATACCGTACGTGATGGTGTCTGGTCCAGGGCTCGTGTCTTTACAGGATTTAAGGGCAAGGAGCAGTTCATTTAGCGTAAACTCTTGGTTGTATGGGGAGTCTACGTATTCTGTGGCAAAGTCTATGATCTGTAGCTCAGCAAAGCGTTTATGAAGTTGAAAACGTGGATCATAATTGGCTGAGCTACTTACATGAGAAAAACTCCTGGCGAGGATGTTAGCAACGTCCACAGGCTCATCATAGATGTTATTATTTACCTGCAGGGTTGTCACAGGGATTTTTGGGCCTTTATTATTTAATATTCTAATAGTGGACCAGACTTTACTTAATGGTGTTGTACGAGTCACCGTGGACACAAAGGACCGCCAGGAGTCACGTTTGGCCCTTCTTTTTATTCACCTTGCCTCAGCCCATGCCTGTTTGTATACAATAAAATTTTCTTCAGTGGGCTTACTATAAAAAATCCTGTATCTCCTATTGCGTTTCCTTAATGTTTGTCGGCAATCTGGCGTCCACCAGTGTGCTCTATGCTTCGCATGAACTGTAGAAGTCTTGGAAATAGCAGCCTCAGCTGCGTGTAATATGGATTGGGTTAAATTTTCGACCTTAACATCTATGGTCTCCCCAGATATATCTAAATTGGCGATCCTTGAGAAGGATCCCCAATCTGCTTTCTTATAGTTAAATTTTGGAGGTGGAGGGTCCGAAACGATGTCGCATGTATAAGAAAGACAGATGGGTGAATGATCACTTCCCAAGGAGTCGTCGTAAGAGTCCCATGAGAAATCTTGATGTATACCAGGGAGGCCAAAGATAAGTCAATGGCTGAAAAGTTACCAGTACGATCATCTACACGAGTCACTCTACCATCGTTCAGAAGACAAAGGTTGGACTGTAGTATTAGGTCGGCTACTTGCTCCCCACGACCATCAATCCTCAAGCTACCCCATTGATAGTGATGGGCATTAAAATCGCCCAACACTAACTTATTCCCAGGCAGATGTTCAAATGGTGAATATAAAGCATCACTATCAATGAGGCCATGTGGAGGACAGTACAGAGAGCAAATAGACAGATACGTGTTATTAAATTTTACTCTGCACGCAACAACTTCCAGAGTAGAATTTAGAATCACTTCCGTTTGTGGGTGTGTTTTGTGGGTGTATATGGCTACTCAGTGACCTTCATATCTTCTATACGGGTGGTAGTATTTGAACTGTGGAGGATCAGGATGATCCTCCAGGTGCGTCTCCTGTAAACAAACAATGTCTGGCCTGTGTATGGAAAGCAAGATTGCTATATCATGTAATTTATTCCCAATACCTCTACAATTCCACTGTAATATAGTGAATGCGGCGGTTTAAGATTTACATTTTGGGCCAGTGTGCTTATGCTTTTTTTGCCAACTGCGAGCAGGCGAGCGACTACCGGCGGACCTATCCCGGTGCTTGGTGACGGAAACCTTCATGTTTTCGTCAATAACTAGGGTCCCAGATTCCACCGAGGAAGAGCTCCCTTTTCTCTCCCTCTCTGGGCCAGGAGCAGGAAGAACATGAGGTGGTGACTTGGTGAGGGTGGTCATATTATTCTTACTAGAGTTGTCAGGCTTCAGTTTAGGTTTGACTGACTGAGAGGCAGCAGCAGCCTGAGAGTAGGAAGGTGCAACAGGGGTGTCAGTTTGAGTGGTGGATTGAACAGGAGGCTCACATGAAGAGGTAGAGTGTGAGGCAAGAGGAACAGGTTCAGGGTCAGTCTGCATTTCCACGGTGCACATGATGGTACGGGACATTACCGGCGAAGCATAGGACCTATTCGCCGTGGGAGTTGCATGCAACTCCTTCACCTTTTTCCTAGCTTCGTATTAGGAAATGCCCTCAGTTGCCTTCACTACGCAGACCTCCTTCTCCTCCTTCCACTTGGGACAATCCCTAGAGGAAGTGGAGTGTGCGCCCTTGCAGTGAAAACAACGAACCATCTCCGATGTGCAGTTTTCAGTATCATGTCCCTGTGTTCCACATTTGCCACACACTGACCAGGAAGCCCGACAAGTCTTATCTCTGTGCCCATATAATTGACACCTTAAGCAACGAAGTGGATTGGGGATGTATGGCCTTACATTAACAATTTTGTAGCCAACTTTGACATGGTCTGGGAGTGAAACTTTTCCAAAAGTCAAGACAATGGTGGCAGTCTTCGTCCTCATGCCTTCGGAATATCTTGTAATAAACCAGGCACCGATTACGTCCTGCTGAACAAGTTCCCGTATGATCTCGTCCTCTTCCATAACCATGACATCCCTGCATGTGATAACACCTTTGCAGGAATTCATGGCATGCGGGATCTTCGGCTCGACATCATATTCATGGAATTTACACAGTTTCATTAAGTCTTTTACCTGGGATGAATTTACTGTTTTGATGAGAAGGTCTCCGTTACCAAGTTTTTTTAATTGTTCCACCTCCCCATCACAGTAATCAATCACTTTCTTGATGAGGAAAGGATTGAGACTACTCAAGGGAGTAGAACCTAGAGCATGGAGGGTTACATACTGAGCATTATGTACAGGTATGTCTAGTAGGTTTGTCTGGGGCTGTTCAGTCTGCGGGCAGTCAGTCAGTCTATCGGTTGAGGTTTCGTCAGGGCCGCCTCCCCCCCTGAAGGGGGGGAGGCAGCAGGGGCGTCCGGCATAGTGACCACTTCCCCCTAAGGGGGGAAGTGGGAAAGAGGAGGAAAAACGAACAAGGGACAAACAACCCGGGACCACACACCTAAGGCTGAGATAGCCCTCTCAAACCACTCCAGGGAGGCCCGACCGTGTCAATTCACGCCCCAGAGCGATCAGTGGGGGGGACCCTCCGTGGGCGATAAGCAAAGGTCTATCTATCTATATACCTAGGCTGCTTCCCCCAGGGAAAGGGAGGTAGCCGAGACAGGACGACACACTCCCCATTTACTCATCCATTCAAACACATTCATTCGCATCTTAGGCCCAAAGGGGAGAACGGACAGATCCTCACCGCACCACACCGCACAAGGGTCAACTGCGCAATGCAATCAGTGACATCCGCAGCAGGGCCCGACAGCAGAACTGGTTTACCCCTGCCACATCATAACAGACCCATCCCCTTACCCGCACCTGACCTGACTAACTGATCAGACCAAATGCGGGAGAATATCCCCTCAGGGCTGCGTCATCACTTATTCATTCACAATTTCTCTCCATTTATTTCTGTCACGCACAGCCACTCTTCCTTGCTCAACAGACATCCCTCTCGCATCCAGCGCTCTCTTCACACTGTCCATCCATCCTATTCGTGGTCTTCCTCTCAGCCTTACACCTCTCACATCAGATCTAGTTATCTTTTTCACCAATCGCTCATTATCCATTCTCTCCATATGCTCAAACCATCGCAACACCCTCTGCTCAACTCTACCAGCCATCTCCCGAACAACTCCAGTTCTCCTTCACACTTCATCATTTTGCACTCGATCCATACGCGTCACTCCACACATACTCCTCAGACACCTCATCTCCATTACATTCAAACTTTTCCTCTCTGCTACACCCATATTCCATGTTTCAGCCCCATATAACGCAGTCGGTACCACAACACCCTCATACAGCCTTCTCTTTACATCCATTCTAAGCGAAAGACATTTAAACACTTTTTTCATTCCTCCCAGCACCTTTCCTACTTCATTTATTCTAAACTTCACTTCTGCATCTATTCTTTCATCCACAGCAACATGTGACCCTAAATATTTAAAACAATCTACCTCCTCAAGGAACTCACCATTCAAAACTATATTCATCCCCCTACCATCTATCAACCTCGTACACTTCATCACTTTACTTTTATTCTCATTTACTTTCAAATTCCTCCTTTCACACACCCTTCCAAACTCTTCTACCAACTGTCTCAATTTCTCCTCTGAATCAGTCACCAGTGCAGTATCATCTGCAAACAGCAGCTGCTTCAGATTCCACTCTCCACCATCAACATTCACTAGACTCAGGTATTCTCAGTAAAGAGGAACAGGTACCTACTGTTCCTAGCTAGTAGGGAGGGGAAGAAAGTTAGAAACTAGCTAGCCTAATGTCACCAGAAGGGTGAAAAAAAAAAGCTAAAAGCCGGTGAGGCAGCCCTGAAAGCTAGAGAAGAGAGCAGATGGAAAATACGTCTCCACTCCTCACGACCATGCATCAAAGTCCCTCAACGTCTAGACGGATGGGATGATCTTCCTGGAGTGCATGTCGCCGGATTGCGCTAAAAGAGGGACTATGCAATGGTCTGCTAGTTCGGATCGATCCTCCCAGGTGTTCAAAAATCCGGACCCTGAGTTGGCGCTTTGTTTTGCCAATAAACACTGCAATACAACAGTGATACTCGTATTTATATACCACAGAGGCCTGTAACTCTTTAGGGACCAGATCCTTGAACCTGAAAAGACTCCGAGCTGTTCGACCAGCTTTAATGAACACTACCCTTATGTTGAGGATAAAATTCCTTTAGTAATTTAACAAATCTATTTCGTAGAGCAAAACTCCGCTTGCTTACAAACGGGAGAGAAAAGTAAATATCTTTTTTCTTGACCATAGTTTTATGTGGTTTAGGATTCAAAATTCTGTCCAAAGCTTGTCCTACATATGAATCTGTAAAACGGAATGGAATGCAATTGCGAAATAAAATATCCCTGAGGAACTGAATTTCCAAGTGAAAATCAAGAAAGTTACTGCTGATATGGTAGGCCCGGTGAACTAATGTGGCATCTAAGTTCCTCTTAAAATCAATAGGTATGAAAGAGGAAAACTTTGTCATGAGTACGGTAAATGTAGGCTTCCAATATACTGAGGTAGGGAATGAGTTACCTGAATGGGTAACTAAAATATCAAGGAAGGGTAGTTGTTTGTTTACTTCTCTTTCAACTGTGAACTCTATATTACTATGTCTGGAAAATTACCAATATGCTGGGAATCGAACCAGGGACTCTCAGATAAGAGCCAGGCAGCATACCACTACACCACTGAGAGTCCCTGGTTCGATTCCCAGCATATTAGTAATTTACCAGATTTTTCCTGTGTACAGTACAGGTTTCTCCCTTCACTATGTCTGGAATTGAGATACTCCATAAATTTGGGGATATTAGATTCTGATCTAAAAATCATGTCATCCACATAGCGTCGATAAAATAATGGTCTAAATTGCAGGGGGCACTCATCCAACCAGCGTACCTCATGATGGGACAAAAAAGCATTTGACAAGGTCGGTCCAAGTGGACTGCTCATAGCAACACCATCAATCTGAGCATAAATATTACCATCAAAGCAAAAGTAACTGTCATTAGAGGCCAGACTAAGAAGCTTATGGAGTTGATCCCTGTTAAAATTAAACACTCTAGTTTTGTTTTTAAAGAGATTGTCTACACAGATATTAATTGTTTCACCTAATAGTATATTAGTGAATAATGTTTTTGTATCAAAACTGGCCAATATACAGCTCTCAAACTTCAGGCCAGAAATTTCTTTAGCAAACTTGAAAGAATCGAGAACAGTGAAATTGTTATGGGTAACTGATAATATAGGAACTAAGAATTGTGATAACTTGTAGTTAAAAGTACCAAAGGCGGACATAATAGGGCAGACAGGGCAACCTTCCTTGTGGACCTTCGGCAGCCCATACATTATTCGAGGTCTGGATCTGGTCGTGAATAAGCTGGAGTAAGTAGTGTCATTTATAATGCCTCAAAAACCTGTTGATTTTCTCCTCCTTGTTCAATATAGTTAACAGAACATCACCAGTAACAGGCTTAAATTTCGAGTGGTCACGAATAATTTTCATCATTTTTTCCAAGTACTCACTTCTTTTCAAGAGAACAACGCGATTTCCTTTATCTGGTTTCAAAATTACTACCTCTCTGTTTTGTGAATGGGCTTTTAAAACATTGTACTCTTCTTTACTTAAATTTGGCACAGACTTATGAGTATCACTAGAGTAAAAATATGAAATTGCTAAATATTTCAACGAACTCTTAAAGCACTCAAAACCTTTCTGATTCGGATCATAAAACTCCTAAGATTTTACTGTATGGAACAAGTTTTCAAAACTACAGTATATATATATATATATATATATATATATATATATATATATATATATATATATATATATATATATATATATATATATATATATATATATATATATATATATATATATATATATACTGTAGAGAGAGAGTTTGATTTTCTCTTACTATAATTATAGTGTGATTCTGCTGTAACCATGAAAGTAGTGTGCAGGTATTCACTGCAGTGAAAAGTAAGGTTCAATAACCCATTGCTTAGGGAAAACAGAGTGCCTAAATTAGGGAAAATAGATTGCCAAAAAAAATGTGGCCTCATGTCAGGCAAGCAGATAACAAAAAAACAAAGAAATCATAAATATGAAGAAGTCAGTAAGCACGAATGATGTGTTTAATATAAACAATAGAGAAGTAAGTGACAGCAGTATTATAGCAGAAACCTTTAATGATTTCTTTGCAAACACAGGTGTGAAATTATGTAGAACAATGCCCTCAAATAATAAAACCTTTACAAGATATTTACGAACTCCTAATGTCAACTCATTGTATTTGTCATCAATGTCACAAGATGAAAGTATTAGTATAATTAGTAATTAAAAAGATACAAGTCCTGGGTATGATAACATCAGTGCCAAAGTTGTTA
This sequence comes from Coenobita brevimanus, assembly GCF_032717465.1. Taxonomy (NCBI): domain Eukaryota; kingdom Metazoa; phylum Arthropoda; class Malacostraca; order Decapoda; family Coenobitidae; genus Coenobita; species Coenobita brevimanus. The sequence goes on from NC_137046.1 coordinate 21,042,371, forward strand.
AATATTCATTTGAAATTATTGCTAAATCACTCACTCATATATTAAATCTTCCGTTCAATCAAGGTATTGTACCGAGAGCAATGAAAGTAGCTAAGGTCATACCTATACACAAGGGAGAAGATAAAACAGTATGAATATCTATAAGCCGATATCAGTTTTACCATTGTTTTCCAAAAACTTCGAAAAAAAATAATGCATAACAGAGTATTCTCTTTCTTAAATAAACATTATATCTTATATAAATATCAGCTTCGATTTCGGCAAGGGTATGGAACCAAATTAGTTCTAATTATATAAACAGATAAAATAGTACAAGCATCTGATAAGGGAAATGTTATGTTGGGAATTTTTCTGGATTTAAGTAAAGCATTTGAAGCAGTTAAACATCATATATTACAAGCAAAGCTAGAAAACTGTGGTATACGAGATGTTGTGCATAAATGGTTCAATAATTATCTTGTTGGAAGAACACAAAATGTACATTATAATGACTCGAAGTCTCCAAAACATTACATGTGGCGTACCACAGGGCTCTATTTTAGGTCCTTTATTGTTTTTATTTTATGTTAACGATCTTTCTGATATATCTCCTTCCTTATTCCGGATATTGCTCACAGATGACACGAGCATATTCCTTGAAGGTAAAGAAATATATGAACTGGTACGTCAGATTAATGTAGAAATGGAGATCAACTCTCTTAATACTGGCAAAATTAGCTAATTATATGATTTTTCATATGAAAGTTAAAATCATAACAGTTGATATTCGTGTAGCTATTGGCGATAAAGTCATAAGTAAGGTAGTACTTACAAAGTTTTTAGGTGCCATTATTGATTCGAGATTAACATGGTCAGAACATTTTAAAACAGTAAAAAATAAGTAATCAAATGGTGTGGGTATACTAAGAAAGGCAAGAAAAGTAGTCAACGTGTCTACTGTACATTAGTTACTCTTTATAGGAGCTTTCTGTATCCCTACTTTACTTAAGGCATTGAAGTATGGGCTACACCATGCATCAGCTGTGTGGATCCGCTATTTCTAGTACAAGAAAGTGCCATTCACCTTATTTCTTCTGTTCATTATAGAGATCACACTTCACCTCTGTTCAGGAACTTGCAGTTGCTGACATTGTATTATATTTATAAATATTGTTATGGTATTATTGCACAAAACTAGACATAATATGGTACTCTTGTTTTTAGTGAAATGTTAAAAAGAATTATGAAATCCATTTTTATCCAACCAGACAAAGTAACCTCTTACGAGTGCCCAGGAGGAAATCATCATTGAATAAAAAGAGCCATAGATACACAGGTGCCGAATTGTGGAACTATTTCTCAAAATATATTTCATATAAGTGTTTCCATACCCATTATAAAAAGATAAAAAATTTCTTGTTAAATAATAAATTTAAGGTATGTGTTTAAAAACATAGCTTAATGGCTTTGAACACTATAATTTCTGTATTGTTCAATTGGGAGAACTACCTACTATTATTAATTAAATTATTGTCATTATTGTTATTATTATTATTATTATTATTATTATTATTATTATTATTATTATAGCACCAATCACTACTGTATTACTCCACGTATTCATGATCATCATCATCATCTTCATCATCATCATCAGCCATTATTAGTCCACTGCTGAACAAAGGTCTCCCCAACCTTTACCACAAATTCGTTGACTGTGCTAATCTTGGCCGCGTTTCCCTGCAAATTTCTCTGTCTCATATCTCCATCTCCTGTCCGGCCTTTTTCTGCTACACTTACAATCTCCTGGGTTCCAGTTGTTAGCCTCTTGCTCCATCGGTTATCCCTTAGTCTTGGTACATGGCCTGCCCACCTCCAATTCTGTTCTTTTATAACTTCTATAATGTCGTTGATTTTAGTCTGTTCTTTCATCTAAGATGATCTTTTCCTGTCTCTTAAGGCTGTTCCCTACACTGACCTTTCCATTATTCTCTGAGGCCGAATTAGTTTATATTCCATCTATTTTGTTAGTTTCCAGGTCTCACAATCTTACGTCATAGCTGGAACTGTACATTTGTTGTATACTTTTCCATCAGAAGCTTTCCATCCACTTGTAATGCTTATTAGAATAATGTATTCTGTGAATATTACACTAACCTTTGGTATCACGTCTTCACTGTCATTGTTTAAGGTTATAGTTAAATATATATGTATGTAATTACTTCCTACTATGACAATAAAGGTAATTTAAATTGAATTTGAATGCGAATATTAAGCATACAAAAGCAGTAATGATGGTGTCCGTATTACACGATGGCAAGACAATGTAGTTGCCTCAACTGCACACAGTGTTTATACATTATAAAATGTAATGAGATATTCAAAAGAGCAGAGAAAGTATGTGTCTGTTCCTAGGCCACTGGCCATTGGTGAATGTAACAAGAATGTGGGTGGCACCGACCTTACGGATGAAAACACAAACAGGCATAGAGTAACAATACGAGGGAGGAAATGGTGGTGGCTAATATTCTCTTGGCTATTGGAGGCAGCAAAACAAAATGCATGGCAATTACATAGAAGTGTTGGATCAGGTTGTACATCACGAGAGTTCCGGCGAGAGATGTTGAAGTTTTACCTAATCTCCTATGGTTGTTCTCCAAAGGGACCTGGCAGTCTGCTTCAAAACACAGCTGTTCTTGGGCATTCATATCTGTTTCTACAAGATTTGATGGAAAAGACAACCTGCAAAACACAGCTGTTCTTGGGCATTCATATCTGTTTCTACAAGATTTGATGGAAAAGACAACCTTTTTGTTCCAGTTCCAGACAACAAAAAAAGACTGTCCAGCAGATAAGTTTATGTCTGTAGGTCACACAGCTTGCATTAAAGGCAATTTGATCGGTCTGTAACTTTCTTACTTAGTTACCATACAATGAATTAGACCAATACACCGTTCACATGTTTTGTTTGTGCGAGTATGTTTCAGAAAAAATGTATGTCATGTGTACTCTAAGTATGCAGAAATAGTGGAATAAATGAGTAACTGTAAAGGTTACTGACGTTTCTATTTTAACCGCACATCCTCCTAGTGTGACCATATGATTGTGGTATCTTGACCATATAATACGTAAATCTTGAGATGCATACATTGTGCTCGTGGACGAGCAATAGTTATACGTGAGTAGGTTTGTAAGTAGATAATCTTGGTTCCTTTTGTCATCCAGTGACAGGAGAATTTAAAGATGGATGCTGGGTCTTGATTTGTAGTTATGTATCTTCAAAGGTAAAACTCAAAATTGAAAAAAACAGTGTGTAACATAAGAGCTAACTAACTTCTTGCTGGACCTCTCTTCTCTTTCCCTCTCTCTACAACCTCTCGCTCCTGTAGCTAGCTTCCTTCTGACCTCTAACTCCTCCTTCTTGTCTAGGAGGGCTAGTGTCACGTGTGATGGCCATGTGTGAAGTTTCTAGAAGCCTGTATGTCTGTAGCGTTTCCTATAAGGCGTCACGAGGTGCAGACTGCACATTCTTTGGAGGGAATGCGATGACGATATTTTCTGTTCCCACACCTAGCTTTACTGGTGTTCCTATCTATTATGATTTGTATTATAATATGGAGTCCTGACATGATCACACCCTGTATCTTGCTCCAATAGAAGTAAATTTATGTGCTATATACCAAAATCCATTTAATTGCATCCTGATAGTAAAATGAATGTTTTAAACAAAAAATCAGACGAAAAAATTTTAGTCTTTGAAGGGTTAAGCTCAAATTTATTGTGCTAAATGCCGTATACTGAACCTTGAAAACTCTTGAAATACAAAAATTACAACTCACCACATTCCGATTTGCCACATATGTCATCACGCATTTGTTTTGGTGGAAGGACTCACTGCATCATTTATGTAGTCTCTTCACATTTCGTGTACTTCAGCCGTTTGCTCTTCATGCATCTGCCTTGAGAACATGTTACCAGAAAGTGACTGACTCCATCATATCTCACCACTTTGACTGGGGATGCCGATGGCCCTCCAAGTCTCTTCTTCATCGTTTCAACCCTCATCACGCCTAGTGCAGTTTCTTTCCTGTACTGAAAGTGTGTTGTATCTACAGATGGATCAATATGTTGATGGTACATAAAGGCAGTAACTACTGCCATGTTCAGTATGTTTGAAAAAAAAAAAATGTTCCACCACCACTTCTTTAAACATTGTCTTCATCTGCAGGATGTCAACAATTTATCACAGATATCAATGCATCCTATTCCTTTATTGTACATCTTGATGAGATACGGCTGGGAGACTAGCTTGTTGCTTTCTTTTCACCCTCCTTTCTGCTGTCTGAAGTGGATCCACACTATATTAGTTACCAGCAACATTTACAGCAAGGGTGTCATTTCACTTCACACACACCACAATACCATCTGGCTTGTCAAAATATCCTCACTCACGCTTTTCAACTTCATTCTTTGTTGCGAGAGGACAGCATCCTGTTCTGTTTCATGAATGGCTCCACAGGCTCGAGTATTCTTTTGAGTCAGTTCTGTCAGTAGTTTCTGGCTTGTGAAAAAATTATCAAAGAACACATGTTGGTTAGCCCTCTCAACTGGCTGCAACATTTCACTGACAACACGGAATCCCAGCAGTGACTTACTGTCACCCGCTATACCACTGTACATGAAGAAGTTGTATTAATAGCAGTTTGTGCTACACAGCATCCACATTTTATATACAAATCTTTCTGGCTTTTTCTTTATGAATTGCTTTTCACTGTGACTGTGATGGGGAATCATAGCTTCATCAATACTCAGTAACTCGTGGAATACACCAAATTGCTGATAACTCTTTTTGAGCATTTCAAGCAAAGATAACACTTTGGCTATCATTGAGGCAGCCAAATTACTATCATCAGGGAGGGTGCATTAGTAATCATTTTCAGATTGCAGATTGTAGTATCCACTTATAAGAAACAGTCCCAAGAATTTGCGCATCTCTTCCTCAGTAACACAGAACTTTGAATTGTTTTTGTCTCTCACTGCGTACAATCTAGTTTGTTCAGTCAGGTGTTTGATAATTTGTGGTATAAAACTTATTCTGTTTCATATGATTCCTTGCCACAGTGCATCTCACTCACCTTTGATGGAGCAGAAGGGGATTGTAGCGACAGCTTGTCATTCTTCCTCCGTCGCTGAGTTTGCCCTTTATCATTGTTCTCTGCATTATATTCTTCTGCATCTTCGCGAACATCTGGTTCACTACTAACATCATCAGGCATCCAGTCCTTGTCGAGAATGTCACCATCACCCTCATCATCACTGTCAAAAGGCTGATCTCCTGCAGCAGGAGGCAGATGTACCACGTCCACTTTGTGACTCTTACTTCTCTCAGCAGCATCTCTGGCTGCTTGAAGATGGTTGAATCGAGACTCTGCTCTTCCTGAACTAAAAAAAAAAAAAAAAAAATCATTATCATCAATATGGATAAATTATAAAGTTGATAATTGGGACTACTGATACAATGTGTGAGTTAAAATAATATCAGAAATATCGCTAGAAGTAATCAGACAATAAATATGAATTAAAAGTAATGAAGAGATCGAACTTTTCTTTTATTCTTCAAAACACTATAACACTATATTTAAACATCAGTCAAGTTAACCCACCCCGTTCCGACCGATTTTCCACCACTGACTCCCCCCAATCCCAACCAATTTTGGAAAAATTAGTTTTGGCTCAAACCTCTGCTTTTGGTGAGACACATCGAAAATTCGTAGAGAAATCGTTCACCTGAGGTTCGAAATACTCGATACCTCTTACCTTACAGGGTTTTCTATCAGGCTGGCTCCAAAGAAAATGAGTTCTATGGGAGGGTAACTATTCCACACCACTCATAAACAGTATTTATTTGTTTATTTGTTACGAATTTATATGTAGTACGAGAGAATATTGGTTTCACACAGTAATATAGGCAATATAAGCATTGTTTCGCTCACCAAACACATCAACATACCTGACCTTTTTTGGCAACATTACCTGATCATCATTTCTGACTGTTGCTTCCTCTAATGCTACGTAAACTTTGCCCTCCACATTGCCATCGATTGGGGAATCACTCTGGCCCTGAATTTCATATCGTGGCACGACATGTCTTTACTGGCCAGGTCACTGGTAACAGGTGAATTGCTGAGACAATGGCATGTGGGGGGGGGAGGTCATCCTGGGTAAGGCATTGTCCCTGCCTGGCTTCTTGTAGAGGAAGGTGTCCCGTGTACAGTATAATACCAAAAATCATGTGCGAAAATTGAAAATTGTGCAAATTAGGGACCTTGCAATTGATGCGCATTTATATATGTCAACGGGACTGACAGTGACAAAACGTGTGGACGTATATATACGTCAACAGGACATGGCGGGTTAAACAATTACTCAAATAATCATACATGTAGCTAACATCGGCATCACATAATGAAAGGCAGAAAACTGTCAACCAACCTGCAAAAGTGTGATGTTTCCATTGTCAGCAGACTTGTAGGTTCTGTGTCTGAGGACAAGTGAACATTTAGCAATACTCAAGGCATGGCCAGTGAGCTTATTTATCCTGGGGAAGTTCAGTTGTGCAAAGTGTTAGCTTGTTTCAGCCTGTAAAGTAACTATGTACTAGTTGACTTGAAACCTGCTTACTCCTGTATGATAATGGGTACATTTTTTAGGGCAACATGCCAACGTTCCCATTTTCTGAACATCCAAATATATGCTACTCTATCTTTACAAAGTTTTTCCCTTTTAGTCTATGAATGATTTTTCATTCATTCATTCATTGCCAGACGCCATGTATCCCAGAAGCGGGGTGGCCAAGGCTTAGAGTAAAATTGTTTTACAGGGAGGGGCACTAATCCTCCACCAACCCCACTTAATACATAGGGAGCATGGGTGATTTCAGTAGATGTAAACCACCCAGCATTGTACATGGTTACATGGCTTAGAGGAAGGACGAGCAGGAGAATCCTGTTGTCACCAGCGGTTGAATAATAAAGTCCACCTATCCCTCTTCCATGAACTCTGAGTTACCTGATTTTACAGGGAGGGGGACAAATCCTCCACCAACCCATTTGGAATGTAGGGAGCACGTATGATTTTGACATATGGTATTAATATGCTTAAATTTGGCGGATGATCTCTCCTGGGATGAGGTCGTGACCAAGAGTGATTATTGTTTGGTACTGGCAAGGTAACACCCTCCACTACACTTCTCCTCCTCCTCCTCCTCCTCCTCCTCCTGCTGCTTTGTGGCTCTCTGGTGGTATCAGTACTACTATGGCACTGCTCGTTCCGAAGTACTTCTCGGTAAGGTGGGCAGCAGCTGCTGCTGCTTCTCTTTTGGGCCTCACTGCTGCTATTGCTGCTGCTGCCTGTGTGAAGAAGGCATCTGCAGCACCAGCATCGGCACTGGCAGCAAATCAACTGCATTTCTCACCTGACACTTACCGACACACCACCATCACTTCTACTGGCAGCAACAGCAGCAACCACCTTCCATAAGCTAGTTCGTGTTGTCAGGGCTTCCCCCACCCCCAGTACATACAACAATCATCGAGGAGGTAGTAGGCGCCATGACTGATCCCCATCATCGGCCACACACGACTCCTCACGTCAGCCAGACTTCAAGTTTCACCCACACTACTCGGGACCCTCAAGGAGCTCGGGCCTCTGCATGTGGGCTACTCCAGGCCGTCACGACAATGGCGAACATCTGGCGCCTCTGCCGGGCCCTCGTTGAGTCCTCCTCCTGCAGTTCCTCTAGAGAAAGGAGAAGAACAAGAAGCCTCCTCCTCTCTGGGCTGCAGTTGGCAACGAGGGCCACTTCAAAAGGCTTGTTGGCGACAGCCAATGAGCAGTGGAGGACAAGGAGAAACGAGTTCTCCTCCTCCTCCTCCTTCTTCTTCTTCTTCTCTCCCCCCACAACGAGGGGCGAGAGGGGAGGAGCCGGTGCTCGGCAGTCTGTTCACTGACTTGGCCAATGTGACAACCAGACCCTTGCAAATGCCAAGTACTGGTAGGTGTCGATTCTCTGTGGACCGACAGAAGCACGGAGTGAGGGATGCATCAGGCAGCCGTCTGACACGCACAACAACAACAACAACAACAGCAGCCTGCTGCTGCTGCAGCAGCATTGTTACCACCCTTTCCACTTCTCTTGCCTCTAACCTTCCCGTACACCACCCCCAGCCCCCGGCGGCGCGCCACGCACGCTGTTCTTCGGGGACCGGCACAGTTCGATTCAGACCCGAGCGGACCCGAGGCTCTCCCCACCACCAGCAGCAGCCCCTGCCTGCCGCTGACTACGGTGGTCATTGGCACGCTGGCAGCTGCTGCTGCTTTTGCAGTGAGGAGGCGCAGGGAAGGGGGGGGAGGGCAGATTGCAGTGGGTCCCGGAGGCCCTTGGTTGTCTTTCTTATCACCCATCACTCAAGTCAAAGGGACGAGCACAGAAGGGAGAGAGCACAGCAAAGGTCGTCCGGGTATATTCTATAACCCAAAACAGACTACCTTCGCGGCCAACTTCTCCATCTGCCTCTATCTGTCCACTTTCCGTTCCACTACCGTTCTTGGGGTCAGTGGAGCGTGCACACCCAGTCATTCGTCTCTTGCTCCTGTGCCGCCAAACGAGAGCCACAGGCTCCTCGGACGACGAGGGTGTGCACGTGTACCCGGCAAACTCTTCTTGCTCCTCCTCGGAGCCGAGTTCCCACCCGGTTACACAACGGGTGACTGACACACTGACGGACTGACTGACCATCTGACTGGCTGGCTGAGCTATCGGGACCAATCAATCCCATTACCGTCGACCAGACTGGCCTGAGGCCAACCGACGACGACAACAGCAGCAGCAGCAGCAGCACAGGGTCAGCAGGACAGTGATCCACTCACTACAGCATCCAAGAAACCCCTCTCCACGGACCCACCCACCCACCCACCCACCCTCATCAAGGTTGTTGCTCCTTGACTCCTCAGAGCAGACCTCAGTATTGGTGGTGGTAGTGGTAGTAGGCCGCAGAGCACCCTTCGTCCCTTCTGTCGGAGACCCCGATTTAAACAGGGATAATACTTTCTCGGGAAATACACAGTTTATATTTGCTGAATAAAGACTAAAGATTTTAGCAACAAATAATTCAAGAACAAAAATACCTGAAGTGGAAAAAATCATGAAAGAGCAAAGAGAGGTTTTACAGCTGATAAAAGATAGTTATTTCAATATATAAGATTGAATAAAGATTTAAGTTATTTTTGCACCGGAATAAATAGTCATCAATAAACTGATTTTTGTTAACATTTTAATGTTCCCAAAATGTGAACATTGGTGCTTAAAAGGCTAAATCTGATATTAGTGTTATAGCAACAAGGCGAGCAAGAAAGCTACTATATATGTGGTTGGATGTGAACACTTATACCAAAGACAGAGGGAAACTGTGTTTTAAGGACACTGTTAAAAACTACACATGGTTGGAAAATTCATGGAAACGTAATAAATGCTATTTTAGCGACTTTTCTCTAACCTCGCCACCACTCTGCTGGAAAAAGGTCAAATGCACCCAACTAAACAAAACTGGATTTTATTTAGAAACTATTAAAGATATAGCAGAGGTCTATGCACATCGTTAAAAAGCCTATGGAAGAGTAACAAACAATACATAAGGGGCTTTTCTATAAATTTACCATCATATTATAGAGAAAAGAAATGAACGAAAATTAGTATCCCCACCGGGTTATCAAGAAAATTATTAACACGTGGACAGCGGCAAGAGGGGAACACAATAGGCTCTGGTGCGGCAATAATACCAACTTAGCGACCATTTTCAAATAGCTTCAGGCGTACATCATCGTCTTGGAAATGGGATTACACACCAACCCATGAAATGTTTTCATGCAACTCACCCTAATTATGGAGATACTATGCCTAGAAATTTCCCATTTGGCAGGAAAACTTGCAACTAACTATATGAGCAGATTCCACTCTTGTGAAAGCCTCAGTGAGATACCAGTTAGTCCAATAAGCCATAACTAGAGCATGTCATGTAACTTTTGGTAATTAATTTCGTATCTCCTTCTCTTCCTGTAGTCACTGTCAGTCTTGTATTCAGTTTTATCATCAAAAACTCTTTTTTGAGACAGGCTTCAGCATTCCTTGAGTGCTAACACTATGGCAAATATATCATGAAGTGCATGACTTTCATTCATGGTAGTTACTACAACGTTGTTTTTCTGGGTTCAACCTAAAGTTTGAGAACGAGAAATGACAGAAGCCTAACATCTCCCTAAACCTGAGTGCCGTTGCTATATCAAGAATCTTCATGGTGCGTTGTTAAAACTTTGACTGGTACAGTATGAGGTACGCTGCATGCCCCAAAAGTTGACGCATGTTATTAGGTAAGTCACATACTCCAGGTTAAAGCTACATTACACCTATGTACAGCCGTAGAAATTTCACTGAATGAAAACCTAATAAATGCTACTTCAGTGTTTTCAAAAAATTCGCCGGCACATAACTGAGAACAACCAGAAAGCGTCAAAATGGGCACACAAAGTGTCAAGTGTGTAATCTGTCATGCTTTGGCAAGAAAATCTAATGCCCCTTAACTGCTAGGCTGCTCATTCTGAAACAGGGTGGATTTTCTCACAGTGTACGTTAATATCAGGTAAGGAAAGTGACCCACATTTTGTTGCACCCATAGGTTTGGCCAAATATAATGCTTGTCCCTAATTGTTGTCATTCCTACACTCACTCATTCACTGACATATACTTTCTTGAAGAATAAGGTCCAGGAATGTTAGGAAAACAAAATTATGCACGGTAGTAGGCCTCCCTCTAGACCAGGTTTCAGGCATGGTGAGGCCTCCTGGGGGTTATCTGCCATGGGGCATGTGGCATCAAGGTGTTCCATCCAAAATCGTTACCACCGTCAGTTTCTTGCCTAGGAACACAATTTTTGGCACAATAATAGAGGCTCATTCCCACCAAATTACAAGCATGGTAGAACCCCCGAGGGTCAGGAAACGGGGGAAGCCCCGGTGGTCTTGGCCAAAGTCATAGTGCATGGCCAAAATTTTTAACAGAATAGTACGAGATTGTGCTTGTTGGTAGATATTCACTTCGGTCTCGTCTTGAGAAGTGTGGAACTGCTGAGGGTTGCCTGTGCAGGGGAGGTAGTGGTCCCTGAGGTTAATGGCAGTCATTATGCATGACCATAGCTTTATCCTTGGGACAAAGAGTTTGCATATTGGTAGGTATTCACCCTGGTCATATTTTAGGTAGGGAAGGATCTCCGTTGACCGCACCCTATTGGAGGGAGGGGACGGCCCCCATGGGGGACAGTGCCATAGGTTTTTACATAAGAACATAAAATTTTGCACAGGGATAGATCTTCACTGAAGCCAAGTTTCAGATAGGGAAGTATCCGAAGGCCACCCCAAAGGAAGGTAGGGAGAGGGGATGGTCCCAGGCATTCTGGCTAAATCCTTTGTGCACAATCATAGCTTTAAACCCACGAACCCAAATATTGCACACAGGTAGACGCTCGTGCCAATCACGTTTTAACCAGGATGGTACCCACAACAGCACCACCCCCGGGGGACATCAGCTAGGAGAAACAAAGCCGTAGCTTGTACGTATGCTCAAGAACAGGCCTTCACTCGGCCAAATTTTCAAGAGGGTGGCACCCACTGAATTAGCCTCTGCACTTTCCCAATGAATAATACTAATTTTCCCCTTTTCAGATTTGCAGGAGTGGGGCGGCTGTCAAAGATGACCTTTGTGTTGTTCTTCTCTTGTCCAAAACAACAACACTGGTAAGCTTGCCCTTTCGAACACATTCCACACTCTCATGTGTGGATGCTTATAACTTCAAGTTAAGGCATTATAAGATCCATAAGAATAAACCTCAAGGATATAATATGCACCAATGTCTGTGTCTCTTGTGACGTACAGTCTTCCCTTCAGTCTGGTAATGTACTTTATACATTGTTTTCGCTCCCACTCAAAAGCTGAATAAAACTGTCTGGAGGGTGCAAGGAAGTGTTTAAACATCTCAAAGTAAACATGCCTTGATTTTTTATTGTGTTGTTTGACTGAGCTTCGTCTAAACGGGATAAAAGGATTATAACCTGACCTTGTCCTGTGGCCTTGAGCTTTGACCTCTGGTTCCCGAAGGCTGCAGGTTTATTCCATAGCTGACTCAACATTTCCGTTATGGTCAAAACTGGGTTATTTTATTAAAACACACACACACACACACACACACACACACACACACACACACACACACACACACACACACACACACACACAAATGTTCAGCAAAACCTAACATCTGTTCTCGCCTCGCGAGTGCGAGTGTAGAAATACTGCCTTGCGTGCATGTACTGATTCTCCAAGGCATGCAAGTGAAGCGACTTAAAATTGTAAAATAGCAATGCAGCTTTAGAGGGCAATTAGCATTTACTTTCAGCGTGGTGTTGCGTTCTGCTCTAGTTTACTTGTTGTCAAGGGAGTTGGGAGCGTTGTGTTAATATTGGACGAGTTTGGACAAAGAGAGAGAGAGAGAGAGAGAGAGAGAGAGATTACACTAACTGAACATCCTAGAAATTCCCAGTGAACACGGATTGTATGTAAAACGTACTGTGAAAAAAGTTACCCAAACTTCAAACTGTTTCAGAGTTATGGTGGGTGATTAAAGGGTCACCACCAGTTTACAAACAAATATGTAAATAGTTCACAACAAAACTGTTCTGCCTAATCATTTTTCACACATGAGAAATATTAATAAACTGGGTATGAATTTGCTGAATATTAGAAGAAATGAGAAAGAATAATATGTCACCGCGAATTATATTCTTTTCACGTTAAATGCAAGTGTTGAATTTGGCCAGTTCATCTCTCCAGTCCTATGAACTATTTTGCGTTGTATTCTTGTAATATCCAGACAATTTTTAGTTTGGGGGACGCTTTTCGAACGAGGGAGATTCGATGTAACGTTTATTAACTCCTTCACTACGTGGTATCCTTCCATATTTTGAATAACATCGACCAGCAATAGCAAGGATGAAATATAAATGACGTGGGCTTGTTAAAGTGGTTATAGGAGATGTTTTAGTTAAGTATCAAAGCCACTATGCACCTCTTTATGCTGTTCCTTTACATTCGCACGTTATTAAGGATTATTTTACTAGATACTTCCGGGTTAGTTTTTTCCAAAAAAAAAAATGTTCGAAACAAAATATACCCCCAAAATGATTTTTTACCCTCCGTACGAACGACCGCGGCGATACGTTTATTGCCGGTCTCGCTGACTGGACGCATCAAGTGCAGAAAACACCTTCATAGATTTCAGTTGTAACGTAATTAGACAAGCACGGGTGCCTCCGTGCGATTAATCACATCCAATACAAGTCATATGCCTAAACCTCCACGGAAACTTAAAACGACAAGCTTGGATCCCTAACTATTGGGGCTTCGTCCACCCAGGCCCCCCTCATGTATATAATTCACTTCATGTCGTGCACACTCTAGCAGGACTTCAATTATTTCTGAGGAAAAATTATTTGACACTAGTCACACTTAGCAAAAACTGGCCCGTGCGTTAAGAGCATTGGGTAGTATTCCCGTATTTGGTAGTAATTACATAGCCTTTAGATGGGGTCGGCAATGGTAGGTGTGATCATAAAGCAATATTTACGAACAACGGAAGACATCCATACAAAAGTAACGTCAGTTACTAGAATAACGCTGGGCGATTGTATGCCAACATTGTCAGGTACAGTCACCCCAAGAAGTGATGGCAGAGTTTCAGATTGCTACGGTCACTCTGCTCTGACAGGTGAATAACGAAAACTTGATGAATCTAAGGCAAAACTTCTGTACCTTCATTATGTCATACCAAATATAAAAGATAGTATATCTTTATAAGAACAGTGTAAAATGAATGACATGAGGCAATGATATATTAGAAGTTAACACTAAGAAACATTCCCGGTTTATATGTGTAACGTGTTAATCCGCGTGACGCACAGTATATCTCCGTGTTCATGATGTATTTACTTCCTAGGATTCGAATACAGATGATCGAGTTTCGAAAGCCAGTTGAGGAAAATTCTTGTGACCACATTACACTACTTGATTTTCAAATGCAATGGTTATTATATGTAACAATAAGGATGTCAAAACAATGAAATTATTCTTAGCAATGATACCCTACCCAAGGTAGTAGCTAGACTTTTCTGCTCTTTATTCCGTGTCCTCCCCTCGGATATAATAATTGTATCTAGTTATTTTATTCTCTGTGGGCAATTGTGTGTGTGTGTGTGTGTGTGTGTGTGTGTGTGTGTGTGTGTGTGTGTGTGTGTGTGTGTGTGTGTGTGTGCGCGCGCGCGCCAAAGCAAGATAGTGCAAGCAGAGTGAAAGAAGAGTGTTCGGTAAATGTGGAACCGTGCATGGAAGAGTTTGAAAGGAGTGAGAGTATTTTAGGTTGGAGATATGAATGGAAAATTAGGGAATGTGAAGCTGGATGGAGTAGTTGTGAGTCAGATGTGCCTGCAGAAGGATGAGAATGGCAATGCTCTGGTAGACATTTGTGCAGGGAGGAGGTTGGTGATAGCCAATTCCCTCTTTAGACACAAAATGAGCCACAGGTAAACGTGACGAGTGATGAGAAGGGTAGGTGGTGAGCTGAACGAATGGAAGACAATGGTTGATAATGTGTGTAGGGATGATAGAATGAGAAGGTGTGTAATGGATGTAAGAGCGTACAGAGATTGGGGGAGTGGACATTCTGACTACCACTTGGTTGTCGTGAAAGTCAAGGTGAAAAAAAAAATGGAGGAGGAATAGAAGGGAAGAACAATAGGAAGTACTCCATGCGGAGGGTAGAAAGGTTGCAAGAGAATGGAAAAACGGTAGAATTATGAAAGAAGGGAAGGAGCGATTGAGTAAATATGATTTGGAGCAGATAGGGAACATGGAAGGTGTATGCAAGATATTCGCGGAAGAAATCTGTGCAGCATTTGAGGTGGTGTGTGGGGTGAAGAGAAGATTAAAGAGGGTGCAAGGAAAAGCATGTTGGAATGAAGAGGTAAGAAGGCTGTGGCACAAGAGAAGAAAGCATATATTGTGTGGATGAGAAACAGGGGCGTGGAGGAAGTTGAGAAACAGAAGAGAGCTATATGTAGAGAGGAAGAGAGAGGTGAAGAGATTAATAAGAATAAGAAGAGGGTGGATGTGGAATTTTGAAGGAATATTAGTGTAAAGTGGAGGGAATGTAAGAAAATGTTCTGGAAAGAGGTAAAGAGAGTTAGACAGGGTGATAAAGAAGTAAGTCGGGGAGTGAAAGACAAAACTGATATATTGCTAGCGGAGAAGGGAGAAAAAATTAGCAGATGGAGAGAATATTTTACGAAATTATTGAACACAGAGAATGAAAGTAATGCATATATAAGTGGTTGGGGAATGGCTAGGAGGAGGAGGGAGATGAGAAGAGAGGAAGGAATCAGTAGAATGGAAGTAGTCAAAATGGGGAAAGCCCAGGAATTGATGAAGTGTGTGGTGAAATGCTGAAGCATGGGGGCGAGATAGTAGTACTGTAGAATGGATAAGGAAGATGTGGAGAATCCTGGGAGGAAGGTAGAGTCCCGGAGGATTGGAAGTCAGTATAATTTTTTTTTTTTTTTTATGCGAGGAAGAAGGAACCAAAGGCCATGAGCCCACAGTAACAATTCCCTCCAAGAGAAAAACAAAATACAATAGAGAGCCAAATTCAAGATCCGATCATTTTGAGATGCCTGGACACACTGCGTTTGAAAGACTGGAGATCATAGGCAGCAGGAAATGCAGACAGAGGGAGACAGTTCCAGAGCTGACCTGTTTCATAAATGAAGGACTGGGAGTAACGGTTAACTCTTGCATTAGAGAGTTGGACAGAAAAGGGATGAGAGTTTGCTGCCAGACGGGTGCTACGCGCCCGTCGTAGAGGTGGAGGAATGCAAGCAGACAGTTCAGAGGAGCAGTGACCATTAAAGTAGCGATAGAAAAGAGATAAAGATGCAACAGTGCGGCGAAGAGACAGAGGTTGAAGGGAGTCAGTAAGAGGAGAATTAATGAGTCGAAAAGCCTTTGACTCCACCCTATTAAGAAGAGCTGTATGTGGGGAGCCTCCCCACACATGAGAGTTGTACTCCACACAGGGACGGATAAAACCCCTGTATAGAGTCAACAATTGTGCAGGGGTAAAGAAAGAGCGGAGTTGGCTTAGCACACCCAATCTCTTGGAAGCAGATTTTACAAGAGATGTAATATGATCTTTCCAAGATAAGTCCCGAGAAAATGAAACCCCAAGCATGTTCAAGGATGATGCAGGATTAAACTGAATATTATTAAACATTAGTGGGTATACCTGTGGAAGATTTTGTCGGGTTGATAGGTGTAAGAACTGAGTCTTAGATGCATTAAAAACAACCATATTATTTTTACCCCTGTCAGAGATACGAGCCAAGTCAGACATTAGGTGTGCCATAGCCTCATCCCTTGTTTGTTGAAGTAACTGCTGAGATGGGCGTTGCGGGAACCGAATGGAAAGGTGAAGGGTGGAGTCATCAGCGTATGAGTGGATAGGGTTAGATGTACAGCTTAGAAGATCATTGATGAATCAAAGGAAGAGAGTAGGTGATAGGACAGAGCCCTGAGGAACACCACTGTTGATAGATCTAGGAGAAGAACGATGGCCCTCTACAACAGCAGCAATAGAACGACCAGAAAGGAAGCTAGCGATGAAGGCACAGATAGAAGGATAGAAACAGTAGGAGGGCAGTTTGGAAATTAAAGATTTATGCCAGACTCGATCGAAAGCCTTTGAGATGTCAAGTGCAATGGCAAAGCTTTCGCCAAAGTCCCGAAAGGAGGATGACCAGGAGTCTGAAAGGTAGGTGAGAAGATCGCCAGTGGAGCGTCCCTGACGGAACCCGTACTGATGATCGGAAAGAAGGTTGTGATAGGAAAGATGTCTTAAAATTTTTCTATTGAGAATTGACTCGAAAACTTTTGAAATACAGGACGTTAAAGCAATTGGACGATAGTTGGAGTGTTGGGAGTGGTCACCCTTCTTTGGGACTGGCTGAATGAGAGCAAACTTCCAGCAAGAAGGAAAGGTACAAGTTGACAGACAAAGGCGAAAGAGTTTGCCTAGGCAGGGTGTAAGCACAGAAGCACAGTTCTTGAGAACAACAGGAGGGACCCCATCAGGCCCATATGCCTTGTTAGTACTGAGGCCAGTAATGGCAGAAAATACATCAACTGAAGAAATTTTAATGTCAGCCATGAGGAAGTCAGAGGGGGGAAGAGATGGAGGAACAGCACCGGGATCATCTAAGGTGGAATTGGAGGAGAAAGTCTGTGCGAAGAGATTTGCTTTATCAGTAGAAGAAATAGCTACAGAACCATCAGAGTAGAAAAGAGGAGGGAAGGATGATGAGGTAAAGTTGTTAGAAAGATTTTTGGCAAGGTGCCAGAAGGAGCGGGAAGAATTCGAGTTGGAGAGCTGAGAGCATTTAGTATGGATGAAATTATTTTTAGTAGAGCGAAGAACAGACTTAGCACGATTCCGGGCAGAAACGTAAAGATGATGTGATTCAGGGGTGGGTTGGCTCCGGTACCTTTTGTAGGCCCTCTCCTTGTTGTGGACAGCATTAGAACAAGCGTGATTAAACCAAGGCTTTCTTGCGTTAGTCAAAGGATATGAGAAAGGAATGTATGCTTCCATGCCCGAGAGAATAACCTCCGTAATGCGCAAGGCACACTCAGATGGCTCCCGGTCATGGAAGCAATAATCATTCCAGGGAAAATCAAAGAAGTACTGCCTGAGGGCCTCCCAGTCTGCGGCTCCAAAATGCCACAAACGACGTTTCCCTGGAGGGTCCACAGGCCGCACTGGAGTGATAGGACAGGTTAAGGTAATAAGGTTGTGATCGGAGGAGCCCAACGGAGAGAAAAGATTAACAGAGTAAGCAGAAGGATTAGTTGTGAGAAAGAGGTCAAGTATGTTGGAGCTCTCTCCAAGGCGGTCAGGGATACGGGTAGGGTGCTGTACAAGCTGCTCAAGGTAATTAAGGATAGAAAAGATGTGGGCTTGTTCACCAGGTGGATCAGTGAAAGGAGAGGAGAGCCAAAGGTGGTGGTGAACATTGAAATCTCCTAGAATGGAGATTTCAGAGAAAGGAGAAAAGGAGAGAATGTGTTCCATCGTAGAAGTAAGATAGTCGAAGAATTTTTGATAGTCAGTAGAATTAGGGGATAAGTAAACAGCACAGAATATATTTAGTCAGAGAATTACAGGAAAGCCGAAGCCAGAGTGTAGAGAATTCAGAAGAATCGAGTTCAGGAACACGAGAGCAAGACAAGTCGTTGCGTATATATACACAACAGCCACCTTTGGCTTTGAAATGAGTATAGAGAAAGTAGGAGGATTATTCCCCTGTACAAAGAAAAAGGGGAAAAAGAAGTGTATTGTAATCAAAGGGGCATTTGTCTTCTTAGTGTAATTGGGAAAGTATATGGTACGATACTTACTGACTGAATCCCCACTGCAGGGAGTGGTAGGGTCACCTTGACATGGTGTTGGGGCTTGAAGCGTGGCTTGCAGTACCACCTACTCGGGAGGCATGTCTACCTTTGTAGGGTTCGGTAATTGTTGGCATCGTGGACCAAACATCCACTACGTCACTGGTGGAGAAGGCCTGCTGGTGATGCTGGTCATCCCTGCCCATTTGCCATCTAGGGTGGGACTGTTGCCTCACCATGTGTTAGCCGTGCATGGCGTCCCATGATACTGGGAGAGGGGAGTCCTGGGGGTTAAGTGATGCTGCGCGCTGCACCCTGCAGCTAGCAAAACACCTCTTTGGTCCCCTATTTTGTCCAGATGGGTGGACCGGCTGGGCCTGCCCATGTCAATCGGCTGGTCATGCTTTGGCTGGGGTCAAATGGGCACTGGGGGGGCCTGGTGGCTCTTACTGTTCTTGAGTCACCCTTGTCCAGGTCCTCCAGTGGTTACCTGCATATACTCCTCTGCTACCCCTAGGGTCATCAGTGGTTCGGTCCCTGACATATGGTCTGCCCCTGTTCAGCTCCGTGGTGGGTGGGGGGTGGGGGAATGAAGTTGTTTATTTCCGACATGGCCTGAAGGTTGACTTCCATATATCTGCCCCTGGACTGCCCTTTGACCCATCTAATGTAAAGGTTTCATCTTCAAACAGTGATTTGCTCATTGCCACATTGAAGCCTTATCAACAACTGGCTCGTTCGAAGTCCCGTAGGGCGTCTGGTCCTACTCTTACTATTCCGTCCCCACGTGAGGTCTTGCCTGGCGTTTACAACCCTGCCCATTTCACTTGATACCTGGTGATTCGTGCAGTGGAGGGTATCCCCGTGCTGGACTTGGATATTTTTGAGGTATACCGGACCATTGTTTCTGTTTGTGGTATGGAGCCAAAAATGTCATTACAAAAAGATGGGAGCCTCCTTGTGGAGGTCACCCCTCCAGATGAGCAAGATCGACTCTGTGCTCTGTCCAAAGTGTCTGGGGTCTCTGTTACATGCTCACTGCATCCCACTTTCAACCAGTCTCGTGGGGTGGTCTGCTCTCGAGAGTTGCTCTGATACTCGAAGGAAAAGCTTCTTGAGGAAATGAAGGCTTGTGGTGTTATCAGAGTTGAAAGATTCCATAAAAAGATTGGTGGTATCCTTTTGCTAAGCCCACCCTTTTGTTGACTTTTGATGCCACTCAGCTTCCCTCTTCCATCAAGGTTGCTTCGATGACATTAAAGGTAATGCCATATGTACCCAACACAAAATGTTGTTATCACTGTCAAAAGTTTGACATCCATCCATCCATCCATCATCTAATCCTACGTTGCCCCATGAGGAGCGTAGGAGCCCGGGGCTAGAAAAGTTGGTCCTGGCATTTAAGATGAGAGTGACCAGCCTCACTCATCCTTGAGTGGCATTACATGAGCAATAAACCCCAATCATCCCTTGGATATAAACCTTCACCAGCTCAATCCGATTGGAGCACCTTTATTACCCACTAAACCACCAGGAGCCAAAATTTGGTTATATGGTTACCACCCAGCGTAGTAAATGGTTTCCTGGCATACAGGAAACCATTTGGCTTGTCACTCAGTGTAGAGTCACCCACAGGCAGAAGAAAGAGGAAAGAATGAAGGAAAGAAAGACACAAGAGGGAGTGTAAAGTCACCCGCAGGCAGAAGAATGAGGAAAGAATGAAGGAAAGAATGACAGAAGAGGATGAACGGAAAGAAGGATGGAGGAGAGGAAAGGGCAGAAACCCGAGAGCAGCATTACATCAAGTAAGTGGATGGTGAGCACCCCCACCTACCACAGAAGTTTGACCACGTCAGTAAATATTGTCATAGACTATTGCACGGGCTTCCTGCAATATGTGCCATATGTGGAATTTCTTATAAGGATCTGAATTGTTCTGGTATGGAGATCTGTGTCATTTGTGGGGGTGACCATGCAGCTTCCTCGAAATCTTGTGACAGATACAAATTTGAGTATGAGGTCTTGTCTGTAAGCTCTCGTGAGAGGATTGCCTTTGAGGAAGCTAAATACAGGGTCATGTCCATGTATATTCGACCTGGAGTTTCCTTTGTTTCAGTTCTGTCATCTTATACTGTTCCTCCGTCTCAGGCTCCCATACGATCCATCCAGTCTGCTGGTGGTGAAATGGATTCTCGACATCACAGCCCAGATACTTGGTTTACCTTTAGTGTGTTCAATGGGATGTTGATTCCATTGGGATGCTGATTCCGTTGGTGCCCGTCAGCAACAAATTTGCAGCTTGGGAGACACTGCTGATGGAGAAGGCACCTCAGCTAGTACCCCCAGGAATATGTCTACGAATATCTCTGTGATTCCTTCTGAAGTTGTGTAGGCTGAGATACTTGACCCTCCCCTGTCCTCCTCCAAACACATTCGGGAATCCTCTGAGTCATTGATAGATGTCCACCCAACTAAAGCTTCCCATGCTGATCAGGGTGGTCCCCTTGATGGTGCTATTGTCCTGGTCATAGCCACAGTTGGATCGTGTCATTGTGGGCCCAGACCCCAAGGTTTCCCAACTATGGCCTTTTTTTGTTTTTTTATGTGCTCGACTCTGGGCATAGGCATCTCAGCCTGTTCCCAAGGCCCAGTAGTCCTCCTACATATCATACACCTCTACATGTCACCACTTCGGCACTAACACCCACCGTCCATATTGAATACATGCTAGGGCTGTCTCATACTGGACTGGTGTATTGGTATTAGTGGTGGTATTTTAAGACATGTCAGCGGGTCTTCTGGTAGATCGGTAAAGTTTGCCATAATGAAATTCAAATCCTTAAACTGTTCCCTTCCCCAGTGGGGATTTGAACCTGGGTCTGGTAGGACTGCAAGCCACCTCTCTACCGATTGGCTGGGGCTAAGTCTCCCACCACTTCTCAGGATCCTAGTCCTGCAGTGTGTGCTACTGGTTATACTCCTTGTGATGGCACTGTCTGCTCTGTTCCAGCTAAGGCAGTTTGCTGTTCCCCTACCAAGCCATCTCTTGCTCCACCAGAGAAGACGGCCATTGTCCAACCTTCTCCTTCCTCCCTTTTGCTATTTTCAGAATCGAATATTTAGGGTTCCTCATCCAAGGGGTTAACTGTGGTAAAGAAACCTGTAATTAAACCTAACCCTTGGTCAGGTCCTCGGAAACCCGTCAAAGTTCCCAGTGTCCTGAACTCTGATACTGAAAGTACCCTGATATAATGCCACTACATTATGGGATCTATAATTCAATGTCTTTGTCATGGTTCATGTGCTAGTTGGGAGGAATTGTGTAGTCTTATTGCCCGCTTTCCCCCAGTATGCATATGCATCCAGGAGACCAGAGTTCGGAATGCTGCTCCTTCCAGTCCTCCTGATTACCATGCATTTTATTCTGATCCTCCTCCTGGCCAAGGACATCATGGTGGTACTACTCCCCTAGTTTATGTGATGCCCCTTTCAATTGTCTGAGTCTATCTACTCCACTGCAGGCTGTGGCCATACCAGATTTTCCTTTGCCACCAATATATGGTGTGTAGTCTTTATCTTTCTCCAAATGCTTCTGTTGTGAGGGTAGATCTTGCCCGGCTTGTTCGTGACCTTCCATCTCCCTTTCTTATACTGGGTGATCTGAATGACCAACCCTATAGGTGCTGTGCTGGCTCCGTTGGTGGAGGATGAGGAGTTGGGGGTGATTAATTCAGGTGAGATGACATACTTTCATAGTCAGATTGGTGTTTTCACAGCCATTGATTTGTTTCTGTGTTCAGCTACTGCTCTTTTGGATTTTAGGTAGGGTGTGTTACCAGATTTGCATGACAGTGACCACTTCCTGATTATTTTAACTTCCACCGAGTGTGAGCCACAATGTCGTCTTCCCCATTGGCACCTGGATAAGGCGAACTGGCCACTCTTCAATGAGTTATGTTCCACTGACCGCACTGTCGACGATTTTGTTGGTGGTGATGAGGCAGTAGCATATATAACTGATGTAATGCACCCAGCAGGCCTTTTATCTATTCCCAAGACTTCAGGTCAATTTCCTAAATGTCCAGTTCCCTGGTAGACCCCTGAACGCACCTCTGCAGTGAGGGCCAAACGAGTTGCTTCCTCTCAGCTTCGCCGCCATTGTGGGAACACTCAATATTTGGTGGCTTTTCAGATGGCACGTGCTCATGCACATCGTGTAATGAAGGAGGCCAGATGTGCTTCACGGCGGGAGTATGCTTCCTTTCTTCACTCAAGGACTTCTCTCACCCAAGTGTGGAACTGGATCAGAAAGATTTCTGGCAAATTTCCTGTTCCTTCTCCTCCTGTTATTATCTGATGCAGGTGGGACTGTGATTCCTTCCTTAATGCCGAAGCTTTTGTCAGGTATTTTGATAATGTGTCTAAAATGGACAGTGAATTACCTTCGGCATGCCAACGTCGGCACTCGGAATCCCATAGTCTCAGCTTCACTTCTTCTGGGGGAGAGTCCTACAATGTTTCCTTTTCTGTTTCTGAGCTTCAGGCAGCTTTGTCACAGTGTCAAGATTTGTCTTCAGGCTGTGGTGATATTCCATATGCCTTTTTACATCATATGTCCAACGAATCCCTTTCCTTTTTACTGGCACTATATAGTAGAATTTGGTGTTTTGGTGAGTTTCTGTCTTCTTGGGGTGTTGCCGTGGTTATCCCCATCCCTGAGCCCAGAAAGGATCACCTGCAGGCAGCAAATTATTGCCCCACCTCTCTGACCTCTTGTGTTTGCAAGGTGTTGGAGAAGGCGGTAAATGGCCTGCTTATGTGGTAGTTAGAGAGGGGCAATTACTTATCACCAGTCCCGTATGGTTTTCGTAAATTGCGATCTACCTCTGATGCCTTAGTGTCCTTAGAATCTTCTGTCTGTGAGGCTTTCTTTACTACACCACAAAATGGTCTTCTTTGATCTGGAGAAGGCGTATGACACTGCTTGGTGACATGGCATGTTACTTACTTTTCATGAGTTTGTCTTCATGGATGCTTGCCTATTTCTATTCAGCAGTTTTAATCTAATCATTTTGTAACGGTCCGGATGGGAGGAGAGGTTTCTAATGCTCGTGCACTTGATGATGGGGAGCCACTGGGAAATATCCTTAGTGTTACTGTCTTTGCTGTGGCCATCAACAGTGTAATCAGTGTACTTCCTGATGGTGTCCGAGGCTCATTGTATGTAGATGACCTTTCAATTTCCTTCACTGCATCTACAATGTCTCTGATAGTGAGGAAGTTGCAGCCGGCTCTTAAAAGAATTTCTGAGTGGGCTGAGTCTTGTGGCTTCCATTTTTCTTTAACTAAGACAGTGGCTATGCATTTTTGTAATCTTCTGGGGGATTCACCCAGACCCTGACTTGTATGTCTATGATCGGAGAATATCCTCTGTGGAAGCAGCTAGGTTTCTGGGTCTTCTATTTAATGAACTACTAACCTGGGCTCCTCATATTCGTTCTGTAAAGACAACTTGTTTTAAAGCTTTGAGTCTTCTGAGGATTTTGGGTCATACTTCTTGGGGGTGCTGATTGGCAGATCCTCCTCCTCCCGCATAGATCTCCTAATCCTTCCTAGACTTGAGTATGGGTGTGAGGTCTACTCCTCTGCAACAGATGCCCGTCTCTGGATATTAGATTCTGTCCATCATGCTGGTGTACGTCTGGCAACTGGGGTATTCAGGTCATCTCCGATTTCGAGTTTATTGGTGGATGGTGAGGTCCTCTCTTTGGCTTTACATCGCTAGTCATTGATGATGAGGTGTGGGTATCATTTTCACTGCCTTCCGGACTCAGTTTCTTGTGCCATGGTTTCCCAGGATTCCTGATCATCTGTTTTTGACTCCTCTCCTAGTTTCCCAAAGCCCTTTGGTTACAGGATCCGGTCTGTTATGTTGGCCCTCCTGTTCTAAGACTGACAGTCTGCCCACATTGGATCCCGAGGATAGGTTTTTGGCTACTCTCTCATGACATTCTGTAGGTCCATTGTTGGAAAAAAGGACATATTTCCCTCTCAGGCATCCCTCTCTCTCTTTTTAGAACATGCCTCCACTCATGAGGGTTCTGTCCCTGTCTATACTGATGGAACTGTGACTGATACTGGAGTAGGCTATGGTGTTGTCTCCCATTCCTACAGCAGGGGAGGTAGCCTTCCAGGTATTGCTTTAGTGTATACGGCGGAACTGCCTGCTATTTTATGTGCTCTCCAAATCATTTTTACTCCAAATCATTTTTTTTTTTACTTTATCAGTCTGCTTTTTCGATTTTTAGTGACTCCCATAGTGCTGTCTGTGCAGTGGAGTCAAATGCATCCCATCCACTGGTTATATCAATTTTAGTGTGGCGTTTTCTTTTTGGTCGTCATGGCCATTATGTGGATTTTTGTTAGGTTCCCGTGCACATGGGTGTGGTAGGCAATGAGGGCGCAGATACTTTAGCTAAAGCGGCATCTTCTCAACAGCCCCCCACCGACTACCCACTTCCCTTTTCTGGTGTAACACCTTACCTGCGGTACGTGATTCATATGTTGGTAGAGGCAGTGGGATAGTGTTGCTCATAATAAGCTAAAAGAAACTTTTCAGACAGTGTTGTCCCGAGAGTTCTCCCCTCCATGCCTTGGCGATTGAAGGTGGCTCTTGCCAGTCTTTGCATTGGGCACTCTCGGCTGACACACGAGTTCCTGATGAATGGTGGGACTCAAATGTACTGTGATGATTGCCTCCTTCCTCTTACTGTCCATCACTTGCTGGTCGAGTGTCCAAGTCTGGGGGACCTTCGTCAGAGATTCCTCCATTGGCATAAGGGGGCAGATGGTGCATACTGTCTGTCCTCGATGCATGAAAGGGCCTCCGGCAATTTTACTGTTTTTTTTAGTTTTCTTCAGGAGGCGGGCCTCCTTTCACTTCTATAAGTAACTGATATTTTATTAACTACTCTTTTGTTATTTTCAGTGCTTTATTTCTACTAATGGATATTAACTTTATTTTGGACATGTACTTTTAATCTGCGGTGTCACTTACCTCTTTGTCCGGTGGCATATGACCCTGGCAGATGCACTGCCAGATTTTAATTATATTCAATCAATCACTCAATCAGTTTTTGACCAAGTTAGGGAAATTACAAAGGAATTAGTTGGAGAAGAACAGGGAGGTTTTAGGAAGGGAAGAGGCTGTGTAGATCAGATATTCATTCATAGGTCTTTAATGGAAAAGTTTCCAGAGATGGGAAAGAAGCTGTATGAGACCTTCATGGATCTGGAGAAAGCATATGAAGGGGTGGATAGACTAGGAAAGTAGAAAGAATTAAGAATATACAGAGTAAATGGGAAGATGTTGAATGCCGTGAAGAGTATGTTTGTGGGTGCTAAGGCTGCAGTGTGTGTGGATACTGCACTGAGATACTTTTTCTATTTGAATGTTGGATTGAAACAGGGATGTGTCATGTCCCCATGGTTGTTCAAATTGTTTAGGGATGAGGTTATAAAAGAGATACAAGGTAGGGCAGTGGATGTTGAAGCGACCCTAATGAGAGAGGGCAGTGTTTGGAAACTCCCTGTACTGTCGTTTGCAGATTTTTTTTTATGCAACAGAGAAGGAACCAAAGCCCAGGAGCCTGCAAACAGTTCCTTCCAAGAAAAAAACAAAACCAATACAAAAGAGAGCCAATTTCGATATCCGTTTATTTCGAGATGCCTGGACACACTGCGTTTAAAAGACTGGAGATCATAGGAAGTAGGAAGTGCAGACAGAGGGAGACAGTTCCAGAGTTGACCTATTGCATAAATGAAGGACTGGGAGTAACAGTTAACTCTTTGCATCAGAGAGTTGAACAGAAAAGGGATGAGAGTTTGTTGCTAGATGGGTGCTACGCACCCGTCGCAGAGGTGGAGGGATGCAAGCAGACAGTTCAGAGGAGCAGTGACTATTGAAGTTTTGATGGAAGAGAGATAAAGATGCAACAATGCAGTAAAGAGACAGAGGTTGAGGGAACCGAATGGAAAGATGAAGGGTGAAATCATCAGCATACGAGTGGATAGGGTTAGATGTACAGCTTAGAAGGTCATTGATGAATAAAAGGAAGAGAGTTGGTAGTAGGACAGAGCCCTGAGGAACACCATTGCTGATAGATCTAGGAGAAGAGCGATGGCCGTCTACAACAGAGGCTATAGAACGACCTAAAAGGAAGCTATAGATGAAGGCACAGATAGAATGATAGAAACCGTAAGAGGGAAGTTTGGTAATCAAAGATTTATGCCAGACTCAATCGAAAACCTTTGAGATGTCAAGTGCAATGGCAAAGCTTTCGCTAAAGTCCCGAAAGGAGGATGACCAGGAGTCTGAAAGGTCGGTGAGAAGATCGCCAGTGGAGCGTCCCTGACGGAACCCATACTGACGATCAGAAAGAAGGTTATGATAGGAAAGATGCTTTAAAATTTTTCTATTAAGAATTGACTCGAAAACTTTTGAGACACAATTGGACGGTAGTTAGAGGGTTAGGAATGGTCACCCTTCTTTGGGATTGGATGAATAAGAACAAACTTCCAACAAGAAGGAAAGGTAAAAGTGTCAGACAAAGGGAAAAGAGTTTACCTAGGCAGGATGTAAGCACTGAAGCACAGTTCTTGAGGATAACAGGAGGAAGTACATCAGGTCCATATGCCTTGTTAGTATTGAGGCCAGTGATGGCAGAATATACATCAGCTGAAGAAATTTTAATATCACCCATGAGGAAGTCTGAGGGGGGAAGTGATGGAGGAACAGCACCGGGATTGTCTAAGGTGGAATTGGAGGAGAAAGTCTGAGTGAAGAGATCTACTATATCAGTAGGAGAAATAGCAACAGACCCATCAGAATAGAAAAGAGGAGGGAAAGATGATGAGGTAAAGTTGTTAGAAAGGTTTCTGGCAAGATGCCAGAAGGAGCAAGATGATACTGTATTGTTAAGTGAAGAAGGAGAACTGCAAGGTTTGGTGAATGAGTTTGGGAATATTGGTAAGGTGAATGTAGGGAAGAGTAAAGTTATGGTCATTGAGAGAAATGAAGTCGGTGAATGTACAGTGAGGCTGGATGAGGAGGAAATAGATAATGTGAGTGCGTTTAAGTACTTGGCTAGTGCAATGAGTAAGGATGGAAATTTAGGGAGTGAAGTGCTTGAAAGGGTACAATAGGAAAGAAGGGTTGCTGGTTCTTTGAAAGCTGTGAAAAGGAACAGGGAAATGAGCATGGAAGAAAAAAAGTCACTGCATGACAGTATTGTGATACCAACTCTAAAGTATGGAAGTGAAGCTTGAACCTTGCTGGAAGGACACAAGTCAATAGTGAGAGCAGTGGAAATAAGTTATCTGAGAGGAGCATATGGAATTACATGAAGAGACAAACTGAAAAACAAGGAAGTGAAGGAGTGCTATGGTGTTGATGTGAATGAGATTGAAAGCTTTAGGAGAAATACATTGAGGTGGTTTGGCCATGTGGAGAGGATGGAGAGCGAGAGACTAACGAGGAGAGTGTATGCGAGAGGAGGAGACGGAGGGGGAGGCCGAGGATGAAATGGAGGGATGGAGTGGAGAGGTATATGAGAGAGGGTGTGTGTGAGCTGGGAGCAAGGCAGTGAAGTGGCAATGGACAGGGCGACATGGAGGCGATTTGTTTGTGGCCACCTCTTACTGGACTCAGGCATCTGGCAACAGATAGATAGATGGATAGATTCCCTGTTGATGAAAATTTTTCAGTTGTAAGGAGATATGACAGATTTTACCCTTTTCTCTTAAACTGGACAGTACAGGACCAAAGCGTAAACTTACAAACACATGCAATGCAAATTTAGACACATTTTCAATCTGTGAGTCCGCAATATTTTTCTTTTTAAATAAACAGCAATGTGCTGCTTAACTGAAAATGCTGATTTGGAAGTTCTGGACTCGGTGATTTGTTTATGAACCTCTTCATTTTATTGCTCTTACGAATCATTTATGTACTGAGGATACTTGGCTATGACACATGTTTGGCATTCTTGAAGGAACTCTGACTTTCGGCAGATTTTCGAGGTTCTCTCTTTATATTTCATTCACTGATAATCTTCTGGCTCATACTGTCTCATAGAGATTTTTCTTAATGGAAAACTGGTGCCATCCACTCATGATGATTCAGGAGGAGGAAGGAAATTAAAAGTGGTGGTGGGAAAGACCAGAGACGTGAGAAGAATAATCTGATGCTAAGTACACCTCTGCAGCACTTTACGTGATTGTTCACCAAGAAGGCTGCAAGTTGTGATTGTTTATGGTGGATGAGTTACAAATTTTGAAAATTGTCTCTGTAAAATGGAAACGAAAGAACCAATTTTGCTGATGTAAATTCGCTGTCAGGAAAATGTTATCTTAAACAAAACTTTTACTGATAGTGAAATTACACCAGCAAAATTAGTTCTTTCGCTTCCATTTTACGGAAACACTCTTCATATTTTGCCACTCACCCACCATAAACAATAACAACTTACAATTTTCCTGGCATAGAATCATGTAAAGTGGTGCAGAGGTGTACTTTGCATCAGGTTATTCTTCTCACGTCTCTAGTCTTTCCCACTACCACTTTTATTTTCCCTCCCCCTCCTGAATCAACATGAGTGGGTGGCCTTCAGAGACCTTAAATGATTATTTCATTTAATAGGGATCCTCATACTATATTTTCCCATGTGTTCATATCTTTCTTACATTCGCCAAATTCATTAATATTTGATAAGTGAGCTCATTGGTTGGCATTATAGATGACCAGTGCACACATTCTGTTTCAAGACCAATAATTTGCTATGACAGTGCATCACAAGTCATATCACAGGTAGTCCCAGGCTGTTCTGAACGTGAATTGGTTTATGGAAGGCTGAGATTATCCATCTTCTGCAGTCCATGATCATACTTTCTGGGGATAAGGAAGTAGCTGAGTGACGTTTGTATCACCAGGCAGCGGAAACTCATGTTCGTTCGTTTTAAGATATCCTTCACCTGTAGTGAAGGCCGGGCCATACATTAGCCCGGTAAAACTCACGGTCACGTAGCTGTTACTGTATAATGGTGTCATCTCCACAAACTATAGCATGCTAATGGCTAAATTTGTGTCTAAAATTAACAATACCATGTTGTCTCAAATTTTATGGTATTAAAAGAAAAGACTGTGTGAAACAAGTACAGTTAAAACAAACCATTCAGTTTGGATATCTGCAGGGAATACTGATGTATTATTCGATGTGTTCATTCTACAGTTGCCAGGTTCACCCATCGTTTACTGAGATCAATAGCCTTACTCTCTGTAGCCATGATGAACCAAGAACACAGTTCTCTAGAACAGCAAGAAGTCAGTAATAATAAATATTATAATAAATTATTAAACCAATAATAATAATAATAATAATAGTAGTAGTAGTAGTAGCATTAGTAGTAGTAGTAGTAGTAGTAGTAGTAATAGCAGCAGCAGTAGTAGTAGTAATAACAATAATAATAATAAGTGATGCCAGGCACAACAAATCTCGCCCGACAGCAGTTGTTTTATTCTGTTAAATACTGAATCGATACTGTCATTTAGTGTCAGTATGGTACATAATTAAAGTCTAAGTGGTGCAAATGTTATCAAGTAATGCTTTCTGAAAATCCGTGGTCTTGCATTTGACCTTTCAAGATCACTCAAGTCAAAGGTCATGGTGCCAAATAAAAGCCCATATGAGACTTCCTATATCTTAATAACTCTAAATATCTATCTTCAACGAGTTTCGTGTTATTGCCCCCTGAATATCAGTGACCTTGAGTTTGACCTTTCATGGTCACTCAAGGTCAAAGGTCTTGGTGCCAAATGAAAGCCCATATTACGAGTTCCTGTATGTTCATAATCGTAAATATCGCTATCTTCATCCGGCTTCAAGTTATAGCCCTCTGAAAAGCGTTGACCTTGATTTTGACCTTTCAGAATCACTCAATTGCCTCCAAAATTTATTCACTTTCTTTTGGGGCCAGTGCCCACATATCCTGAAAATTTCATGTAATTTCATTCAACCATTTTTCCGTAACTTTGCTAGCAAACAAAGAATGAGACAAGCAAACAAACTCAACCAAAAACAATATCTCTCCAGACTCCGTCCAGGCGAGGTAACTAAAACACAGTAATATTGTCCAAGGACAGTTTTGATCTAGAAACATCCCACAGTCACTGCCTAACCATGTAACCCCACTGGAAACCGAGCAATAAAGTGACCTTGAGGTCAAGGTTGCTGATATTGTGCATGTCACCTTTGGGTATAAACAGTCAATAAGTCCACCAAGTTTAGTGACTTAAGCTTTAATCCTTCATGGAAAATTAGGTGACATCTGGAATATCCGGAAAAATCCCAATTTTTTTTACTCCCATCGATCTCAGAGGAAAATACTGATTGGAACCATACTCCTTTCTCTATGGTAGCCGCCTTAAAACATCTGTGACCCTGACCTCAGGGGCAAGGTCAGTCAACTTGGGCATGTCAGTATAAATCATCAAGGTCTATAAATCCATTAAGTTTGGTGGCTCTAGCTACAGTCTTTCAAGGAAGATCAGATGACATCTGCAATATCTGGAAAAGTCCAAATTTTTTACCTCAGGTGATCTTGGAAAATAATCAACCAAATGGAACAACACTCCTTTTCGCACTGCCTCCACCTTAAGACTAAACTGTAGTAAAATCTCTGCTACCATATTTGGCCAAAAGAAACGGGCAGCAGTCAGACTAAGTTGACCAAATTTGAAGGCTCGAGGCGAAATAGTCTTCGGAATGTCGCAGTTTTAAAATAGGTAGGAATGATAATAATACTGATAAGAATGATAAAACTTCCCAGAGGAATGTGGGAACTTTAATGATAAAAGCCGATGTCCAGTTTCTTCCTGTGGTTTTTAATTCTGGGAGGAGGGCTGACCCCCCTCCCCTCAAGAATCACTGGGAGGTCATACTCCCCAAATATCGCATTATGAATGAGAGTTCACTGTACAACATGTACAGTACTAGGATATCAAGGACATATCTGCCCTCCTTTCAATATTTCTTAGAATGTTAAATTTGTTTATGGACACTGCCTCTCTCTGTGATAATTAGAAAAGTGCATGTAGGGGAAGATTTTTGGAATAACCAAACAAACTCACCTGGAAAGTTTTATTCAAATTTGTCTCCTATTTCTGAGAGTTATTATTATTATTATTATTTTTTTTTGTGAGGGGACTGAACTAAGAATCACTGGGGGGGGAGGGGGATCATGCTCCCCAAGTATCGCATTACGGATGAGAGTCCCCCGTGCAACATGTAGTAAGGTATCAGAGCCTTATCTGCCTTCCTTTCACTAATTCTTGGAATTTTATGTTTGGTGGGGAGAGCAGAGTCCCCTAAAAATAGTGTTTGAAAACGTTATATAGTGGAAGACATTGCCAAGGAACCAGACGAACTGACCTGAGAAGTTGAGTTGACATCCCTGGGCCCACTTTCCCCTACTCTGACTGTTTTTATTTTTGGGATGGGGGCTGACCTCCCAGGAATCATTATGGCAGCACGCTCCCTAATTATCGCATTGTGGATGAGTCCATTGTACAGTCATAAGAAAAACTATCGTTACCCTTCAGAGCTATGCATTATGACACAATGACGATGTGTTGTGGAATGACGGGACAGGAAAGTTTGTACCGCAAACCTGTCAGTGTCAGTTATGTGAGACAGATATAGAATTTGTGCTAGAGGTAGTAACAGCTAATTAGATCGTTTGGCCTCTGTGCATAGAGACAATACGTTTTATTATCCGGCACCGAAATCATTAAATAAAAATATAACAGAATGGTGTAGAGTCGGCAACACACATGCAGACGGGCAATGAGTATGTGCACCCATGAAAGACGTAGAGTCGGCAACACACATGCAGACGGGCAATGAGTATGTGCACCCATGACAGACGTATGATAGCAATTCACCCAATACAAGACAAGTTAGTAAATTTAAGTGTAATAATGGTATGTATTGCTTTCTACATATAACAAATGTTGAGGAGAAGGAAATTAATAATACGTGTTCATTGCTTTAATATTTTGTATACCCACCCCCTGCTTCCGAAACAGCCTCTAGCCGTCGACGCATGGATGCCACTAACTGAAGCATCCACCTGAAGCATTTAACCACCCATCTGAAGCACACAAATGAACTCGTGCACCCCTGCTATACTCTCATTAAAAAAAAAAAGGCAGTCGATGCCTATAGTTTTTTTACACTTCAAAATAATTTATTTGTTGTATTCTATAGATAATAAGTGTTGAATAGCAGGAAAATAATGAATGTGCCGAGCTTGATTATTAATCTCCGGCGGGTCGCTCAGGGTAACGCAAACACGTACTCTATATTTCCCCGCCATATGGCTCATTCTTGCTCATTATTCCAACTCTTGTAATGGGACTGTGATATGGCAACACTAGATAGGGAAGGGGCGAACAGCAAGGACCCGTCCACATAGCCCAGCTAACGTTCGTTTCGTATCGAACATTCCTGGGGGTAACGATAGTTTTTTTTTATGACTATACAACATATACTACGATATCGAAGCCATATCTGCCATTCTTTCACTGTATCTGTTATTTTCTTGTATTTGGTGAGGGGAGCTGACCTCCTTATAATACATGGTTGCAAAATTGTATATAGTGAAAGCCCTTCCCCGTAACTTGAGGAGTAGACTGTAGCACCAGTCGAGCAGGGCAGTACTCCCGAGGTGGATGGAAAGCTGATGACAGGGAGTGCTGGAGTTCCCGTTTCATCAGCCCTCAGGACTAGTTCCTGACCATCCCCCTTTGCTGAACTTTTTCAGTGTCTCAGTTACACAAAGAGTAGGCCAGCATGCTCTCCAACACAAATATCTCTAACTATCTACACCAAACTACATGCACAGTACACATTACACTTCCTTTTCCAAAAATAGAAAAAAAATCATGACTTCTCATCACCCAGCCTCGGAGTCCCCAGGGGGGACCATAAATGCCCCCACTTTCCACCCCTCTCCCAGTGACGACTCGAGGTGCTTAGAACCACTGTCTGACTTCTTCTTCATTTCTGCAACATTCGCGGCCTTTCCTCTAACTTTCGCTCTGTTGAGCACCACCTCTCCTCCTCTAAACCTCACCTTTTTCTAACTGAGACTCAGCTGTCTGAGGCAACTGACAGCAACCCTTTTTCTGTATCCTCCTACTTTCTCTATACTCATTTCAAAGCCAAAGGTGGCTGTTGTGTATATATACACAACGACTTACTGTATCTTGCTCTCGTGTTCCTGAACTCGATTCTTCTGAATTCTCTACACTCTGGCTTTTGCTTTCCTGTCATTCTCTGACTAAATATATCTATGCTGTTTACTTATCCCCTAATTCTAATGACCCTCAAAAATTCTTCAACTATCTTACTTCTACAATGGAACACATTCTATCCATTTCTCCTTTCTCTGAAATCTCCATTCTAGGAGATTTCAATGTTCACCACCACCTTTGGTTCTCCTCTCCTTTCACTAATTCACCTGGTGAACAAGCCTACATCTTTTCTATCCTTAATGACATAGAGCAGCTTGTACAACACCCTACCCATATCCCAGACCACCTTGGAGAGAGCTCCAACATACTTGACCTCTTGCTTACAACTAATCCTTCTGCTTACACTGTTAATCTTTTCTCTCCGTTGGGCTCCTCCAGTCACAACCTTATCACCTTAACCTGTCCTATCACTCCGGTACGGCCTGTGGACCCTCCAGGGAAACGTCACCTGTGGCATTTTGGAGCCGCAGATTGGGAGGCCCTCAGGCAGTATTTCTTTGATTTTTCCTGGAACAATTATTGCTTCCATGGCAGGGAGCCATCTGAGTGTGCCTTGCGCATTACGGAGGTTATTCTCTCGGGCATGGAAGCATACATCCCTTTCTCATATTTTTGACTAACGCAAGAAAGCCTTGGTTTAATCACGCTTGTTCTAATGCTGTCCACAACAAGGAGAGGGCCTATAAAAGGTACCAGGGCCAACCCACCCCTGAATCACATCATCTTTATGTTTCTGCCCGGAATCGTGCTAAGTCTGTTCTTCGCTCTGCTAAAAATAATTTCATCCGTACTAAATGCTCTCAACTCTCCAACTCGAATTCTTCCCGCTCCTTCTGGCACCTTGCCAAAAACCTTTCTAACAACTTTACCTCATCATCCTTCCCTCCTCTTTTCTACTCTGATGGTTCTGTAGCTATTTCTTCTACTGATAATGCAGATCTCTTCGCACAGACTTCCTCCTCCAATTCCACCTTAGACGATTCCGGTGCTGTTCCTCCATCACTTCCCCCCTCTGACTTCCTCATGGCTGACATTAAAATTTCTTCAGCTGATGTATTTTCTCCCATCACTGGCCTCAATACTAACAAGGCATATGGGCCTGATGGAGCCCCTTCTGTTGTTCTCAAGAACTGTGTTTCTGTGCTTACACCCTGCCTAGGCAAACTCTTTCGCCTTTGTCTATCAACTTGTACCTTTCCTTCTTGCTGGAAGTTTGCTCTCATTCAGCCAGTCCCAAAGAAGGGTGACCACTCCCAACTCTCCTACTATCGTCCAATTGCTTTAACTTCCTGTATTTCAAAAGTTTTCGAATCAATTCTCAATAGAAAAATTTTAAGGCATCTTTCCTATCACAACCTTCTTTCTAATCATCAGTACAGGTTCCGTCAGGGACGCTCCACTGGCGATCTTCTCACCTACCTTTCAGACTCCTGGTCATCATCCTTTCGGGACTTTCGCAAAAGCTTTGCCATTGCACTTGACATCTCAAAGGCTTTCGATCGAGTCTGGCATAAATCTTTAATTTCCGAACTGCCCGCTTACGGTTTCTATCATTCTATCTGTGCCTTCATGGCTAGCTTCCTTTCTGGTCGTTCTATAGCCGCTGTTGTAGAGAGCCATCGTTCTTCTCCTAGATCTATCAACAGTGGTGTTCCTCAGGGCCCTGTCCTATCACCAACTCTCTTCCTTTTATTCATCAATGACCTTCTAAGCTCTTCATCTAACCCTATCCTCTCATACGCTGATGACTCCACCCTTCACCTTTCCATTCGGTTCCCACAACGCCCATCTCAGCAGTTACTTCAACAAACAAGGGATGAGGCTATGGCACACCTAATGTCTGACTTGGCTCGTATCTCTGACTAGGGTGAAAATAATCTTGTTGTTTTTAATGCATCTAAGACTCAGTTCTTACACCTAGCAACCCGTCAA
This sequence comes from Coenobita brevimanus, assembly GCF_032717465.1. Lineage (NCBI taxonomy): Eukaryota > Metazoa > Arthropoda > Malacostraca > Decapoda > Coenobitidae > Coenobita > Coenobita brevimanus. The sequence goes on from NC_137046.1 coordinate 21,078,253, forward strand.
AATCTTCCACAGGTATACCCACTAATGTTTAATAATATTCAGCTTAATCCTGCATCATCCTTGAACATGCTTGGGGTTTCATTTACTCGGGACTTATCTTGGAAAGATCATATGACATCTCTTGTAAAATCTGCTTCCAAGATATTGGGTGTGCTAAGTCGACTCCGTTCTTTCTTTACCCCTGCACAGTTGTTGACTCTATACAGGGGTTTTATCCGTCCCTGTGTGGAGTACAACTCTCATGTGTGGGGAGGCTCCCCATATACAGCTCTTTTCAATAAGGTGGAGTCAAAGGCTTTTCATCTCATTAACTCTCCTCCTCTTACTGACTCCCTTCAACCTGTCTCTTCGCCGCACTGTTGCATCTTTATCTCTTTTCTATCGCTACTTTAATGGTCACTGTTCCTCTGAACTGTCTGCATGCATTCCTCCACCTCTACGACGGGCGCATAGCACCCGTCTAGCAGCAAACTCTCATCCTTTCTCTGTCCAACTCTCTTAACTCTTGCATTAGGCAAGAGTTAACCGTTACTCCCAGTCCTTCATTTATGCAACAGGTCAACTCTGGAACTGTCTCCCTTTGTCTGTATTTCCTGCTGCCTATGATCTCCAGTCTTTCAAACGCAGTGTGTCTAGGCTTCTCGAAATGAATGGATCTTGAATTTGCCTTTCTCTTGTATTTTGTTTTTCTCTTGGAGGGAACTCTTATTGCTGGCTAATGGCCTTTGGTTCCTTCTTCCTCGCATTAAAAAAAAAAAAATTCACCTGGGAAGTTTCATTTAAACCAATCAAATTACCTAGGAGGAGTTACGGCATACACACACACACACACACACAGGTAACCTGAATCTGGTGCAATGGTATAGGGAGCGTTGCCGAACATACCATCCTCCTTTCTAGGATTTATAATAATATTAATAGCAGTAGTATATGGGTTAGCGTTAGCCTAAGTCTTCTGTGCCTTGCCCCCTTGGCCCCGCCCACTCACCCATTGGCCCGAGTAGGAGTTCTGGGAGGTGTTGGAGCCAGGGAAGCTAGTCTTGCTGTGCCAGCGTCAGGTAAACGTGTCAGGAGCTCTCGCTAATCGAAGCTGCAGAACTTTTACTTAACCAAGGGTTGCCATTCGTACGATAATTATCGTGCGTGTAGGATTAAACTGCCTCTGGTACCATGTACGTACCTTTTCTTGTTATCGTACGTTCTGTACGATAATTTTGTGGTTTATGGCATGTTTTAATTTTTAAAAATGATAATAAAAAAGCCTTTTAATCAAAAGTAAAGCTTTTCCATTGATAGTATGTTACCTGTAAAATGAGAAGTCGTGATTTTCCCTAGTGCATGTAGGGTAATTGTGTCTGTGAGATAGCTAGGCTTGTTGTACTGTACGAAATGTACAGGCAAATTTCCAGTCACACTTCCGGTTGGCCGTTAACATAATACTAAGAAATGATTCGGTTACTGTATCTGTTGTCTTTAAGTTTTCTGTGAAGTGTCAAAGAGAGATCTATTTATTGCCTATAAAAATATTCCTGCTAAAGTATTGGGTAATTAATTGTTTGTATATAATGCAGTTCAGGAGGCATTTATTTTGATACCGAGAAAGGAATAGTAAAAGAGTTTTTGTGTGATTGTATAGCCTACAGTATAAAAGAAATACTTATTTTGATACCAAGAAAGAATTGCCTAAAGTATCTTGTGTAATCAATGATTTGTAAATAGTGTAGAGGAACTGTTTATTTAATTTAATAAACGTTGATGAACTTAATTAACTTTTCTAAACTGAATATTATAAACCTCCATTAAATGACACCAGACACCTGCTGTATACAGTATGTGCATTAGCCATTACATATATTGAAACTTTTTTGAATTTCCATTTTTTTTCTTTTTTATTACATGAGACTATTGCTGTTTATATAAATTTAAAATACCACTGAAGACGTGTTGTTAGAACTCCATCATTTATTTATCATAATCATATTACTGTAGAGCATAGTTTAGTAGAAGCAGTAATAATATACGATAATTTTCACAGGCATCTAATATATTTTTAAGATAATTTCGGTGGAAAAACGATGATTTTGAAACATTAGTACGATAACTGGAGCAAAAAGATCTAGCAACCCTGACTTAACCCTTTAACTACAATGATATCTTTTCCATTTAACTAGGAAATATGTTTTCTAGTGATGGATGTTGGAAAAAAGTACCAAGGAACGTCATCGGCCTGTAATGTTTTTAAAGTAACGAAAGTTCCCTCTATGAAAGCAGAAAAGTATACATTCTACAAAGAACTTAGTGTTTTGACTTTTTCCTTATATTTGGTATCCACACACACACACACACACACACACACACACACACACACACACACACACACATTTTCCCTCTATAAGATTTCAATGGCTTCACGTGTATAGAATCAAATTTCTTATACAGCATTGTTGGTATAAATAATTATTAGCCGATATGCCTTATACTTTCGTTAGGGAGACAACACCCACGTGCTCTCTCTCTCTCTCTCTCTCTCTCTCTCTCTCTCTCGTTATAAATATTGAGGAAAGGCAAACTTGGCTGTAAATCAAGTGTGCTACATTTAATTTCTAATATTATCCTGACATTTCATATTACTGCTATCCCCCCCTGATTGAAAAGTGAGGGGGAACTTTCCCTTCTCCCCCCCCCATTATAGGAAAATACAAATACATATACTGTAATCATTTTGCTATAGCCTAAGGAGAGTATTATGATGCGACAGGTGGAATACAATTTATGTAAGCTACTGTATTGAGTAGGTGAAGCCAGTGACATTTCGTTTTCCTACTTCTGTACTTGATCCATCTAATTTTAAGGAAACTAACGAAGGAAATAAATAAGGAAAATTACAATATGGTTATGATGTTGTGGTAACTTACCAGACATGACAGAGAGATGACTTAATACAGTATGTTTAATAGTAATAGCGGCACAGCTCCTACTGTATGTGTTTTTGCCAAGCTCCGAACTTCCTTGGCGCCAAAACTCAGCTGCAGTTGCGGGAGGAGGCGGGTTGATTCTCTTCAAACTGATTTTGATTCAGTTAGCAAATTATCTCAGCCAATCAGCAACGAGTAGAACTGGAAGAGGGCGGGGCATTAGTAGGGGACGGGGCACAAGAGACTTGCTAGTGCTACCCGTATAGTAATAGTAATATACTCTTTTCACTCTATTTTGGGCCAAATTTTCGTCCTTTAGCACCTTATTTTACATAGCTCAGTGGCAGATAAAGACAATACCGGTACTCTGGTTCTACATCCTATCCATAACACTTGTTCGTAACTAGCATCATATGCCAGTGCTAATCTGGTGCTGTGACTTAGCAATTAAGATGGAGAGATGGTAGGCTCAATGAAAGCAAGATGAATATGTTTTCAAGTCAGAGGTCACGATTGTACTGATAAATTGTTAAGGTCAGAATGAGTGTTTGCTAATTTAAACTGGCATACTGATTAATGATACTGTTAGGAAAGGGAATTGCCAGTTAGGTAGCCGAGATTTTTCTCGACGTTTTCTGAAGTTTACGGTAGCTAGTTCCGGTACGAGTCAGAATTACCAGTTAGCCTGCTGTTGATAAGTGTAGTTATTTCGTAAGTTATGCATTAATCTAATGTGCTGTTTTTCTCAATAATGTTTTATTTAAGTGATTGCTTGTTAAAATTATGTAGTTTAAGTTCGTAAGGTAAAAGATTTAGAGTGTTATGTAATGTAAGACAACACTGGCATGTTTTGGGCTGTTTCCGAACTGGCAACTGTGCTCTTTCTCACGAATACACAAGAACTATGGAGAAGTAGACGTTTCTCGAATAATGCAAGCTTATATAAGGATGGGGTAGAGCCTGTTTTAAGTTTAGTCGGGTTTTAGGGTAGAGCCTGTTTTAAGTTTAGTCGGGTTTCAGGACAGTTTGAGGGAAGTGCAGTTGGTTTTCAGTGTAGTGCAGTGCTGTTAGTGAAGTTTGTGAAGAGTTGTTGGCAGGCATTAAGTGTAATTACTGTCAGTGAAGATTAGTTTTGGTATTTGTGCAATAAGTGAAGTGTTGGCAAGCATTAATATACTAGCAGTGAAGTGTTGTTAAGCACTAAGTGTAATAGCAGTAAAGTGTGTATAGCTCCAGTGCTTGTGAGAACAGTGAAGTTGAAAAGCATTAGGTGGAATTATTTGGAAAATAAAGACAGTGAACTTTAAGGAGCCAGTGTTTATTTTCGCCTCAGCTGATCTTGTGTACTGCACACCTAAAGGCTTTCTATAGAACAACTCACTGGGCAACGGCCTTCCTATATTGTACTACTGCTGTTGAAGCCTGTGGCGGTGTGGGGTGAGGATGTAACGGTACGAATATACAATGTGTTTTTCACCCTTTTTCCGTCCTGCAGATTCTTAAGTCAAAACAGCAGGAATTCGTATCTTTCTCATTCTGAGAGGTCCCTGATGGTGATGATGATAGAGTAACCCTATCATTCTGAGAGGTCCTCGATGACGATGATCTATCTATTTATTTATCTATTGCCAGAAGCCATAATCCCGTAAATGGTGGCTATTTGACTTTGAGTTATGTTTTATGGGGAGGGGAACTAACCCTCCACCAACCCACTTGTTGACAGGTAGGGAGCACGTATGGTTTGGTTATATGGTTACCACCCAGCATTGTAAATGATTTCTTGGCTTACAGGAAACCATTTGGCTTGTCACTCAATGTAAAGTCACCTGTAAAGGAAAGAAAAGCGATAAGAAGTGACAGGAAAGATGGGAGATAAAGGAAGAGAGGAGGGCAGGCACAGAAAAAGAATGATAAAGGCTAAGGAAGAAGTAGCCAGCACTACATCAGGTGAGTGGATGATGGTCGCCACCACCTACCACCTATGATGATGATAATGTGAGAATCCGCATCATTCTGAGAATCCGTGAGGTCCCTGATGATGATGATGATGATGATGATGTGAGAATCCGTATCATTCCCTTCCAAGCTGAAAAAATTTGTCTAAAAACTGCTAGAAAGAGAAAGAATAATCGTCCCAATACAACAGGGATTAAAATGAGACAAATTATAGATATACAGTTAGTGACCAGGTGGAACCAGGATATCTTGTAAGCGGGAAGGTTGGCGTCCACGTTACGGTTGGAATTTATGTCTCGCCCTTCCAGCACCACCTCACTCCCACCTCCACTGGAGGGTTTGATGCGGTAGACAAACGTTTATTTAGTAGTAAAGTTGCAATGAACTTAATGTAATAGAAATAGGAATAAAGCGATGAGTGTTGAGATAAGATGTGACTCACAGAGATATGTGCTTGTATGTAGAGGGAGACTTGTATTGGCTGGACATTTTAAGCACCGTGGTGCAGTGACGGATGTGCAGACCATAATATTGGTATAAGGTGGACAAGCTATGACACGAAGTCTAAAAGATTTATTTAAAGAATATGTATTTGAGAGGGAGAGAGAGAGAGAGAGAGAGAGAGAGAGTCAACAGGAGGTGTCAGCTGGAGGGGGAGACCGAATCACCTTGTATAGTTTCAGTGTAGGAGATAATGAGGTGGTGGAGAGGGTGAAGGAGGAACGAAGGAGGGAAGACCCATCCTGGAGGGTAGGGCAGGATGGTGGAAATTTGGAGAGAAAAGAGGTTTACTTTCAGTGACAGGTGCAGACACGATGAGAGGGAAAGATATTAGGTTTGGTATTGAGAGAGAGAGAGAGAGAGAGAGAGAGAGAGAGACAGACAGACAGACAGACAGACAGACAGACAGAGAGATTGAAAAAATACTGCGCGAATTCAGAAGACATAGTAACTTGTGGGTATAGGAATATGTGGGAAAGACACAAGATGACGCAGAACGGCTGGCGAAGTAAAGAAAAGTTTGATATAAGATAAAGATATAAAAAAGGAGGATATAGATTGATAAGTTCAGAAATTAAAGAGAAATGTGAGAAAGTTGCATCGAACGTGGATGCGCGCGCACGCATGTGTGTGTGTGTGTGTGTGTGTGTGTGTGTGTGTGTGCGTGTAAGGGAGAGAGAGAGGGGGGATGAGAGTTAAAGGGAAAGAGATTAAAAGTTCAATAAATACAATCATCATAAGTACGAAAAAATATAATAGCGAGGAAAAAAGAAAGATGCAGACAGATGCTCATAAAAAAGGTAAAGAAAAATTGAGAAAGATAGGGTATCAAGAGAAACAGAGAGAGAGAGAGAGAGAGAGAGAGAGAGAGAGATTATTAAGGCAGAACTGATGAAGACCTTGGGGAGCAAATTGGAACAGGAAATCAGAAGGCATATGAAAGGGCGGTGTGATATGCGAGGAAGAGATGAGAGGGGGAATGAAAGGCAGCAAGGGAAAGGAAGGAGAGCGTAACTATGTGGTCCAAGGTTGTTTGTAACGACACAGGAAGAAATTAATAAGTGGGGAACGTAGCAGGCGCCTGAGGAGATGTGTAGGGAGATAACTATACTTTAGATGTGGAGAAAGCAGTGAGGAGGAGAAGGTTTGAGAAGGTAAAGGGGAGAGAGAACAGTAGCAAACGCTTTCAGGGATGAAAATACTCCACACTCCAGGACTGACAGAGAGAGAGAGAGAGAGAGAGAGAGAGAGAGAGAGAGAGAGAGAGAGAGAGAGAGAGAGAGAGAGAGATACTCCCACTCCAAGGCTGAGAGAGAGTCAATGTAAAATGTGTGTCTGATGAATCCTTTTCATGTCAGGATTTCTCTCAGATGATTAAAGCAAGCATAATGAAAACCAGAAACGATCTGATAAGAGACTGTATTTCTGACTTATTACTTGTGACGGATAATTAATCTGAGTGGTAGGTGGGGACACCCATCATCCACCCACTTAGTGTTGTGGTACCCTTGTTTTTTTAGGGTAGCTCTACATTGAGTGGCAAGCCAAATGATTTCCTGTAAACCAGGAAAGCATTTACAACGCTAGGTGGTAACCTTATAACCAACCAACACGTGTTCCCTATGTGACGACAAGTGGGTTGGCGAAGGGTTAGTGTCCCTCCTTGGAAAACTAACTAAAAATACGAACAAGAAGCCTCGCACCAGGACTGACCAAAAGGTGACGACTAAGGACCGAATAAAGGAAATGATACGGATAGCTATATGGAATGTAAGGAGTCCAAATGGTGAGGTGAAAGAAAGAGATTGTCCAGGTGCTTGAAGGTGAGAAAGTGGATGTATGTGGACTAACTGAAACTAATGGAGAGATGAGAATGTGAGAGAATGGGAGTATGGATGGGGTATTTGCATGTAAGTAGGTGAGAATGAGAGGGCAAAAGAAGGAGTGTGTATTGTTGTGAGTAACAGATGGAAGGAGAATATAAGAGAGTATGGATCAGTTGGCTCAAAGATTGTGTGGGTAAGATTGAAAGTTGGACTATAAATGTGCGATTGTGTGCGTCTATGCGCCAACACAAGATCGTGCAAGTAGAGTGAGAGAAGAGTTCTGGACAAATGAGGAAGTGTGCATGAAAAAGTTTGAAAGGAATGAGGAAGTGTTTTTGATTTTAGATATAAATGGAAGAGAAGAGAACGTGAAGATGGATGGAGTAGTTGGTGAGTGAGGTGTGCTTGCAAAAATCGATGAGAATGGCAGTGCTTTAGTGAACATTTGTACTGGGAAGGGGTTGATGATAGCCAGTACCTTCTTTAGACACAAAACGATCTACAGATATACGTGGCGAATGATGAGAAGGGTAGGTGGTGAAATGAATGAACGCAAGGCAATGATTGATTAAGTGTGTGTGGATGACAGAATTAGGTGTGTAATAGATGTTCATACCAACGTTGGTGAAGTGGACTTTCTGACCACCATGTGGTGGTGGCGAAAGTAGGGGTTCAAATGCAAAGGAAGAATAGAAGGAGGAAAGGACAAGAAGAAGCAGTCCATACAATGAGGGTAGAGAGGTTGCAAGAGATGGAAAAAAGGCAGAATATAAGAGAGAAGTGGAGGAGCGATTGGGTAAATATAATTTGGAGCAGATGGGGGAGATGGAAGGTGTGTGCAAGATGTTCACAGAAGAAATCTGTGCGGCTTGTGAGGTGGTGTGTGGGGTGAAGAGAAGACGAAAGGGGGTGCAGGGAACAGCATGGTGAAATGACGAGGTGAGAGAGGCTGTGGCACAAAAGTAGAAAGCATACAGTGAGTGGATGAGAAACGGGGGCGTGAAAGAAGTTGAGAGACGGAAGAGAGAGTTATATGAAGAGAGGAAGAGGGAGGTGAAAAGATTAGCAAGAGAGAGTAAGAAGAGAATGGATGAGGAATTTGGAAGGAATTTGAGTGTAAATTGGAGGGAAAGTAAGAAAATTCTCTGGAAAGAATTAAAGATTGTGAGACAGGCCCAGGGTGCCAAAGAAGTTAGTTGGGGTATGAAAGATAAAAATGGTAGATTACTAGTGGAGAAGTGAGAAAAGGTAAGTAGTTGGAGAGAGCACTTCAAGGAATTGTTGAACATAGAGAATGAAAGCCATCTGAGTATAAGTGGCTGGGGAATGGCTGAGAGACGGAGGAAAGTGAGAAGAGAGGAAGAAATCAGTAGGATGGAAGTTGTGGAAGCAATGAAAAATGTTAAAATGGGGAAAGCCCCAGGAATTGATGGAGTGTTTGGTGAAATGCTGAAGCATGGGGGAGAGATAGTAGTAGAATGGATGTGGCAGATGTGGAGAATGGCCCAGGAGGAAGGTAGAGTCTCGGAGGATTGGAAGTCAGGTATCATTTTTCCCCTGTACAAAGGAAAAGGGGAAAAAGAAGTATGTGGTAATCATAGCGGCATTTGTCTTCTTAGGGTAACAGGAAAAGTATATGGTTGGATACTTAATGACAGAGGTAGGGAAATAACAGAGGAGTTAGTTGGTGAAGAACAGGGAGGTTCTAGGAAAGGAAGAGGTTGTGTAGATCAGATATTCATTCTTAGATCTTTAGTGGAAAAGTTTCTAGAGAAGGGAAAGAAGTTATATGCTGCCTTCATGGATTTGGAGAAAGCATATGACAGGGTGGATACACAAGAACTGTGGACAGTATTACGAATATATGGAGCAGATGGGAAGTTACTGCATGCAACTTGTATGGGGGTGCTAAGGCTGCAATGCGTGTGGATAGTGAACTGAGTGAATTTTTCTATTTGAAGGTTGGATTGAAACAGGGATGTGTCATGTCTACATGGTTGTTCAATCTGCATATGGATGGGGTTATAAAAGAGATACAAGGTAGGGCAGTGGATGTTGGAGTGGCCCTAATGAGAGAGGGTAGTGTTTGGAAACTCCCTGTACTGTTGTTTGCAGATGATACTGTGTTGTTAAGTGAAGACGAAGGGGAGCTGCAAGGTTTGGTGGATGAGTCTGGGAGGGTGTGAAAGAAACGGAATCTAAACGTGAATGTAGGGAAGAGTAAAGTGATGGTCTTCGAGAGAAGTGAAGTCAGTGAATGTACATTGTGGTTGGATGAGGAGGAAATGGAAAATGTGAGTGTGTTAAGTACTTGTACTTGGATAGTGTGATGAGTAAGGATGGAAGTTTAGGGGGTGAAGTGCTTGAAAGGGTACAACAAGGAAGAAAGGTTGCTGGTTCCTTGAAAGCAGTGATAAGAAACAGGGAAGTGAGCATGGAAGTGAAAAGTTATTAAATGACAGTATTATGATACCAACTCTAATTTATGGAAGTGAAGCTTGGACCTTGTTGGAGGGACAGAAGTCAAGAGTGAGAGCAATGGAAATGAGTTATTTGAGAGGAGCATGTGGAGTCACGTGGAGAGACAGACTGACAAATGAGGAAATGAAGGAGAGTTGTGGTGTGGGTGTGGATGTGATAGGAAGCGTTAGGTAGTTTGGCAATATGGAGAGGATGGAGAGTAAGAGACTGATGAGGAGAGGGCAAGGATGAGATGGGGGGATGGAGTGGAGAGGTATATGAGAGAAGGGGGTGTGAACTGGGAGCAGGACAGTGAAATGGCAGGGGACAGGGCGACATGGAGGCGATTTGTTTGTGGCCACCCCTTACGAGATTAAGGCGTCTGGCAATAGATAGATATATAATGAAAACCAGAAACGAACTGATAAGAGATGATACTTCTGACTTAAAACTTGTCGCAGATAATCAATTCGCCTGCTGTTAGCCAAAATGAAACTTATCATTAGCTATATAAAAGAAATTACCTATTCCTTAACCCTAGTCAGCTAAGCAAAATAATCTGCTTTTACTCCGATCGTTTTACCTGTGTACAGCCGTAACGAGGAAAGGTTTAGGAGGAAAAAGAGGCAGAGGAGATGAGTAATGGTATCTAAGCCCTTTGTCCGGATTCTCGTCGGTTGAGGTAGCTCCCTAGCACCTCCTCCTTAGCGTTTTGTTTTTGGATACGGCTGGTTGCTGTCAATTTGTATCTTTTAAATGACACAGAAGAGGATAGTAAGGAGTAATAAGTAAAATAAGTCTCTTAGGAAGAAGTGTTAGCGAGCTTCCTTTCCCGATGAGAATATGGGCCCTTGAATCAAACAACTTTCTTTTTTGTTTATTATTCCTTGTTTCGCATAATTATATTTATCTTAGAAGTAACTTGTATCAGAGGGGATTGAGCAGGCTATGTCTGCTCCCCCAGTTAGAAAACTTTATTCTAAGCTGAACTAATTCCTCTGGCGATTGCAGGAAAATAAGCTAAACATCGGGGTGACTATTCGCTATCCACTTCAACTGGAGTAAAGTAGCCATAATTTCATCTGCTAAACAGTGAAAGGAAATTATCGCTAGAAGACGTGCTGTTAGAAGTACGTAGAGCGGTAGTATTATGTTATTTACTTTATTTTGCCAATGAGCTACGAAGAATAAGATGCAAGAGAGCGATCTTCTCCGCCTGGTTAAAATGAAAGGACTATAAGTTGTGAAAAATGCTGGACGTATTAAATGCAAATGGTTGTTTCGACATGTCCACTTGTCTGGATAATAAATTAGAATGTATGTGTCAAGAGGCTGTGCCAAAGTAAATGACTAATAAATAATTGATCAATTCTTCACAGGAGCTACGTATAACTCTGACGGCAACATGAAAGAGGAAGTTAATTAATTAAGGCGACACGCTCGCACAGGTAAATTCATATTGATGGGTTAGTGAAGCAGAAAGGTTAGGGAAGCAAATGGAATTGGCAGTGCATTTAAGGTTACATGAGTCTGCCTTGCACGTCTTGTAGCTTCACTTTCTTCTACAATTTAAAAATCATGTTTCTCTATGTTATTTCCATCTTATATAAGCCAATGGGGGTGTGGATTCCTTCTGCTATATAAAATCACATGTCTACATTCAGAATACAGAACCTAAGAGCATCTGCTCTCGGAAATGGATGACATGATTTGCACAAGAAACTTATAAAGGGTATGAGCTTGCTAATACAAAATAATAAGGTGAGGAATAAATACAAGAGAGACATCAAATAACACGACAGTCTGGGACTTTGGCTGTGCAAATGATTATGACAGTGTGTAAATGATGTGAGAAGGAGACTTACATGTAACGTTGAGAAGGAAAGAGTCAGTAAGAGGATAGTCTGGGAAAAGAGGGTTGAACGGGATGCAGCTCAGCCGCCGACATTGATGGCGCCACGAGGCTGTCACTGTCACCCGGGAGCTGCTCAAGTTCACCCCAGGCTGTGTCTGTAGATGCGAAAGTTACTGGTTAATGAGATGTGGTTACAGTACAGTCACCATACGTCCACTTCGTACTGCGCCCGTAAAAGGTACAGTGCAGTTATTGGCATTGGTTAATGAGGTGTTGTTACTATGCAGTGACCAGGATGTCCACCTCGCACCCCGTGCTGCGTCTGTAGAAGGGAAAATATTACTGGTTTAGGTTAGTGAGGTGTTATTACAGTACAGTGGCCATTATGTCCACCACTCTGTGCTGAATCAGTGAAAGGCAATGCGAATGGCTAATGACATGTATGAGAAGTATTTTACAAGTGATCTGCTGAACCTGAATCCTCGTTTATCGGGGAAGAGTAACCGGTTTTTTAGGCTGCGCCCACACGTATGTTCAAACATGGGTTGGCAACACAGCTCGCAACATGTTCGGGAACATGTTTGCAGCAGTATTTGGACAGATGTGTGCAAACATGTTTCAGTGCAGCTTCGAACACTAGCAGCAGATGTGATGGGATAAGTGTGTCCATACGAGGCAGCTGAGACTTCATCATGATGTTGCCAACATGATCTGGACGCTGCTGTTCCCAACATGTTTGCAGCTTGTTCGTTACTGTGTCGCATACATGTTGCCAGCACTTGTTCGAGCACGCGTATGGACGCGATCTTAGGTGTTGAGACAGTGCAGTGACCATCATCTTCACCAGAATTTTGTCTACATTGGTGAAACTGAATGTTCTGCATTTAGGAATTCAAAGAAATCAAATTGAAATAGATCTCTTAGTCACTTCTGGGACGTTTGATGTTGTAAAGACAATATTCGCTGTATCTGTTATATAAGTCTAAGAAATTGATATCAAGGAAAGATGATCCGCCCTGATCAATCACTTTAGCCGTTGTTAAGAAAACTTAGGAAGATGCATGCTTTAAGGAAATTGCTCAGAGAAAGTTTATGGGATGTGATAAATAGAATTTTGTCCACACTTTCTTGTTCAACGATTAAGTAGCTAACATTATGCAAGCTATAAGAGCAAAACGATGTTCCATTGCAGGTATGTCCTCCGTGAACTGGACTCAAAACACACACACACACACACACACACACACACACACACACACACCACTCGCCGACTCAGTGGTAACACTCTCGTTTGGCATCTGCTAAGACGGGGGTCTGCGCCTTGCTCGGGATGCGAAAAGTTTCACTGACGAAACGGGTGGTCACCGTCCTCCTCGTGCAAGAGGATGGGTGTGTGCGTGTTGGAATGTCAAGGATTTGCCCTTAGATCGAATTCTGTGAGCTCACAGCTCACTTCCGGGAGGGTAAAATGCTGATGATCACAACCATCACGTGATCCTGACCGACCCGGTGACTTACACACACACACACACACACACACACACACACACACACACTAACGCGCGTCAGAATATTATTCTATACCACCATGGATATGCTTAATTTGTGATTTGGATACGTATCTCAGCGAACTTTAAATGGCAGTTTTACTGAAGATGAAATTACTTTCGCAGGTGGATTAGAAACAAATGATTTAGGTGTTACCTATGTGTAATTTGACTAGTTTATGGCAATGTAACCACCTTAAGACCTGTCATATTCTTTCCCTTATTATATAAATCTCTTAGGTACTTAGGAATGCAATTTTTTAAGCTATATTAAGACAAGTCCAAACGCTTCTCGTATGGTATATTCCTAAGTTCAAGTATTATTTTGTTTGTTTTATCATTCCACTGCACTCTCTGCAGCTTCTCCATGTACTTTACTTATTTCTATAACCAAAACTGACCTGTAAGTGGGGTGTACTGAACTGCTGGCTGGGTTTGTTTTAGTTGATGACTAGGCTATTAAACCCATGCTAGCGAAATATGTGTGTGTGTGTGTGTGTGTGTGTGTGTGTGTGTGTGTGTGTGTGTGTGTGTGTGTGTGTGTGAACAAAATAAGTAAATCGCTCTAATCCGATTTATTTAAAGTGTGGGAAGGCTTAAGGCTTACCCAAGGGGTAAACCTACAGACTTCGAGGAAAAAATAGGTGAAAGACCAACGTAAATGGGTTAGGTCAATGTGTAATGAGACAATGGACTCTTTCTGTGCGTACTTCATCCAGGCACTTCTTTCCTGACTTAGTTCCTTTGTTTTCTCTTCCTTCATGCTATGTTTTTCTCAGTCATCATATCGAACCATCTTCATCTTGTGTTTCACACCTTATTCAGGCTTAAAACTCACACCCACTAATATGTTATTTTTTTTATCATCAATTCATACTGATTACCTTTTGATAACCAGACCTTGTAAGCCCATTCTCTTTTACCCTTTGATCAACGTATTTTCCATTTCCATATTTTTTACAGATGTCTGTACTTCTTATCACGACTATTACTGAGTGCATTGCTTTTGCACCACGTTAGTTGCTTCTTAGATCGTTGCTGTACAGTTCCTCACAGTTCTGACTGGTACATTCATCACTGCCAATGCTCAATCTCTACATGTTTTGAATCTTGGTTCGAAGTGTCTCCAACGCGACGGGATGAGATGGACATGGGTGATAGAAATACTCGGGGAGGGGGAGGGGGCAACAGTGAAAGGGAGGGGGAGGAGCAGGAGAAGAAAGGATGCTTGCAAAGAGGAGCAGAGGTGAGGGGTAATTTTGGGGGTAGAGAGAGAGAGAGAGACGGCAGACCAATAAGATATTAAATTGCTACAGCACAGCGTCACATTCGTTAGCAAGCATTTAAGAATATTCTATAGACATGAGAAACAAACTATGATAAATATGATGTTGTAATAAATAACAACGCAATAACCGAATATTATGACCGGCATAAATATATAATAACCTAGTAACCGATTGATATAACAGACACGAATACAATTTGGGAAAACATGTAGCCTTCGAAAGTGATATATGTGCACAACGATTAGTGTTGGTAGCTCACGCATATCAGTGCATCTTTTCACTACGTCCTGCTCTCTTATTTCGTTTCAAATTACATGGGTACTGGGGAGGGATACCTTCATGTTGTAGCACTGATGTAAATGATTGTTGGAGCTGCAGGTTTATAAAAACATCCACTAATAACTTAGCTGTGATACCCCTGCCTGTCAAGTACCAAAAAGCCAAGGGAAAAGTTGAAGATATCGAGGTACTCAGTGGATACTTAAAACAATACCAACGTGGATTTCTTGACGATGTCAATGCCAGCCAATCAGCTTCTAGTTGCTGCAGAGGAGGAGGTGGCATTAGATAATGACCAGATCGACTACTAAGTATCTACCATACCCTCCTCAGCACACCAGCTTCTTTTACAGAGCAGACACATCATCTAGAGTGAGTATAACATGTTTTTAGAACAAAAATTGATTAACTCATTAATTTCATTAATGTTCATTTCACACCATTATGTTATTGAACATCAGTTTGCACCATAATAGTTTATTTACCACAACATATATATTCTGCATTAAATGGGGGTTAAAATGAGACCTTCATCAAAAATGAGTAATGTGTAGCGGAGATATGATGATTTGCATATTGGCAAACTTTAACCCTCGTTTTCTCAAAACTATGTTTCGGTGAGTTCGCCCCAGTCATTATCAATGCCTTATATATGAATCATCATACTAATTTCAGTCTATATTTCTGTCCGGAGTTTTCGTAAGAAATTTCTCAACAAAAATTTCTTTCCTTACCTCTGGTGATATGAAATTATTCGTTGAGTTTTCTTTTGGGTAATTTTGTGTTTTCATAATATGTGTATTAGGAAAGAACTGCTTTCCATCATTTTCTTTTAGTGCGACAAGCACTCTCTCTCTCTCTCTCTCTCTCTCTCTCTCTCTCTCTCTCTCTCTCTCTCTCTCTCTCTCACCAAATATGTTCCATATGTGTGTGGTGAATCAGTGTCAAGGGGTGGTGAGGCAGTGTGTGTGGTGATGCAGTGTAGGTGTGTGGTAAGGCGGTGTAAGAGGGTGGTGAGGCAGTGTACAGGGTTGATGAGGCAGTTTAAGGGGGTGAGGCAATGTGAGTGGGTGATAAAGCAGTGTTAGGGGGTAGTGAGACACTGTGAAGGGGTGGTAAGACAGTGTAAGGAGGTGGTGAGGCAGTGTAAAGGGGTGGCGAGGCAGTGTATGGAAATGGTAAGGCGGTATAAGGGATAATGAGGCATTGTGATGAGGTGGTGAAGCGGTGTAAGGGTGTGGTGAGGCACTGGAAGGGATGATGAGTCAGTGAAAGTGGGTGGCGTGGCAATGTACGAGCAAGTGGGTGGTGGGGCAGTGTCAGCGTGTAGCGGAGCATTGTCGCCGGATGGAGCAGTGTAGGGGCTGAGGGCAGTGTCAGGTGACAGGGTGACAGTCTTAGAGGGTGGAGCGGCGTCATTGCATGGGGGAAAATTTAAGGATATGTGGACTATGTTAAAGAGTTCGCCAGTGTCTCGGGTGAAAAGTTAAGCGTGAGGCAGCTGGTGGAGGGCAGTTTCACTGGTTGGGAATAGGGCCATTGTCAAGGGATGTGGTGGAGAAGTGTCAGGGGTGGAAGAAGAGCTGTCAGAGTTGGTTGTGGGGAAGTGTCAGGGGTGGTCGTGGGGGATTGCCAGAGGTGATGGTAGGTCAGTGTCAGGAGAGGTGGTGGGGAGAGGTCAAAGGTGGTGGTAGGGCAGTGACAGGGAGGGTGGTGAGGCAGTGCCGGAGGCGGGGCGCTGCATTATTGGTGGATGATGGGTGGTCAGTGTCAGGGTGAGGTGGTGGGGCAATGTCAGAGGTGGAGGTGGGACAGTGTCAAGGGATGGTGATGGGGACGTGTCAGTGTGAGGTGGTGGGGAAGTGTTGGAGGTGATGGTGCCGTAGTGTCGGAGGATGGTGGGTCGCCAGTATCAGGATGAAATTGAAGGGGAGTGTCAAAGGAGGTGATGAGGCAATGTCAGGGGTGGTCGTGTTGAGAAAATGTCTGGGGTGGTGTTGGGGCCATGTTAGAGGAAGATCGGTGGCCAGAGTCAGGGTGAGGTGGTGGGCCAGTGTCTGGAAAAATAATATATTTTCATCCCTCAGTCAAAAGACAGTGCAAACTGGTGGTATGGTAATAAGAGAGAGAGAGAGAGAGAGAGAGAGCAACTGTGCTGTATGATAATTAGCAAAATACAGTGAGTATGAGATGTATGTATATATAAGAGAAACTATTTCATGCAGCCAAACAAGATGTTTTTTATGCAAAAAGAATGAACCCAAATCCGAAAGGCTGGAAAATTTGTTGCAGCTAAGTAAGACTTAGATAATATACTTCAAATAAGCTATTCTTGGAATGTTCCACTGGACACTAAACCCAACAAAATATGGTATAACATTACCACAGGGGAGCAGCGACTGCAAATATCATCTTACAGTGTAAATATCTTCAGAAAAGTAATTTCATTACAGTATACAGTACACTACATATAGAAACCTGGTTATGGACTAAAAAAAAAATGTCCTCGGACAAGGACTGACCAAACGATGACGACCCAGGACCGGACAAAGGACTTGGTAATGGCTACGTGGAATGTAAGAGGAGCGAATGATGAGGTGAAAGAGAGAGAGATTGTCCAGGTGCTTGAGGGTGCGAAAGTGGATGTATGTGGAATAACTGAAACCAAATGAGGAGGAGAAAGAGTGAGAGAATGGGAGCATGGATGGGGTATATGTGCAGGAGTAGGTGAGAATGAAAGGGCAAAGGAAGGTGTATGTATAGTTGTGAGTAAAAGATGGAAGAGGAGCATAAGACAGTATGGATCAGTTGGGTCAAGGATTGTGTGGGTAAAGTTGAAAGTTGGAATACAAATGTGGGCGATTGTGTGTGTGTGTATGCGCCAACGCAAGATCGTGCTAGAAGAGTGAGAGAAGAGTTTTGGACAAATGTGTAAGTGTGCATGGAAAAGTTTGGAAGGAATGAGAGAGTGTTTTTGATTGGTGATATGAATGGTAAAGTTGGGAACGTGAGGGTGGATGGAATAGTTGGTGAGTGGGCTGTGCCTGCTGAGATAGATGAGAATGGGAGTGTGTTAGTGGACATTTATGCTGGGAGGGGGTTGATGATAGCCAATACCCTCTTCAGGCATAAAATGATCCACAGGTATACATGGCGAGTGATGAGAAGGGTGAGTGGTGAACTGAATGAAAGGAAGGCAATGATTGATTATGTGTGTGTAGATGAAAGGATGCGAAGATGTGTAATGGATGCAAGAGTTTATAGAGGCTGGGGGAGTGGACTTTCTGACCACTACTTGGTGGTGGCCAGAATTAAAATTCAAGTAAGATGGAGGAATAGAAGAAGGGAAAGACGAGAGGAAGGAGTAGTTGCAAGGAGAGTGGAAAGGTTACAAGAGGATGAGAAAAAGGCAGAGTATAAGAGAGAAGTGGAGGAACGATTGGGCAATTATGAATTGGAGCAGATGGGAGACGTGGAAGGTGTGTGTAGGATATTTACAGAAGAAATATGTGCAGCATGAGATGTGGTGTGTGGAAGGAAGAGAAGACGGAGGGGGGTGCAAGGAACAGCGTGGTGGACTGAAGAGGTGAAACAGGCTGTGGCACAAAAGAAGAAAGCATACAATGAATGGATGAGAAATAGGGGCGTGAAAGAAGTTGAGAGGCGGAAGAGAGAGTTATATGTGGAAAGAAAGAGAGAAGTGAAAAGATTAGTAAGAGTAAGAAGAGAGTGGATGAGGAATTTGGAAGGAATTTGATTGTAAAGTGGTGGGACTGTAAGAAAATGTTCTGGAAAGAGGTGAAAAGAGTAAGACAGGGTGGAAGTGAAGTAAGCAGGGGAGTGAAAGATAAAAATGGTAGATTACTAGTGGAGAAGGGAGAAAAAGTGAGCAGATGGAGAGAACACTTTAAGGAATTGTTGAACGTAGAGGATGGAAGTAATGCGAGTATAAGTGGCTGGGGAATGGCTGGGAGAAGGAGGGAGGTGAGAAGACAGGAAGAAATCAGTAGGATAGAAGTTGTGGAAGCAATGAAGAAAGTTAAATCGGGGAAAGCCCCAGGAATTGATGGAGTGTGTGGTGAAATACTGAAGCATGGGGAAGAGATAGTAGTAGAATGGATGTGGAAGATGTGCAGATTGGCCTGGGAGGAAGGTAGAGTCCCGGAGGACTGGAAGTCAGGTATAATTATTCCCTTGTACAAAGGAAAAGGGGAAAAAGAAGTGTGTGGTAATCATAGGGGTATTTGTCTTCTTAGTATAATAGGAAAAGTGTATGGTAGGATACTTATTGACAGAGTTAGAGAAAGAACAGAGAAATTAGTTGGAGAAGAACAGGGAGGCTGTAGGAAGGGAAGAGGTTGTGTAGATCAGATATTCATTCTTAGATCTTTAGTGGAAAAGTTTCTAGAGAAGGGAAAGAAGTTGTATGCGGCTTTCATGGATTTGGAGAAAGCATATGACAGGGTGGATAGACAAGGATTGTGGAAAGTGTTAAGAATATATGGAGTAGATGGGAAGTTGTTGAACACTGTGAAGAGTATGTACAATGGTGCGAAGGCTGCAGTGCGTGTGGATGGTGAACTAAGTGAATTTTTCTCTTTGAAAGTTGGTTTGAAACAGGGATGTGTCATGTCTCCATGGTTGTTCAATCTGTACATGGATGAGGTAATAAAAGAGGTACAAGGTAGGGTAGTGGATGTTGGAGTGGCCCTGGTGAGAGAGGATAGTGTTTGGAAACTCCCTGTACTGTTGTTTGCAGATGATACTGTGTTGTTGAGTGAAGACGAAGGGGAGCTGCAAGGCTTGGTGGATGAGTTTGAGAGGGTGTGTAAGAAACGGAATCTAAAGGTGAATGTAGAGAAGAGTAAAGAGATGGTCTTTGAGAGAGGTGAAGTCAGTGAATGTATAGCGAGGTTGGATGGTGAGGAATTGGAAAATGTGAGTACGTTTAAGTACTTGGGTAGTGTGATGAGTAAGGATGGAGGTTTGGAGGGTGAAGTGCTTGAAAGGGTACAGCAGGGAAGAAAGGTTGCTGGTTCTTTGAAAGCAGTGATAAGAAACAGGGAAGTGAGCATGGAAGTGAAAAAGTTACTACATGACAGTATTGTGATACCAACTCTAACGTACGGAAGTGAAGCTTGGACGTTGTTGGAAGGACACAAGTCAAGAGTGAGAGCAGTGGAAATGAGTTATTTAAGAGGAGCCTGTAGAGTCACATGGAGAGACAGGCTGACGAATGCGGATATAAAGGAGCGTTGTGGTGTTGATGTGGATGTGATAGGAAGCGTTATGAGGAACACACTGAGGTGGTTTGGCCATGTGGAGAGGATGGAGGGTGAAAGACTGACGAAGAGAGTGTATGTGAGTGAGGTGGAGTGGGGAAGAGGGAGGGGGAGGCCGAGGATGAGATGGAGGGATGGGGTGGAGAGGTATATGAGAGAGGGGTGTGTGAGTTGGGAGCAGGGCAATGAAATGGCGGGGGACAGGGCGACTTGGAGGCGATTTGTTTGTGGCCACCCCAAACGGGATTGAAGCGTCTGGCAATAGATAGATAGATTATTTTATACTACTGGAAGCCGATAGTTCGCCCGTGGCAGCCAGTTTACAGACTGGACGCGCTGAATACCAAAGATATCGCCGGCGGGAAGCGTCAATACATCATACACTCAGAACGAGCTTAACTTATCGTAACCTACCTTATCCTTACTCGGAGGCTTCGTCCCAGAGACACCCCTGATTTTACCTATCTAGGATTGCCACTTAACGCCTAACGTAGAGAACAGGCGAATGCCTATCGGGCCAAATCCCAATTTGAGTCCTGACTTACTTAGCCTAATCTATTCTGTCATAACCTAATCAACTCTAACCTAAACTATCCCAACCTAGCATAACCTAACCTATCCTATCCTGGTCTTAATTGGTCAACTGAAATTATTCACACTTTATATACAGGTAAAGAACTTGAAATTACGCCAAAAGTAAGACGTGCGTTTGAAGAGTTTGCCGGCAAGCTTTGCTCTTGGTGATACCGTTGTCAGGGTGTAGATATGTGCTATATAAGCAAGCCTTTGCGTATTTCACAGGTTAAAAAAAAAAAATGTCCAGTATTTACGGCAATCTACGAAGCATCACAAGTAGCCTGTGAAAGACTAGTTTCAATAGTAATGATGGAATTACCTTGCCAGTGTGAGAAAATATTGTTTTGGTAAATATAATTATTCGTAAATAAAAACGGACATAACGAAAGGACAGTAAGTACTAACACCATAACGGCTATTTTTTTTTTTTAAATAAAAAAGCCAGATCTGCAACAAGCACACCAACACTAACACAGTATCAAACACACATTAGCTGACCTTTTTAGTGATATGATGCCTCTCCAATATTGTTCTTGTTACAAAAAATAAGTATATTCGACATCTTTACTCAGAATATCTTCTCATAGTGAGAGGACATGAAATGTTCTCCACTGCCGCATGGAAACAGTTCTCTTTGAGGCTTGACGATTTCATTCAGCTGACAGGGGAGCTTTCATAGTAAAGGGATCTGCTTCTTTCAAACTTTCAACGATCCTACGATTTAATTCAGCTTGTGGTGTCGGGACTCCATAGATACAAATCATGACAGAAAGCATGATGGATAGATAGATAGATAGATAGACAGAGCACCAGACAAGGTGTGGGAACAGGATATTAGCTTGCAACTCTTTAAGTGAAGGAGTGTTGATCATGCACCGGAAGCACTACATACACACAGTATTCTAGAAGCTTCCACGACAGTAGAGCACACGTGACACGACCCCTGTTACACGAGAATGTAGGAATCTGAGATCAGAAGGAGACAGGCCATAGATCCGACAGGTAGTAGGGAAAAAGAGGCTAGCAACATGGGCGAAAGAGAGAGAGAGAGAGAGACAGGGAGGTAGCTCGCGGGACTCTACTTTATACTTCACTCGTGTGTGTGAGCCTTTGTTAATATTTCCAAGACAAATAAAAATAGTCCCATACTCATCTTTACCTCTTCTGTCATTGCATGACAATGGGAATTAAGATTATCGACTTACAAAACTACCCACGTTTAACCAACCGCTCGTCCACAAGTCTAATATATGTATAACTGATCTACAAAACACACTACAAGAACTTACAAAGTTACTGTAAGATATGGTGGCAGTATCGATCGACTCTACGTCTACGAAACATCATTTCTACAATAGCAGGCTAAACGGTAAGCTCCTGTTCTACAGCTGATTCTACATTACTACAATTCTACAATCAAGCAAGCGAGTATACAATACGAAGAACGAGTCTACGAGTCTACGAGCCTACGAGTCAACGAGCATTCAGTAGCAATGACAAGTTACGAGTGAGGTTCAACAAGCTCTATGATTAACTACAAATAACAAGTCTACAAGACAACTCTATAATCTTCAGGCAACTTCAAGCAGCAGCAAGAAGAATAAAAAACAAAGCAAGTAAAGGAAAAGAAAGATCAGAGCAACAAGCACAAAAACCCCAACACTCTCTCCCCCCTACCTCCATCGCTGACGCAGAGGTCAAGACACACGGCAAAACACCAGAGTCACATATATAACGCATCTTACTCACCTTTCCTTACCCAGGTTACTCATCGCTACTCACTTACTCACCACAGCTACCAGTGTGGAAACTCGACATCATCATGCGTGTTTGCTGAGACAACGCCACGCCAATCAACGTGTGACTGACACCAGGCACTTCTCACCCACTACTCATTACTCATTATTCACATAGCTCCTACTCATACTCATTTATTTCCACAGTATTGAGTGGGAATTCGACGTTCTATGGTGAGGTTCGCCTGTGACTACAGCTGTTAACCACTACATTCATCAGGCCATGGAATTTCCTGAGTAATATCGTCCATCAACACAGCCCTAGAATTATCGAGAGGAGATCTTCATTCAGCTCTGCATTTATCTTCCGAGATCGACAGTTGCTTCAACACGCCTCTCCGATCTGTATCAAGTGGGTGTAATTATACTTACTCATTTCTTATCGGTGCTAAAATTAGGTATATTCAATTCCTTTACTTATTTTTATACATACATTTCTACACTTACTATCTATCATTTATTACAACTCATTTAATCATCTATTTAGTTAAGACATAAACAAAAGACGTATTTCATAACACCATACCTTAGCAACATGAATTCTTTTTAGACAAGTGATATGACAGGAATATTTTTGCCCCCACCCGTGTTAATACCAGATGATACACAGTTAGCGCCCACTGCGGATACACAATTAGGAGGGCACCAGGGCAACACACCCATCGTACAAAATTCACCACAAACTAAAGATAAAGTAACAAATACGTCAGTTCTAGATGAGTGGCAAACCCACTCTGATGCAGCGAGTGAGGACTTTGTCTCTGACTTGCATACCTATGAAAATATACTTAACAGGGTTCATCGTTCAGGGAAAATCTATTCCACTATTCCCTCACACAACGATAAATAAGTCCAAGTTAAATTAACAGAGCAACCAGAGAAAATGAACACCACAGATCAAGCTCAGATATTCGTTTATCATGAGGATAAAACTGCCCCGAAATTCTCTGGCACAGAAAAAGATCGTACTGACGTCATTTCATTGTTCAATCAGTGCGAACAGATCTTCATCAAGAGAAACATTAAAGATGAACAAGAAAAAATTGCTATTTTTTCCTCTTGGATTAGTCAGGAAAGATGTCCGGCAGAAGACTTGCTAAGGTCAGATAAGCTCCTCAAGGCTTAGACATATGATGAATTTAAAACTGAATTTTTGAAGAAATTTTCTGGAGGTATGAACTTCTTGCCAGGTATAATCCCAGAATTACATAAGATTGTAGATCTTGTAAGGGAGCACACTACAAATCATGTGCTCATTGAAATGACTGTTGATGTCTCCATGATCAAACGAACATTATTAGCTACCTTAGAAAACTCAAACTGGATAACAGGAGATGGAAAGATGTCCCCAGACCTCGTCATTGACATCATTGGTTATGTAGTTGCCTTGTGTAAATTACCTGAGAGGACCCTTAAGATCGTCAAGACGATCGCGTACACCCCAGGCATGTGCTTACTAGATTTAATGAACGAGGTAGAGATGCAGTGTAGCAAAGCAGGGATGATCGAAACACAATCACATTCTAGTAGAATGAGAGTACCTGAGATAGTATCAGCTGTGAAAACATCTACACCGACCCCAAACAGAGAACAAAATCGATCGCGAACCGAAAGCAGGCAGAGCAAACAACTAAACGTGTCAAGGGTATAATCACAAACACCAGGCTACAGGCAGTTTCATAAGTTTCCGCACAGCCCGAGCAGATCTTGCGCCACAAACACCACTAAATATGGTAAGTCACCTCGTAGATCACAGTCAAGAGATAGGTCCATTCTGTCATTATTGTGCAAAATCAGGACACACTAGGAATGAATGTTTTATCAAAACAAAAGAGGATAGATAAAAGACACAAGGATTTGGTCCCTTCTGTAGACATCATCGGTGCCAAGGGCACTGGACCAGTAACTGCAAAACAGTAGAACAATTAGTGTCTACTGTATGTTCAAATCGGGGGAAGACCAAGTCACGAAAAAAAAAAAAAAAAAAAAACGAACAAACGTAAAGAAAAGCAAGTCTAAAATTCACATAGGAGGCATGTTGGGAAATGAGTGTATCTTGATACCAGCTGTATGTGAGGATCAAAACGTTTCCCTATTTTTAGACACAGGCTCTCCAGTGAACTTAATAACACAAAAAGAAATAAATAGAATTTTTAGAAATAGGAAGAAAGTAACTTTTCTGGAAGAATCTGATTTAGACTTATATACAGTAGATGGAAAACAAATCACAGTAAAAGATATGATACGGTGAAACATCAGTTTCACAGAGACTACAAGACCAATCTCTGCATTTTTCTATATCGTTGAAAACTTAGCAATTAAAGTTCATATGTTACTGGGCTTAAGATTCTTGCGAGCAGAGAACATGACTTTACTCCTACAAATGAATGGAATAGACTTTGACAACGAATTCATAGAGGAAATACCATCAGAGCCCTCACCGATTAGTAAAAGAGAACCAAAAAGAATTGGTAATATTAAAAGCTTAAACAAACATACACAAACAGATGAGTGTATAGAGCCGCTCACTCCCCCCCCCCCCAGCCTCCAGGATTAGAGACCCAGGTAACAGTACTGATTTATCAGTTTTTCCCGCCCATCTCACCAATGATTTAGTTATACCACCTAATTCCTATATGAAAGTTACCATAAAGAGCAAATTACAGAATAGAACTGTTCTTGTCTTAGCAGAATTATGTAAAGTAAAGGGACTGTCAGTAGAAAACGGCTCAATCGGTAGAAAGGTGGCCTGCAGTCCTAACGGACCCTGGTTCAAATCCCGCTGGGGCAGGGAACAGTTTAAGGATTTGAGTTTCCTAAATATCAGACTTTACTGATCTACCAGAAGATCCGCCGACATGTAAAAATACCCCCGCTAATACCAATACACCAGTCCTGTACGAGACAACCCTAGCATGTATTCAGAATGGACGGTGGGTGTTAGCACCGAAGTGGTGACAAGCAGAGGTGTATGGTATGTAGGAGGACTACTGGGCCTTGAAAGTAAGGCTGTGAAGCCTATGCCCAGAGTCGGTCACATAAAAAAAAAAAATGAACGACGAAGGGCAAACTCAGATATTCATAATCAATCACATGAATAGGGAAGTACAGTTGAAAAAGGGGACTTGCATAGTTAATATTGAAAAATGTCCCGCCCCCGTGAAGGAAATAGTTGTAGCTGGAGTGACAAGAAAGATGAAATCTACGGATAGAGAAAGCATAGAGAATTTAATTCACTCAGGTGAATTTAATGAAGAAAATGATTTGTTAACCCTGTTGGAAACACACAGGGACTCAGTAGCATTACCCGGAGAACAATTAGGGTGTACTAACCTGATTAATCACAAGATTAATATGCACCCAGATACATCACCAATTTTTGTACCGGCCCACCGGATCCCACAATCTCAGTGTACACCCGCAAACCAGTATGTCAATGAAATGTTAAAACTTGGAATTAATGAGCCATCAGTCTCCCCGTGGAATGCCCCATTATTTTTCGTGCCCAAACGAAATGGAGAAATGCTTGCGGTAGTAGATTATCGTAAACTAAACAATCACACAGTCCCAGACCGATTTCCCATGCCATTGCTAAGCAACATCCTACAGGATATTGGACCAGAAAATAATGTATTTTCCACGATCGATCTGCTAAGTTGTTATTATCAAATTCCTGTTGAACAAGAGTCACGTAAATACACTGCCTTTTCAACAAATAGAGGACACTATCAGTATAGAAGGATGCCCGTGGGACTGAGGACAGCCCCGGGCACATTCCAGCGTCTTATGAATTACGTATTGTCCGGAATTTTAGGACAAGGAATATTTGTTTATCTTGATATTATAACCGCAACAAAAGATACCACAGAACATCTCCAGAAATTAGACCTACTCTTACAAAAGCTTGGTGATGCTGGTTTAAAATTTAAGCTTTCTAAATGCAAATTTTGCTTTAAGGAAATAAGTTTCTTAGGCCACAAATTAAGTTCTAATGGTATTTACACCACTGATGACAAAATACAGGCAGTGAGAGATTTTCCTGAACCCACTACAAATGACGAAGTCAGACAATATTTAGGTCTAGCTGGGTACTATAGGTCATTCGTACCGCAATTCTCTCCTATAGCCTTCCCTCTATTCCAACTACTCAAAAAAGATGCTATATTCCAATGGAAAGAAGAATAAAATCAAGCATTTACAAAGTTAAAAATTAAACTAACAAATACACGTTGTTTGGCATATCCGCATTTCACAAAATCATTTTATTATATGTACAGATGCATCAGTTAAAGGATTAGAGGCTGTATTGATGCAGGAAGATAAAAGAGGACAGAATCAACCAATTGCATTTGCCAGCAGACAAATAAAAGGTGCAGAGAAAAATTATTGTACTACAGACTTAGAGGCACTTGCAGTGGTTTTTACATTACAAAAGTTTCGAGATTTGGTATATGGTTATCTGTCTCTTTTTAGGAACAAAAAAACAGAGGAGGGGGTCCCTAGTCCCATCACCCCGCCCCTTTTAGTCGCCTTTTACGACACGCAGGGAATACAGTGACAGTATTCTTCCTAACACAACCTGGCCGCAGAGTAGTAGTAACACCCCATAGTGCGGCCAGGTTGTGTCCCCCCCGCCACAGGGGGGAATAAGAGTAAAGTGACGAAGTGTACGAGGTTGATAGATGGTAGGGGGATGAATATAGTTTTGAATGGTGAGTTCCTTGAGGAGGTAGATTGTTTTAAATATCTAGGGTCACATGTTGCTGTGGATGGAAGAATAGATGCAGAAGTGAAGTTTAGAATAAATGAAGCAGGAAAGGTGCTGGGAGGAATGAAAAAAGTGTTTAAATGTCGTTCGCTTAGAATGGATGTAAAGAGAAGGCTGTATGAGGGTGTTGTGGTACCGACTGCGTTATATGGGGCTGAAACATGGAATATGGGTGTAGCAGAGAGGAAAAGTTTGAATGTAATGGAGATGAGGTGTCTGAGGAGTATGTGTGGAGTGACGCGTATGGATCGGGTACGAAATGATGAAGTGCGAAGGAGAACTGGAGTTGTTCGGGAGATGGCTGGTAGAGTTGAGCAGAGGGTGTTGCGATGGTTTGAGCATATGGAGAGAATGGATAATGAGCGATTGGTGAAAAAGATAACTAGATCTGAAGTGAGAGGTGTAAGGCTGAGAGGAAGACCACGAATAGGATGGATGGACAGTGTGAAGAGAGCAGTGGATGCGAGAGGGATGTCTGTTGAGCAAGGAAGAGTGGCTGTGCATGACAGAAATAAATGGAAAGAAATTGTGAATAAGTGATGACGCAGCCCTGAGGGGATATTCTCCCGCATTTTTTTTTTTTTTTTTTTTAATGTGTCCGACTCTGGGCATAGGCATCACAGCCTGCTCTCAAGGCCCAGTAGCCCTCCTACATACCATACACCTCTCTACATGTCACCACTTCGGCGCTAACACCCACCGTCCATATTGAATACATGCTAGGGCTGTCTCATACAGGACTGGCGTATTGGTATTAGCGGGGGTACTTTTATGACATGTCAGCGGGTCATCTGGTAGATCAGGAAAGTCTGCTTTTATGAAATTCAAATCCTTAAACTGTTCCCTGCCCCAGCCAGGATTCGAACCTGGGTCCATCAGGACCGCAGGCCGCCTCTCTACCAATTCAGCCACCGCTAGTCAGGTCAGGTGCGGGTAAGGGGATGAATCTGTTATGATGTGGCAGGGGTAAACCAGTTCTGCTGTCGGGCCCTGCTGCGGATGTCACTGATTGCATTGCGCAGTTGGCCCTTGTGCGGTGTGGTGCGGTGAGGATCTGTCCGTTCTCCCCTTTGGGGCTAAGGTGTGAATGAATGTGTTTGAATGGATGAGTAAATGGGGAGTGTGTCGTCCTGCCTCGGCTACCTCCCTTTCCTTGGGGGAAGCAGCCTAGGTATATAGAGAGATAGATAGAGTATATGGTTACGAAATACACTTATTCACTAACCATAAACCGCTAGTGGTTATGTTTAAAGGAAAACTCCTTTCTGGGAGGAGAGCAAGATGGAAATGTACAGTCGAAAACTACAATGTAAAGTTGAGTTCATGATTCCCTGGACACATCTGAAGGTATCTGACATCCTCTTACTACACGACGCAGTATTAATCTATGAATGAAGGCGACGATTTGTGTCGTGCCCGCCGATTGGTTACAGAGGCTCAGTTCCATTGGTTACCAGTGTGAGAATAAAGAATTACATTCTAAACATCTCTAGAATGTTTTGCGTGATACTGTCAGTATAATGGTAGTGATATCACATAGTTCAGTCATACTAGGTAGATGTATCAGCATTATTTACATGTATCTACAGTTGGTTAAACTGTAGTGATATGAGGAACAGTAGCAAATGGCAACCTATGTTACATGTAGTTGGATTCGCTTCAAAGGATCGAAACAGAATTCATATTGACCAAATTAAGTATTGTTTCTGCGTAGCTAATTGATGTTCAACATATAATATTTTGGTCTGACGGTGCCTCAATCCTCCGCTGATGTGTCCTAATACTGTTTAACCTAAGGAGCACTGCATCATTTCATACAGAGTCACTGTGTAACGGAACCCTGTGTGTGTGTGTGTGTGTGTGTGTGTGTGTGTGTTCCCATTATATCTTATGAGCTTCTTGAGAAATCGATATGAAACTTCAGGGTATCAAGATATGGCAAAAATCTTATCCGAGTTCAAAGATGGGCACTCAGGGTCAAGGCCAAGGTCACCAAAATGGCTGTCAAAGGTCAACCAGTTTTTATCGTCAGCCTTTAGCACCATTATATCTCATGAACGGCTTGAGCTATCAAAATAAAATCTTCAGGGTATAAAGATTTGGTGAAAATCTTGGACTGGGCCAACAGCGTATTTTGGTGGTCAATTAACATTCGTCTCCCTAGTGCTTTTCTTTCTTTTATATTTAATTTGCTTACACATATTTTTTTACGTGACAGTAATTCGAACCTGACACGTTCCTGCGTCCTTCTGGCGTCGTGAATGACTGTTTAATTAGCATCAGCAGATATTATACAGGCATACCGATATTTATGTAGCAATTATTCATAATTAGTGTAACCCTCCATAACATAAAAAGTGGGCTGTCTGACCCTAACCTGGGAGGATAGGCATCTCTATGCCTCATTTCTTACTGTGTTGCACTATTAATAACTACTTTTGAGGTCACCGGTCAATATATTGATGCCCAAGTTCAGATCATAACTTGAGTGTGAATCATACACATGCAAATAATTACTATTATTCTGAAATAAAATACCGGACTGTTGCGCAGTTACAGGGAGAATTGTTCAAACAAGTGACACTCACGTTATCTCAAGTAAACCCCATTGCTTATACTGTATGCTCTACGTGTTTATCATTGTTGTAACACAGATAGCTGCCCATGGAAAATAAGTAATAATTTTTACAATTATGGATCAGATTATAATAACAGTAGTGTGAAAAGAACCAACGCTTCTCTCTAAAATGCATGAGCTACAGCATAGTGCCCCCAGAAACTCCCCAAAAGGTAACATGCGTGAGCTACAGCATAGTGCCCCCGGAAACTCACTGACACCCCCACCTGGACCCCACAGAGGAGCCGCAGCCGAACCACAGGATATAGTGCGACAATGGCACAAGTCAGCCCTGGCTGTGCGCCCCTATGACACTCAGCCTCCTCAACGTCGCCCTAGCAGGAATTCAACACTACCTTCGGGGAGAGGTACTGCCAGATCAGATCGGGTGGAGCTGCCTATCCAGCTCCAAACAGCGCCCCTCAGGAGGTGGCCTGTAGCCTCTCCCGCCTTCAACAGGAGTGTGCCTGTAGCCTCTCCGAAGGTGTCTTCTCCTTTGGGACGGCCGATAGCCGCCCGCCCCTCGTAGGGGAATCGGTGTCTCACCCACCTGAGGGTAATCAGGAGACAGCTGATAGCCGCTCCCTCCTTCGTCAGAAGGTGTTCTTCCAGGGACGGCCTGTAGCCACCCTGCAACCCCTCCAGGAGATGGCCTATAGCAGCTCCTCCCTCTGGCAGAAGGAGACGGCCTGTGGCCACTCCCGCCTTCATCAGACGGCTGATAGCCGCTCCAAAGGTGCTGCCTCCGAGTCGGCCTGTAGCCGCTCCTCCCTCCAGCAGAAGGAGACAGCCTGCGGCCGCTCCTGCCTTTGTCAGATGGCCAATAGCTGCTCCAAAGGTGCTGCCCCTGAGTCGGCCTGTAGCCGATCCTCCCTCTGGCAGAAGGAGATGGCCTGTGGCCACTCCCACCTTCATCAGATGCCCAGTAGCCGCTCCGAAGGTGCTGCCCCCAAGTCGGCCTATAGCCGCTCCCCCTCCCTTCTGCAGGAGACGGCCTGGAGCCGCTCCCACCTTCGTCAGACAGCCGATAGCCGCTCCGAAGGTGTCCAGAGGTGCACTGATTCCCCCACTCAGGCCACGGCCAGTAGCCAGACCTTGGCGCCTCATAGTCGTGCCCTTGGGCAGTCACAGCCAGTACCCGGGCCCTACGGCCATCCACTGCCCTTCCTTGTATCTCTTTTTCTAACCCCATCTATATACAGATTGAACAACCATGGAGACATGACGCACCGCAATTTCAATCCAACCTTCAAATAGAAAAATTCACTCAGTTCACTATTCACAACCACTGCAACTTTAGCACCCTCATACACGCTCATCACGCATTCAGCAACTTCCCATCTATTTCATATATTCTTAGTACTTTCCACAAACTTTGTCTGTCCACCCAGTCATATGCTTTCTCCAAATCCATGAAGGCCGCATACATTTTCCTTCCCTTCTCTAGAAACTTTTCCACTAAAGATCTAAGAATGAATATCTGATCAACACAACCTTTTCCCTTCCTAAAACCTTCCTGTTCTTCTCCAACTAATTTCTGTTATTTCACTAACTCTGTCAGTAAGTATCCTACCATATACACTAAGACAAATATCCCTATAATTACCACATACTTCTTTTTCCCCTTCTCCCTTGTACAGAGGAATAATGATGCCTAATTTCCAATCCTCCGGGACTCTACCTTCCTCCCAGGCCAATTTGCACATCTTCCACATCCATTCAACTACACTCTCTCCCCTCCATGCTTCAGCATTTCACCACACACTCCATCAATTCCTGGGGCTTTGACCATTTTAACTTTCTTCATTGCTTCCACAACTTCCATCCTACTGATTTCTTCCTCTCTTCTTACATCCCTCTGTCTCCCAGCCATTCCCCAGCCACTTACACTCGCACTACTTTCATTCTCTATGTTCCACATTTCGTTAAAGTGTTCTCTCCATCTAATGACTTTTTCTCCCTTCTCCACTAGTATTCTACAATTTTTGTCTTTCACTCCCCAACAAACTTCTTTGGCACCCTGTCTGACTCTCTTTACCTCTTTCCAGAACATTTTCTTACATTCCCTAAACTTTACACTTAAATTCCTTCCCAATAAATACACACACACACACACACACACACACACACACACATATATATATATATATATATATATATATATATATATATATATATATATATATATATATATATATATATATATATATATATATATTTATACAGTATATAATTCCTGACATGGAATCAAACCCTAGACCTCTAATCCGGAAGTCATGCACTGATGCCGGAGTGGCATCAGTGCCTGACTTCTGTATTAGTGGTGTAGGGTTCGATTCCTGGTCATGAGTGAATATATATATATATATATATATATATAGCCAGACGCCTCAATCCCGTTTGGGGTGGCCACAAATAAATCGCCTCCAAGTCGCCCTGTCCCACGCCATTTCACTGCCCTGCTCGCAACTCACACCCCACTCTCTCATATACCTCTCCACCCCATCCCTCCATCTCATCTTCGGCCTCCCCCTCCCTCTTCCCCCCTCCACCTCACTCACATACACTCTCTTCGTCAGTCTTTCACCCTCCATCCTCTCCACATGGCCAAACCACCTCAGTGTGTTCCTCATAACGCTTCCTATCACATCCACATCCACACCACAACGCTCCTTTATATCCTCATTCGTCAGCCTGTCTCTCCACGTGGCTCCACAGGCTCCTCTTAAATAAATCATTTCCACTGCTCTCACTCTTGACTTGTGTCCTTCCAACAATGTCCAAGCTTCACTTCGTACGTTAGAGTTGGTATCACAATACTGTCATATAGTAACTTTTTCACTTCCATGCTCACTTCCCTGTTTCTTATCACTGCTTTCAAAGAACCAGCAACCTTTCTTCCCTGCTGTACCCTTTCAAGCACTTCACCCTCCAAACCTCCATCCTTACTCATCACACTACCCAAGTACTTACACGTACTCACATTTTCCAATTCCTCACCATCCATCTTCGCTGTACATTCACTAACTTCACCTCTCTCAAAGACCATCACTTCACTCTTCCCTACATTCACCTTTAGGCTCCGTTTCTTACACACTCTCTCTCAAACTCATCCACCAAGCCTTGCAGCTCCCCTTCGTCTTCACTCAACAACACATTATCATCTGCAAACAACAGTACAGGGAGTTTCCAAACACTATCCTCTCTCACCAGGGCCACTCCAACATCAACTACCCTACCTTGTACCTCTTTTATTACCCCATCCATGTATAGATTGAACAACCATGGAGACATGACACATCCCTGTTCCAAACCAACTTTCAAAGAGAAAAATTCACTTAGTTCACCATCCACACGCACTGCAGCCTTCTCACCATCGTACATACTCTTCACAGCATTCAACAACTTCCCATCTACTCCATATATTCTCAACACTTTCCACAATCCATGTCTATCCACCCTGTCATATGCTTTCTCCAAATCCATGAAAGCCGCATACAACTTCTTTCCCTTCTCTAGAAACTTTTCCACTAAAGATCTAAGAATGAATATCTGATCTACACAACCTCTTCCCTTCCTAAAGCCTCCCTGTTCTTCTCCAACTAATTTCTCTGTTCTTTCTCTAACTCTGTCTATAAGTATCCTACCATATACTTTTCCTATTATACTAAGAAGACAAATGCTCCTATATATATATATATATATATATATATATATATATATATATATATATATATATATAGATTGTTACGGAACAGAGAAAGATAATGTACACTTTAAGTGAGAATACTAAAAATCACTACTGTCCCGCAAAGTTCCAGGTTCAAAACAAAAGATTTAGGTAAAATTACAAGTTAAAGTTTAATGCTCAAACTAACAACTAAACATTCGTGACTCATAAGGATAATGTAATGGCAAAAAAACAGGTTAAATATATGGTTAACTGCAATAGCCTCTATTAACACGAATTTAGCAAGAGTAAATTTATCTAAGTCAGCCCTGATAAAATGAGAAAACCGGATAATGCTCAGTGAATGCAAGACATATTTTTACAGATACAAAATATTATCAATAATGGCTGACACTTAAAACACATGAATCACAAAAACCTCATTAGGCCCACGAATCAACACGCCATGTTATACAGTACAAGATAAAATGCAATAACACTTATACTCAAATTACACAGCTGCTAGATGGTTGGAGACTTCCTGAGCACTCACAATAATAACAACTGTACAGGGGAGGACAGAGATGTGAACCAAATGAGGAGTAGATCTAAGTGGCAATGCAGAGACTGAGCTCATTATATAGGGGCCGGCAGAGCTTGATACAACTTGTAAGAAGGACGCGCAAATGAAGCCATAGGGGACAAAGAGTTGACAATCCTGCTCTGAACAACAGAAAGAACGACTTACTCTACTGTAAGGGTAGAAGGGGGGAGTGAGGTAGAACACGCTCATGATCAAACATGCAGCATACTGTACGTTAGAATTACACAAAGGATGATGAAATCATAGGCTATGTAACACCTCCCCACAAAGAAAAAGAAATTTACAAAGGAAATTTCTTATTACTCTAAAACAATCTGTCTAAAGTCTAGATAACCAATCTGCAATAACATTTTCTTTCCCCTTAACATGTTGTATGTCTAATGAATACTCCTGAAGAAGTAGACTCCATCTTGTCAATCTCTGATTTTTATCTTTAAACTTACTAAGGAATTTCAGTGGGTTATGATCGGTTTAAATGACTATGGGGTCAAAACCAGAACACAAATAAAATGAAAAATGCTGTAAACCCAAAATCAAGGCCAAAAGCTCTTTCTCAATAGTGGAGTAGTTCTTTTGAGGTGGAGTGAACTTCTTACTGTAATAAGATACAGGGTGTTCAATACCCTGATAATCCTCTTGCAGCAAAACAGCCCCAGCTCGTGTATCACTTGCGTCAACAGCCATCTTAAAAGGCTTAGCAAAATTTGGAGTAGCGAGCACTGGCTGACTTAATAGGATAGCTTTAAGTTTATTGAAAGAGGATTCACAGTTATCGGTCCAGACAAATTTAGCTCCCTTTTTCAGTAGGTCTGTAAGTGGTGATACAAGAATTGAAAAGTTAAGAACAAATCTCCTGTAATAACCTACCATTCCCAAAAATCTTTGTAGCTCTTTCCTACTTTTAGGTCTGGGAAGATCACTTATAACCTGAACCTTAGCTCCTGGTGGTGCAACATGTCCATCACCAATTACGTACCCAAGGTACTGAACTTTAGCTTGACCAAACTCAAACTTTGATAAATTAGCTACAAGATTAGCCTGAACCAAACGCTCAAGAAATTTACTGACATGGCATAGGTGATCTCTCCAGTTGTCACTGAAGATTAATACATCATCAATATAAACAACACACCTTGCCAAACCCTCTGTTATAACATTCATGAGCTTCTGAAATGTGGCTGGTACATTCTTCATACCATATGGCATTACAGAACATGCAAAAGTCTTTCCTAGTGTTACAAAACATGAGATCTCCCTAGCACGTTCAGTCATAGGTA
Organism: Coenobita brevimanus; assembly: GCF_032717465.1. Classification (NCBI taxonomy): domain Eukaryota; kingdom Metazoa; phylum Arthropoda; class Malacostraca; order Decapoda; family Coenobitidae; genus Coenobita; species Coenobita brevimanus. The sequence continues at coordinate 21,113,471 of NC_137046.1, forward strand.
CTTGCCAGTATCCCTTTAACAAATCAAACTTACTTATGTACCTAGCCTTTCCGATCTTGTCTATGCAATCTTCCACGCGAGGGAGAGGGTAAGTGTCTGCTTTGGTTATCTGATTAACACATCTGTAGTCGATGCAAAGCCGCTGTGACCCACCTGGCTTAGGGACTAGAGTGACAGGAGAACTCCACTCGCTCTGACAGGGCTCAATCATCTTGTGGTCCAACATGTAGCCAAGCTCCTTCTGGATGAGAGGAACTTTCACTGGGTTCACACGGTAAGGAGGCAGTTTAATTGGCTTTGCGTCTCCAACATCGACATCATGCATCAACACAGTGGTTCTTCCTGGAGTGGCACGGAACACTTGCGGGTACTCCTGCAGTAATGCCGAAAACTCCTGCCTTTCCTCGGGAGCTAGATGAGAAAGCTTAGTCTGGAGATCATTCATGATATCAGGATTCTTCCACAAACTATCACTCAGGCTCATACTGCATGGGAGAACTTCACTTGCGGACTCGGGTGGAACAGCTACAGTGAAGACGGGGTTATTTTCGTCCCGCCTGTGATATAACTTTAGCATGTTGATGTGACAAAGTTGCTTGTTCTTTCTACGATCTGGTGTGGCGATGACATAGTTGATATCACTGAGTTTCTTCATGAAATAAGGACCTCTAAACTTGGCTTGAAGAGGTTGCCCATGCACCGGTAGCAGAATCAAAACCTGATCTCCTGGCTGAAAGTGGCGTAACCTGGACTTCTTATCATACCAAGTCTTCATCTTCTCCTGAGCAGCTCCTAAATTCTCTCTCGCCGGCTGTAAAGCAGTGGACAGCCGATCTTTGAACTTCATCACATACTCCAGCAGGTTGACGTCATCTTCCTCCGACAGCCAGCATTCCTTAAGTAACTTAAGGGGTCCTCTTACTTCATGGCCAAACAGTAGTTCAAAGGGTGAGAAGCCCAGTGATTCATTTGGAGATTCTCTTGCGGCAAATACAACGAATGGAAGACCTTTATCCCAGTTTTTCTGATGTTCCAAACAGTATTTCTTGAGCATCAATTTGAGTGTTTGATAATATCTCTCCAACGCTCCTTGCGTCTGGGGATGGTAAGCTGAAGACGTGATCTGGGTGATGCTCAACTCTTTCAGAGACTGCTTGAAAACATTTGACATGAAATTACTCCCCCGGTCTGACTGTACCTCCTGGGGCAGACCAAACTTTGTGAAGAACCCTAGCATTTCCTTAACCACCTTCTTTGCTGAGATATTTCTAAGTGGAATGGCTTCAGGATAACGAGTAGCCATATCAATCAGGGTCAACACATAAGAAAATCCTGAAGAAGTCTTAGGAAGAGAGCCCACAATATCCACCAACACACGGGTGAATGGCGCCTCAAAAGGAGGAATGGGAACTAGAGGTGCAACCTTTTCGGTCTGATTACACTTCCCCACAACTTGACAGGTGTGACAAGACTTACAATACCAGGAAACATCTCTGAAGATACCTGGCCAGTAGAAGTGTTTCAAATGTGTGCCACAGTCTTCCTCTCTCCAAGGTGTCCTGCCAAACTGGAATCATGAGCCACTCTAATCATATCCTGCCTACAAACACGACGGATGACAACTTGATGTACAACCTCCCATTCACAGTTGGCTGATGCTGCTGGGGGTCTCCACTTCCTCATAAGTACTCCTGACTTTATATAATAACACGTAGAAGCACCGGCTGACTCTTCCTCACTGCAAGCAGAGTTAGCTAGACCTTTCAACTCAGGGTCAGCAACCTGCAACTCAACCAACTCTTGACGAGACAAATTATCAACACTACGGGGTACTGCCTCATCTGGTGAGTGGTCCAAATTAGCAAGAAAAGTGTCAGCTAGGATAACATCATCATCATCATTATCCTCTAAGTCACCAGGAACTTTAGACTTAGCCCTAGTGACAGCACATGCAGGGAACACATCAGGGACTCACAATCCTGGGACGCAGCCACTGGCTCACTAGACAACTGAGGAGCTGGACACACTTGACTTCCACCAATATCATTTCCAAGTAAGAAAGTTACACCTGACATTGGGAGTGTCTCAACCAACCCAACCATAACGAAACCATTAACAAAACCAGACTCTAAATTCACTCTGCACAGAGGGACAGAGAAGTAATTATTCCCTACGCCTTGTAAGATTACAGTTTCATCAGAGGAATTAACATTAGAGCCTAGAACACTGGTCAGCATAAGGGATTGGCAAGCACCTGTATCACGATATATTTTAACTGATTTCCTGTCATTACTGTCCAGAGGACTGACAAAACCATCAGACAGGAAATTAGCACATGAACTCTTGAGAGTGTCACCCACGTTACTGCTCAAAAGAGGAGCTCCATCATGAGAATTTGATTTACCCCTCAAAGCAGGTTCAGTTAACTCAGTTAAAGAATTCTGGGAACTCTCAAGGGTGGACACTAGACCAATTAACTGAATATTTAAAGACTCCTTTTTGTTCACATCACGCTGTCTCCTGAAACATTTCTCCGTAGTATGACCAAGCTTACTACAATAAGTACATTTACTTTTCTGAAATCTAGAGGTGAAGCTGGTATTTACTTCCTGAGAAACATCATCTTTATTCTCTTTCCTGTTACCTGTACTCTGAGTACAGCTTTCCTTTTTTCTCTAGAATATCTCTTGTGAGTGAGAATATATTCATCAGCTAAAACTGCAGCATCAGACAAATTATCTATTCTTTTCTCATCAAGATATAGGCTTACATCATTATTAATACACCTTTTGACGTCCTCCAGGAAAATCATCTGCTTAAATTTGTCAAAATCAGAATCCACATTCTTAGAATTTAACCACTGCTCTAACAGATCTTCTTTGATTTTTGCGTACTGAACATGGGATTGCTTATCTTGCTTATAAGTTGTCCTAAATTTTACTCTATAGGCTTCAGGAACAAGCTCATAGGCCTTAAGAATCAAGCTCTTAACTACATCATAATTATCAGATTGATTCTGAGGAAAAGATGCATAAGTTACTTGAGCTTTACCGGTGAGAACAGTTTGAAGGAGTACTGGCCAATACTTTTTGGGCCAATTAAAACCTGTAGCTACCCTCTCAAACAACTGAAAATACTTTGTTAAATCAGATTCATTAAAAGGAGGGACAAGTTTAACATTTTTAGCCACATCAAAATCATCAGAGCTAGAAATCCAGTTCCACCTTGTTTCATGCGATACTCATGGTCTGCCTGAATCCTAGCAAGTTCAATTTGTGCCTGAGCCTGTACCTGTGTCTCGTGAATACGAGCCTGAGATTCAGCCTCCTTAGCATTTTCCTGAAACTCAGCCTCCTGAATACGAGCCTGAGACTCCGCGTCCTTAGCCTGAGACTCACCCTCCTTAGCACGTGCCTGAAACTCAGCCTCCTTAACACGAGCCTCCTGCAGAGCTAGCTGTAACTTAGCTATTTCAATCTGTGTTTGCTCATTTGGAGGAGTTACATTAAACAAGCTTTTATTAATCATGTCAACAATTTGATCTTTAGAATGATGAGAGTGAACTGCAATTCCCAATTGTTGAGCAACAAGCTTAAGTTTATTCTTTTTTCTGTTTTCTACATCACACACTGTTTGCACATTTGACAAAAAAATTTTGGCTTCATCAAGCGTAGTAATAGTAGACATCATGAATAAATCACAGTCACAAAATATCAAGCAATATCCTTATGATAATATCCTGAATATCCTGATAAGAGGTCGCCAAATTTATGTTACGGAACAGAGAAAGATAATGTACACTTTAAGTGAGAATACTAAAAATCACTACTGTCCCGCAAAGTTCCAGGTTCAAAACAAAAGAGTTAGGTAAAATTACAAGTTAAAGTTTAATGCTCAAACTAACAACTAAACATTCAGGACTCATAAGGATAATGTAATGGCAAAAAAACAGGTTAAATATATGGTTAACTGCAATAGCCTCTATTAACACGAAATTAGCAAGAGTAAATTTATCTAGGTCAGCCCTGATAAAATGAGAAAACCGGATAATGCTCAGTGAATGCAAGATATATTATTACAGATACAAAATATTATCAATAATGGCTGACACTTAAAACATATGAATTACAAAAACCTCACTAGGCCCACGAATCAACACCCCATGCTATACAGTACAAGAAAAAATGCAATAACACTTATATTCAAATTACACAGCTGCTAGATGGTTGGAGACTTCCTGAGCACTCACAATAATAACAGCTGTACAGGGGAGGACAGAGATGTGAACCAAATGAGGAGTAGATCTAAGTGACAATTAATGCAGAGACTGAGCTCATTATATAGGGGCCGGCAGAGCTTGATACAACTTGTAAGAAGGACGCGCAAATGAAGCCATAGGGGACAAAGAGTTGACAATCCTGCTCTGAACAACAGAAAGAACGACTTTACTATAATGGTAGAAGGGGGGAGTGAGGTAGAACACGCTCGTTATCAAACATGCAGCATACTGTAAGTTAGAATTACACAAAGGATGATGAAATCATAGGCTATGTAACAATATATATATATATATATATATATTTATTTATATATATATATATTTAATTCCTGACCTGTAATCAACCCCTAGACCTCTAATCTATAAGTCAGGCACGTATGCGGGTGTGGCATCAGTGCCTGACTTCTACATCAGTGGTGTAGGGTTCGATTCCTGGTCATGAGTGAATATATATATATATATATATATATATATATATATATATATATATATATATATATATATATATATATATATATATATATATATATCAAACATGCAGCATACTGTAAGTTATGCTGATCTGAATGCTAGAGTAGGAAATGTAGCAGTTGAAGGTGTAGTTGGTATGCATGGTGTGCCTGGAAGAAATGAAAATGGGGAACGAATGATAGCGATGTGTGTTGAGCGAGAGATGGTGATTGGGAATACGCTGTTTGAGAAGAAAGATATTTATAAGTATACATGGGTGAGACAGGAGGGTGGAAGGGTTGTTGATAGAGCCTTGATGGACTATGTGGTTGTGTCTAGGAATGTAATAGGAAGATTGTTGGATGTGAGAGTTCTGAGAGGGGAGGGTGGAGGTATGTCTGACCACTACCTGGTGGAGGGAAAGTTAAGAGTAGGTAAGAGATGGATGAGAGCTAGGAGGGTTAGGTGTGGCAGGGAGGTTTTGAAAGTGAGTGAGTTGGGTAAAAGAGAGAAAAAGATAGAGTATCAGGAGAAATTGAAAGATGAGTGGAACGCAGTGAAAGATCGGGAAAATGGCAGCGTGGAGGAGGAATGGCAGTTGTTTAAGAGTGCTGTGGTGGGGCATGCAGAAGAGGTGTGTGGTGTGAGACGTGTGGGTGGTGGTGTAAGAAAAGGAAGTGAATGGTGGTGCGAGGAAGTAAGTATGGCTGTGGCTGAGAAGAGACGTGCATATGAAGTGTGGCTGCAGAGGAAGGATGAGATGTCATATGAAAGGTATAAGGAGAAGAGGAATAGAGCGAGAAGGGCTGTGCGTGATGCTAAAGTGGCAGCAGATGAGAGGTGGGGTAGGCGGCTGACAGAGAATTTTCAGCAGAATAAGAAAATGTTTTGGAAGGAGGTGAAAAAGGTGCGAAAGGGAGAGTCTGGGAAGGAAGAACGAGTAAAATCAGAGGATGGAAGGATGTTAATTGAGATGGATGCAGTAAGGAAGAGATGGGCAGAGTATTTTGAAAGATTGTTAAATGTAGAGGAGGAAAGGGTGGCTGAGATTGTGGCGGATGGAAGGGTGCAAGGAATAAATGTGTTGGGAGAGTTGAATGATTCTTTGATCACGAAGGAGGAAGTGGAGAAGGCAGTAAAGGAGATGAAAACAGGGAAAGCTGCAGGTATGGATGGGTGTGCTGTGGAATGCCTGAAGGGTGGTGGAGTGACTATTGTTGACTGGTTAGTAAGATTGTTGAATGTGTGCTTTGAGAAAGGTATGGTGCCAATTGACTGGGCAAGTGCTTGTGTGGTCCCGTTGTATAAAGGCAAGGGTGATAAGTATGAATGTACTAGCTTTAGGGGTATAAGTCTGTTGAGTGTTGTAGGTAAGGTGTATGGTAGAGTGTTAATTATGAGAGTTAGAGAGGGTACAGAGGGAGTGATTAGTGATGAGCAGTGTGGCTTTAGGAGAGGGAGGGGATGCGTTGATCAGGTGTTTGCTGTGAGACAAGTGTGTGAAAAGTATTTAGCGAAAGGCAAGGATGTGTTTTGGGCATTTATGGATTTGGAGAAAGCGTATGATAGAACTGATAGGGAGGCTTTGTGGACTGTTTTAAGATTGTATGGACTTGATGGTAGGTTACTAAAAGGGGTGAAAAGTTTTTATGCAAATAGTAGAGCGTGTGTAAGAGTGGGAAATGCTGTGAGTGATTGGTTTCCCGTGAGAGTGGGGCTGCGACAGGGATGTGTGATGTCGCCTTGGTTGTTTAATATTTACATGGATGGTGTTGTAAGGGAGGTGAATGCAAGAGTTTTAGGTGGTCTGAGTCTGGTAAATGTTGATGGAGGAGAGTGGAATCTGAAGCAGCTGCTGTTTGCAGATGATACTGCACTGGTGACTGATTCAGAGGAGAGATTGAGACAGTTGGTAGAGGAGTTTGGAAGGGTGTGTGAAAGGAGGAAATTGAAAGTAAATGAGAATAAGAGTAAAGTGATGAAGTGTACGAGGTTGATAGATGGTAGGGGGATGAATATAGTTTTGAATGGTGAGTTGCTTGAGGAGGTAGATTGTTTTAAATATCTAGGGTCACATGTTGCTGTGGATGGAAGAATAGATGCAGAAGTGAAGTTTAGAATAAATGAAGTAGGAAAGGTGCTGGGAGGAATGAAAAAAGTTTTTAAATGTCGTTCGCTTAGAATGGATGTAAAGAGAAGGCTGTATGAGGGTGTTGTGGTACCGACTGCATTATATGGGGCTGAAACATGGAATATGGGTGTAGCAGAGAGGAAAAGTTTGAATGTAATGGAGATGAGATGTCTGAGGAGTATGTGTGGAGTGACGCGTATGGATCGGGTGCGAAATGATGAAGTGCGAAGGAGAACTGGAGTTGTTCAGGAGATGGCTGGCAGAGTTGAGCAGAGGGTGTTGCAATGGTTTGGGCATATGGAGAGAATGGATAATGAGCGATTGGTGAAAAAGATAACTAGATCTGATGTGAGAGGTGTAAGGCTGAGAGGAAGACCACGAATAGGATGGATGAACAGTGTGAAGAGAGCGCTGGATGCGAGAGGGATGTCTGTTGAGCAAGGAAGAGTGGCTGTGCGTGACAGAAATAAATGGAGAGAAATTGTGAATGAATAAGTGATGACGCAGCCCTGAGGGGATATTCTCCCGCATTTGGTCTGATCAGCTAGTCAGGTCAGGTGCGGGTAAGGGGATGGGTCTGTTATGATGTGGCAGGGGTAAACCAGTTCTGCTGTCGGGCCCTGCTGCGGATGTCACTGATTGCATTGCCCAGTTGACCCTTGTGCGGTGTGGTGTGGTGAGGATCTGTCCGTTCTCCCCTTCGGGGCTAAGATGCGAATGAATGTGTTTGAATGGATGAGTAAATGGAGAGTGAGTCGTCCTGTCTCGGCTACCTCCCTTTCCTTGGGGGAAGCAGCCTAGGTATATATATATATATATATATATATATATGCAAACTAACCACAGGAGAAATGAAAGGAGCGACAGTGAGTACTTTCATACATTACATCTTCAGACGGAGTGAGACAGAAACGTAAAGGGTAGAGGTCTTTTATGCACACCCGCATCAGGTAGTGGCACACAGAACAATGGATGACCTGAATTTTTACCTGTGGCTTAACTTAGGGTCACCTGCAGCAGGGAGTGGAACACAACAAAGGACGACCTGAATCTAAAAATACACGTGACAAAGTAGGAGGGAGAGGAGGAAAGGGGAGTGGGAGGGAGGGGGAAGGGTAATCCCCTCTCCCCAGTTCTGGCAAATATTTACATGGAGTACTTTGAGAAACATTTACTGACCTCCATAAAGGAGCAAAACATAGTTTGGCTCCGATACTTTGATGATATCCTGTGCTTCTGGCCTAAAAGTCTTCCCATTGATGAATTTCTCCCTCAGTTAATTTCGTTAGTTCCATCGATTAAATTTACTCATGAGATGGAAATGGATAATGAATTGCCATTTTTGGATGTAAAAGTCATTAGGGACCAAAATGTTTTGAAGACTAAGGTATACAGAAAATCTACAAATATTATGTCATATGTTCATTACTATTCAAACCATCATATTAATGTAAAAAGATCTGTGTTCATATCCATGTACCTAAGAGCATATAGAATTTCAGACCCAGAATTTTTAGATGATGAACTAAAAATGATTCAGAGTATTGGAAAGAAGCTAAAATATCCACAAAGCATACTAACTCAGTGCCACAATACAGCCAAGAAACGATTCCTTGAAGGGAAAACTAATAAGCCAGATCGCCAGAACATTCAAAGAACCCTTGTCCTCCCCTTCCATGAAAATTTTCTTGATGTTGTTCACATACTGAGGAAACTCAATGTACAAGTAGTATTCAAGTATGAGAACACCATTAAAAAAAAAAAAAAAAAAATCAAGAACAGCCCTTTCAGTAATTCAGGCGTTGTTTACAAAATCCCGTGTAAAAGCTGTAACAAATTTTACATAGGACAATCTGGAAAAGATTTGGAAACTAGAATCTCACAACATAAATACAGTGTAAGAACAGCCCAACAGAGTAGTGGTTTATTTCAGCACAAAGCATCTACTGATCACTATACTGACTGGACGGGCTCCAAGATTCTAGCAAGATCAAAAAGCTTAGATGAAAGAAATGTAACAGAATCTTGTCTAATTTCTGGCACATATGAAAAGAATATAAACATGAGTTATGGTCATTTTAAGTGTGATAAAATGTTAACTGAATTAATTTTAAAGCAGCATCCCCCAGACTAACACGTGATTGTTCCCTGCCATCTCCTGGTGGTGTAGTCACACCTGTGTGGGACACACAAAGCATTAATCCTCTAGGTCTTAAATTAAGCAGCAGTATTTATCCCCTCCTCCCTTCCCCCCTCTCCTCTTCCCCCTCCCTCCCACTCCCCATTCCTTCCCTCCCTCCTCCTTTGTCACGTGTATTTTTAGATTCAGGTCATCCTTTGTTGTGTTCCACTCCTTGCTGCAGGTGACCCTAAGTTAAGCCGCAGGTAAAAATTCAGGTCATCCATTGTTCTGTGTGCCACTACCTGCTGCGGGTGTGCATAAAAGACCTCTACCCTTTACGTTTCTGTCTCACTCTGTCTGAAGATGTAATATACGAAAGTACTCACTGTCGCTACTTTCATTTCTCCTGTGGTTAGTTTGCATACATATCTTCACGGTGAAGTGAAGTCTCTGCATATATATATATATATATATATATATATATATATATATATATATATATATATATATTGTTACATAGCCTATGATTTCATCATCCTTTGTATAATTCTAACGTACAGTATGCTGCATGTTTGATCACGATTCGCCTCGTGGCTTCCATAGTGACCAGGCTTCCGTGTTCTACCTCACTCCCCCCTTCTCCCCCTTATAGTAGAGTAAGTCGTTCTTTCTGTTGTTCAGAGCAGGAGTGTCAACTCTTCGTCCTCTGTGCTTCATTTGCGCGTCCTTCTTAAAAGTTGTATCAAGCTCTGCCGGCCCCTATATAATGAGCTCAGTCTCTGCATTAATTGCCACTTAGATCTACTCCTCATTTGGTTCACATCTCTGTCCTCCCCTGTATAGTGTATTATCTTTGTGAGTGTTCAGGAAGTCTCCAACCATCTAGCTGCTGTATAATTTGAGTATAAGTGTTGTTATCATTTTTCTTGTACTATATGGCCTAAGGTGTTAATTCGTAGGCCTGGTAAGGTTTTTGTGATTAATGTGGAGTTTTTGATGTCAGCCATTATTAATAATATTTTGTATCTGTAATAATATATCTTGCTTTAACTGAGCATTATCCGGTTTTCTCATTTATCAAGGCTGACTTGGATAAATTTGTTCTTGCTAAATTCATCTTAATAGAGGTTATTGCAGTTAACCATACATGTAACCTGTTTTGCCACTACATTATCCTTATGAGTCCTGAATGTTTAGTTGTTAGTTTGAGCATTAAACTTTAACTTGTAATTTTACCTAACTCTTTTGTTTTGAACCTGGAACTTTGCGGGACAGTAGTGATTATAGTATTCTCAATTGAAGTGTTCATTATCTCTCTCTGTTCCGTAACATAAATTTGGCGACCTCTTATCAGGATATTCATGATATTATCATAAGGATATTGCTTGATATTTTGTGACTGTGATTTATTCATGATGTCTACTATTACTACTCTTGATGAAGCCAAAGATTTTTTGTCAAATGTGCAAACAGTGTGTGATGTAGAAAACAGAAAAAAGAATGAACTTAAGCTTGTTGCTCAACAACTGGGAATTGCTGTTCGCTCTCATCAGTCTAAAGATCAAATTGTTGCCATGATTAATAAAAGCTTGTTTAATGTAACTCCTCCAGATGAGCAAACGCAGATTGAAATAGCTAAGTTACAGCTAGCCCTGCAGGAGGCGCGTGCTAAGGAGGCTCAGTCTCAGGCTCGTATTCAGGAGGCACAAGCAAAATTGAAATTCCTAGAATTCAGGCAGACAGTGAGTATCGCATGAAACAAAGTGGAACTGGATCATCTAGCTCTGATGATTTTGATGTGGCTAAAAATGTTAAACTTATCCCTCCTTTTAATGAATCTGATTTAACAAAGTATTTTCAGTTGTTTGAGAGGGTAGCTACAGGTTTTAATTGGCCCAAAAAGTATTGGCCAGTACTCCTACAGAGTGTTCTCACCGGTAAAGCTCAAGTAACTTATGCATCTTTCCCTCAGGATCAATCTGATAATTATGATGTAGTTAAGAGCTTGATTCTTAAGGCCTATGAGCTTGTTCCTGAAGCCTATAGAGTAAAATTTAGGACAACTTATAAGCAAGATAAGCAATCCCATGTTGAGTATGCAAAAATCAAAGAAGATCTGTTAGGGCAGTGGTTAAATTCTAAGAATGTAAATTCTGATTTTGATAAATTTAAGCAGATGATTTTGCTGGAGGACTTCAAAAGTGTATTAATAAAGATGTAAGCCTATATCTTGATGAGAAAAGAATAGATAATTTGTCTGATGCTGCAGTTTTAGCTGATCAATATGTTCTCACTCACAAGAGATATTTTTAAAGAAAAAAGGAAAGCTGAGAGTAAGTACGTTGCCTCTACTCAGAGTACAGGTAACAGGAAAGAGAATAAAGATGATGTTTCTCAGGAAATAAATACCAGCTTCACCTCTAGAATTCAGAAAAGTAAATGTACTTATTGTAGTAAGCTTGGTCATACTACGGAGAAATGTTTCAGGAGACAGCGTGATGTGAACAAAAAGGAGTCTTTAAATATTCAGTCAATTGGTCTCACCGGTAAAGCTCAAGTAACTTATGCATCTTTCCCTCAGGATCAATCTGATAATTATGATGTAGTTAAGAGCTTGATTCTTAAGGCCTATGAGAGTTCCCAGAATTCTTTAACTGAGTTAACTGAACCTGCTTTGAGGGGTAAATTAAATTCTCATGATGGAGCTCCTCTTTTGAGCAGTAACGTGGGTGACACTCTCAAGAGTTCATGTGCTAATTTCCTGTCTGATGGTTTTGTCAGTCCTCTAGACAGTAATGACAGGAAATCAGTTAAAATATATCGTGATACAGGTGCTTGCCAATCCCTTATGCTGACTAGTGTTCTAGGCTCTAATGTTAATTCCTCTGATGAAACTGGAATCTTACAAGGTGTAGGGAATAATTACTTCTATGTCCCTCTGTGCAGAGTGAATTTAGAGGCTGGTTTTGTTAATGGTTCCGTTATGGTTGGGTTCATTGAGACACTCCCAATGTCAGGTGTAACTTTCTTACTTGGAAATGATATTGGTGGAAGTCAAGTGTGTCCAGCTCCTCAGTTGTCTAGTGAACCAGTGACTGCGACCCAGAATTGTGATGTCCCTGATGTGTTCTCTGCATGTGCTGTCACTAGGGCTAAGTCTAAAGTTACTGGTGACTTAGAGGATAATGATGATGATGATGTTATCCTAGCTGACACTTTTCTTGCTAATTTGGACCACTCACCAGATGAGGCAGTACCTCGTAGTGTTGATAATTTCTCTCGTCAAGAGTTGGTTGAGTTGCAGGTTGCTGACCCTGAGTTGAAAGGTCTAGCTAACTCTGCTTGCAGTGAGGAAGAGTCAGCTGGTGCTTCTTCGTGTTATTATATAAAGTCAGGAGTACTTATGAGAAAGTGGAGACCCCCAACAGCATCAGCCGACTGTGAATGGGAGGTTGTACATCAAGTTGTCATCCGTCGTGTTTGTAGACAGGATATCATTAGAGTGGCTCATGATTCCAGTTTGGCAGGACACCTTGGAGTGAGGAAGACTGTGGCACGCATTTTGCATTTTGAAACACTTCTACTGGCCAGGTATCTTCAGGGATGTTTCCTGGTATTGTAAGTCTTGTCACACCTGTCAAGTTGTGGGGAAGTGTAATCAGACCGAAAAGGTTGCACCTCTAGTTCCCATTCCTCCTTTTGAGGCGCCATTCACCCGTGTGTTGGTGGATATTGTGGGCTCTCTTCCTAAGACTTCTTCAGGATTTTCTTATGTGTTTACCCTGATTGATATGGCTACTCGTTATCCTGAAGCCATTCCACTTAGAAATATCTCAGCAAAGAACGTGGTTAAGGAAATGTTGGGGTTCTTCACCAAGTTTGGTCTGCCCAAGGAGGTACAGTCAGACCGGGGAAGTAATTTCATGTCAAATGTTTTCAAGCAGTCTCTGAATGAGTTGGGCATCACCCAGATCACGTCTTCAGCTTACCATCCCCTGACCCAAGGAGCGTTGGAGAGATATCATCAAACACTCAAATCAATGCTCAGGAAATACTGTTTGGAACATCAGAAAGACAGGGATAAAGGTCTTCCGTTCGTTGTATTTGCCGCAAAACAATCTCCAAATGAATCACTGGGCTTCTCACCCTTTGAACTACTGTTTGGCCATGAAGTAAGAGGACCCCTTAAGCTACTCAAGGAATGCTGGCTGTTGGAGGAAGATGACGTCAACCTGCTGGAGTATGTGATGAAGTTCAAAGAACGGCTGTTCACTGCTTTACAGCTGCCGAGAGAGAATTTAGGAGCTGCTCAGGAGAAGATGAACACTTGGTATGATAAGAAGTCCAGGTTACGCCACTTTCAGCCAGGAGATCAGGTTTTGATTCTGCTACCGGTGCATGGGCAACCTCTTCAAGCCAAGTTTAGTGGTCCTTATTTCGTGGAGAAGAAACTCAGTGATGTCAACTATGTCATCGCCACACCAGATCGTAGAAAGAATAAGCAACTTTGTCACATCAACATGCTAAAGTTATATCACAGGCGGGACGAAAATAACCCAGTCTGCACTGTAGCTGTTCCACCCGAGTCCGCAAGTGAAGTTCTCCCATGCAGTATGAGCCTGAGTGATAGTTTGTGGAAGAATCCTGATATCATGAATGATCTCCAGACTAAGCTTTCTCATCTAGCTCCCGAGGAAAGGCAGGAGTTTTCGGCATTACTGCAGGAGTACCCGCAAGTGTTCCGTGCCACTCCAGGAAGAACCACTGTGTTGATGCATGATGTCGATGTTGGAGACGCAAAGCCAATTAAACTGCCTCCTTACCGAGTGAACCCAGTGAAAGTTCCTCTCATCCAGAAGGAGCTTGGCTACCTGTTGGACCACAAGATGATTGAGCCCTGTCAGAGCGAGTGGAGTTCTCCTGTCACTCTAGTCCCTAAGCCAGGTGGGTCACAGCGGCTTTGCATTGACTACAGACGTGTTAATCAGATAACCAAAGCAGACACCTACCCTCTCCCTCGCGTGGAAGATTGCATAGACAAGATCGGAAAGGCTAGGTACATAAGTAAGTTTGATTTGTTGAAGCGATACTAGCAAGTACCTATGACTGAACGTGCTAGGGAGATCTCATGTTTTGTAACACTAGGAAAGAATTTTGCATGTTCTGTAATGCCATATGGTATGAAGAATGCACCAGCCACTTTATAGAACTCATGAATGTTGTAACAGAGGGTTTGGCAGGGTGTGTTGTTTATATTGATGATGTATTAATCTTCAGTGACAACTGGAAAGATCATCTATGCCATGTCAGTAAATTTCTTGAGCGTTTGGTTTAGGCTAATCTTGTAGCTAATTTATCAAAGTGTGAGTCTGGTCAAGCTAAAGTTCAGTACCTTGGGTACGTAATTGGTGATGGACATGTTGCACCACCAGGAGCTAAGGTTCAGGTTATAAGTGATCTTCCCAGACCTAAAAGTAGGAAAGAGCTACAAAGATTTTTGGGAATGGTAGGTTATTACAGGAAATTTGTTCTTAACTTTTCAATTCTTGTATCACCACTTACAGACCTACTGAAAAAGGGAGTTAAATTTGTCTGGACCGATAACTGTGAATCCTCTTTCAATAAACTTAAAGCTATCCTATTAAGTCAGCCAGTGCTCGCTACTCCAAATTTTGCTAAGCCTTTTAAGATGGCTGTTGACGCAAGTGATACAGGAGCTGGGGCTGTTTTGCTGCAAGAGGATGATCTGGTTATTGAACACCCTGTATCTTATTACAGTAAGAAGTTCACTCCACCTTAAAAGAACTACTCCACTATTGAGAAAGAGCTTTTGGCCTTGATTTTGGGTTTACAGCATTTTTCATTTTATTTGTGTTCTGGTTTTGACCCCACAGTCATTTATACCGATCATAACCCACTGAAATATCTTAGTAAGTTTAAAGATAAAAATCAGAGATTGACAAGATGGAGTCTACTTCTTCAGGAGTATTCATTAGACATACATGTCAAGGGGAAAGAAAATGTTATTGCAGATTGCTTATCTAGACTTTAGACAGATTGTTTTAGAGTAATAAGAAATTTCCCCCTTCTCCCCCCTTCTCCCCGTTATAGTAGAGTAAGTCGTTCTTTCTGTTGTTCAGAGCAGGAGTGTCAACGCTTCGTCCTCTGTGCTTCATTTGCGCGTCCTTCTTACAAGCTGTATCAAGCTCTGCCGGCCCCTATATAATGAGCTCAGTCTCTGCATTAATTGCCACTTAGATCTACTCTTCATTTGGTTCACATCTCTGTCCTCCCCTGTATAGTGTATTATCTTTGTGAGTGCTCAGGAAGTCTCCAACCATCTACTATCCATTTCAGAGGCGGAGTTGCGCTGTTTTTCGAAAATATCTCCTAAGCGAATCGTTGAATCAGTATGATATTTCAACACAGTACTTTTGACATCCGGGCCTAATTTATGACCCTTAAACCATACTGCTACATATTTTACATTAGGAGTTTACTGAAGGATATTAAGCCTAATCCAGTCATCAAATCTAAGGTGTTATACAAAATCGGACGAGTGCGACTGTGTGGGGTAGCTCCTCCACTAACACCCTGAACAACCCTCTGACCATTCCTTCCCTACACCCCAATATCGCGTTCACCCCCTCCCCGTTTCCCTCTTCACTCCCAGTCACACCATCCCTCTCCCATCTTTGCACTTCCGTTTTCTTTTCTCATTCTAATTGCATACATAATATGTATGTAATAGTATTTACAATAAAATGACGATGTATTATTAATTAATATTAATGAATATTACGCATCATATACAATATAGCATTGGAGTTTATAATTTTGTAATAATATAAATAGAGACAGGTAAAACAATATATATGAACTGGACCATGTTGACATTTTAGGATGAATACACAGTATTGTAATAATAGTAATAACTTCTCCGAGAACGTTCAAGCAACAAGTGATACAATTTGTAGTTCGTTAATTTCAATGGTTGACCATAAACACTGCAAACATATAGGCATAGCTTCTATTACATGTACGTAATCATCCTGATGTACAGTACTTTCTACGCGAAATACGACTTGCATCCATTGCAAATAATCATATCAATACGTCTACAACTACATAACATTCTTACATTATAATACAGTGCTGGGATAATGAGGGAGGGACACAAGAGTGATGAAGGAGGCGAGGAGCTCGGGGAGAATAGGAGGGATATCGAGGACGAGAAGGGGGAGAAGTAGGGGTAGTTAAGGAATAGTTTGGGAGGGTGTTGGGGGGGCAACACTTTCCTTCGAATGCGTCAACATGACTAGTCGACTTTCTGTTATTTTTCACGAGTAAACTCCTCACATAACATAAATAGCAATATGGTTTAAGGGTCATAAATTAGGCCCGGATGTCAAAAGTAGTGTGTTGAAATACCATACTGATCCAACGATTCGTTTAGGAGATATTTGCGATAAACAGCGCAACTCCGCCTCTGAAATGGATAGTAGCTGCTGTATAATTTGAGTATAAGTGTTGTTACCATTTTTCTTGTACTGTATGGCCTAAGGTGTTAATTCGTAGGCCTGGTAAGGTTTTTGTGATTCATGTGGAGTTTTTGATGTCAGCCATTATTAATAATATTTTGTATCTGTAATAATATATCTTGCTTTAACTGAGCATTATCCGGTTTTCTCATTTATCAGGGCTGACTTAGATAAATTTGCTCTTGCTAAATTCATGTTAGTAGAGGCTATTGCAGTTAACCATATATGTAACCTGTTTTGCCATTACATTATCCTTATGAGTCCTGAATGTTTAGTTGTTAGTTTGAGCATTAAACTTTAACTTGTAATTTTACCTCTTTTCTTTTGAACCTGGAACTTTGCAGGACAGTAGTGATTTTAGTATTCTCACTTGAAGTGTTCATTATCTCTCTCTGTTCCGTAACAATATATATATATATATATATATATATATATAGAGAGAGAGAGAGAGAGAGAGAGAGAGAGAGAGAGAGAGAGAGAGAGAGAGAGAGAGTTACGTGTCGCAGATATACATTGCTTATATTCATATATAATATTCAGAATCTTCAGTTTATTTATTAGTACCATGCTTAGTGTTCTGTGAAGAGTTTATAAATATCAGATCGTAGGAAACAGCCTGGCCCAGCTGTGTGTCGATATTTTTAAGAGCCGTTTCGAACCACCTTCCTGTGTCTGCGCACGGTTCAACCTTGAGTTTCTGTTCTGCCCTCCAGCTTAATTGAGTTGCATTTCTTGCTTCTCTGGGTTACCCTTCTTGATTTCCTGAGTTAATATAAGCCGGGCTGGGAGTTCCTGAGCGTATGGTTAACAATAGGCTTCTTTTTGTTTTAGAGTCGAAGAATTTGTTAAATGATCAACAACGTGGCTTCCGTAAATACAGAAGTTCACTAGATCATTTAATGAATTTGGAGCATTGTATTGCAGAAGCATTTGACAATTAAGAATTCATGATAGGGGTGTTCTTGGACATCCATAAAGCCTATGACATGACATGGCGACACGGTATACTAATGAAGCTCTATGCTTATGGTTTAAGAGGAAATTTACCTGTTTTTATTTCAAATTTCTTAAGGGACAGAACTTTCTCTGTCAAATTGACCCGTAACGTAACATCGGATATATTTATCCAGGAAAACGGGGTGCCACAGGGAAGTGTGCTTAGTCCTACTTTATTTAGTATTATGATCAATGATATTCTGTCATCAGCTCCCATCCCAAGGAATCTTAAATACTCGCTCTACGCTGACGATTGTGCAATATGGCACTCTTCCCGTAATCCACAATTTTCGGCTGGGCGGATTCAAGCAGCCCTTGACTCCGTCCAACAATGGCCCTTGCAGTGGGGATTTAAGTTTTCCGTACGTAAGTGTGCCGCTATAGTTTTCACTAATCGTAACGTACCTAATTTGTGCTTAACTTTGGATAATCAGGCGGTACCTTTTCAAAATTCTGTAAAATTTTTAGGAATACAATTTGATCGTAGAATGAATTTTAAACTTCACGTTAATACTTTGCTTGCTCGTTGTGATAAACCGTTAAATGTCCTCAAGTACCTAGCGGGTACTACCTGGGGTGCCGACAGAAAATCTTTATTAATGGTGTATAAGTCCCTTATTCGATCAAAGCTAGACTATGGCGCACAGGTGTATGGCTCGGCATCCGATGCCACGCTGAAAGGATTGGATGTGTTGCAGAATAAATGTTTGCGAATGTGTCTTGGAGCCGTCCGGTGTACCCGTGTGGCTCGTATGGAAGTGGAGGCGAATGTGCCTCCCCTCCGTATTCGCCGTGACCACCTGGCCTTGTCCTACGGCATAAGGACATTAAGAAAAAGTAATATCGGCAATGTGGCCTGTACCCCCCTGCGTCAATACCACCACCATCTGTGGGGGGTGCGTCGGCCACTTGCCGCTCGCCTCCACTTACTGACTCAGGAGCTTGATGTGGACCCCAGTGACTGTGACAAGTTGGTGCTTAAAATATAGCGCCATGGGAGCCACCCGGCTTTACAGTCGATGTTACATGGCTCCCAGCACCAAAGGCCAAGGCGCCGGAGGCGGAGGTCCACCACTTGTTTCGTAACATCATTGTTCGTCACTTGGGGTCCCATCAATTGTACACCGACGGCTCCAAGTCGAGTGAATGTGTGGGTGCAAGTGTGTGGTCGACTGAATGTGCCCTCAGGTATCGGTTGCTGACTCATACATCTGTGTTTACTTCAGAACTTTTTGCTATTGACAAAGCCATAGACTATGCTCTCAATTCTAGGCATGACTCATTTATCATATTTTCAGATTCAAAATCAGCCCTTCAGGCAATTGCATCTTGCACTACGGACTCTCACGAGATCCAGGGCCGCATCGTTAATAAGTTGCATTCATGCAACAAGTCATTCACGCTGATCTGGGTGCCTGGTCATTGTCGTATCTACGGCAATGAGCAGGCTGACTTACTTGCAAAGTCTGCTGTGGAGCTCGAGGAGACTTGGGACGTTCCTCGTGATCTACGGTCGAGTCTATCTCTCGGAAAGAAATCAATAAATCTTCTGTGGCAAGGTCAGTGGACTAGACTAAATATTCCAACTTGTAAGCCGTACCTGGGCGACTGGGACACTGCCAACCGTCCCAGTCGCCTAAAAGAAAAATTGTTGGCACGGCTACGGCTTAATGCCACCATTGTAACCCACATAAAACCATATATGGAAAGACGCTTCCCACCGCACTGTGACATCTGTAATGCGGTGTTATCTATCAGTCATATCATCCTGCGCTGTCGGCGATTTATTCGTGAACGCGCTTCACTTATAAATTACTGCGGCGCAGCAGACGTCCCCTTCACCCTTTCCACTATCCTGGGGGATGGGGACATTGTTATGACTGATAAATTGATGGCTTTCTTGAGAGAGACCGGACTGATCAGAGTAATGTGACTTTTTTACTGTGTGGTTATGGTTTTTATGAACAATAAATATGTATATATTGTAATATTAATTAGGGTTGACAGTTGACATATTATAAATAGTTCCTCCTCCCACCGATCTATTTCTAATATAGATGTCCCCTACATTAAGCCAAGTTCCTCGCCTGACAGTCACCAGCTGATGAGTGCAAGTGTGCAATATAGGAAGGTATTGGGCACTTGCAGTCGATGGTAGTCTGCTGGGCGAGGTTCTTCAATTTTTGTACAAATTATATAAATACATTATATTATCTTGCTTAAGTTATTCTAATTAGGGACGACAGCTGACGTATATGGAAATGTTCCTGACTCGTCTGGTACCCTTTCATATATTGATGTCCCCTATTTATCAGATTGATCCTGAGGCAAAGATGCATAAGTTACTTGAGCTTTACCGGTGAGAACAGTCTGAAGGAGTACTGGCCAATACTTTTTGGGCCAATTAAAACCTGTAGCTACCCTCTCAAACAACTGAAAATACTTTGTTAAATCAGATTCATTAAAAGGAGGGACAAGTTTAACATTTTTAGCCACATCAAAATCATCAGAGCTAGATGATCCAGTTCCACCTTGTTTCATGCGATACTCATGGTCTGCCTGAATCCTAGCAAGTTCAATTTGTGCCTGAGCCTGTGCCTGTGCCTCCTGAATACGAGCCTGAGACTCAGCCTCCTTAACCTCAGCCTCCTTAGCACGAGCCTGAAACTCAGCCTCCTTAGCATGAGCCTCCTGCAGGGCTAGCTGTAACTTAGCTATTTCAATCTGCGTTTGCTCATCTGGAGGAGCTACATCAAACAAGCTTTTATTAATCATGTCAACACTTTGATCTTTATAATGATGAGAGCGAACAGCAATTCCCAACAATTTTAAGTTCATTCTTTGTTCTGTTTTTTACATCACCCACTGTTTGCACATTTGACAAAAAATATTTGGCTTCATCAAGCGTAGTAATAGCAGACATCATGAATAAATCACAGTCACAAAATATCAAGTAATATCCTTATGATAATATCCTGAATATCCTGGTGAAGTCGCCAAATTTATGTTATGGAACAGAGATAATGAACACTTCAAGTGAGAACACCAAAATCACTACTGTCCCGCAAAGTTCCAGGTTCAAAACAAAAGAGTTAGGTAAAATTACAAGTTAAAGTTTAATGCTCAAACTAAACTAAAGATTCAGGACTCATAAGGATAATGTAATGGCAAAAAACAGGTTAAATATATGGTTAACTGCAATAGTCTCTATTAACACGAAATTAGCAAGAGTAAATTTATCTAAGTCAGCCCTGATAAAATGAGAAAACCGGATAATGATCAGTTAATGCAAGATAAATTATTACAGATACAAAATATTATTAATAATGGCCAACCTCCAAACTCCACATGAATCACAAAAGCCTCACGAGGCCTACGAATTAACACCTTATGCTATACAGTACAAGAAAAAATGTAATAACACTTATACTCAAATTACACAGCAGCTAGATGGTTGGAGACTTCCTGAGCACTCACAATAATAACAACTGTACAGGGGAGGACAGAGATGTGAAGAAAATGAGGAGTAGATCTAAGTGGCAATTAATGCAGAGACTGAGCTCATTATATAGGGGCCGCCAGAGCTTGATACGACTTGTAAGAAGGACGCGCAAATGAAGCCATATGGGACAAAGAGTTGACACTCCTGCTCTGAACAACAGAAAGCACGACTTACTCTACTATAAGGGAGGAGAAGGGGGGAGTAAGGTAGAACACGGAAGCTTGGTCACTATGGAAGCCACGAGGTGAATCGTGATCAAACATGCAGCATACTGGACGTTAAAATTATACAAAGGATGATGAAATCA
This sequence comes from Coenobita brevimanus, assembly GCF_032717465.1. Lineage (NCBI taxonomy): Eukaryota > Metazoa > Arthropoda > Malacostraca > Decapoda > Coenobitidae > Coenobita > Coenobita brevimanus. Next base: position 21,134,799 of record NC_137046.1, read on the forward strand.
TAGGCTATGTAACAATATTTACTGTTGATAAAAACCATAACCACACAGAAAAATAGTCACATCACTCTGATCAGTCCGGTCTCTCTCAAGAAAGCCATCAATTTACCAGTCATAACAATGTCCCCATCACCCAGGATGGTGGAAAGAGTGAAGAGGACATCTACTGCATCGCAGTAATTTATAAGTGAAGCACGTTCATGAATAAATCGCCGACAGTGCAGGATGATATGACTGATAGATAAAACCGCATTACAGATGTCACAGTGCGGAGGGAAGCGTCTTCCCATATATGGTGTCATGCGGGTTAAAATGGTGGCATTGAGCCGTAACCATGCCAACACTTTTTCTTCTAGGTGACTGCGACGGTTGGAAGTGTCCCAGTCGCCCAGGTACGGGTTACAAGTTGGAATATTTAGTCTGGTCCACTGACCTTGCTACAGAAGATTTATTGATTTCTTTCCGAGAGATAGACTCGAACGTAGATCACGAGGAACGTCCCAAGTTTCCTCGAGCTCTACATCAGTGTGAATGACTTGTTGCATGAATGCAACTTATTAATGATGCGGCCCTGGATCTCGTGAGAGTCCGTAATGCAAGATGCAATTTCCTGAAGGGCTGATTTTGAATCTGAAAATATGACAAATGAGTCATGCCTAGAATTGAGAGCATAGTCTATGGCTTTGTCAATAGCAAAAAGTTCTGAAGTAAACACAGATGTATGAGTCGGGAACCGAAACCTGAGGGCACATTCAGTCGACCACACACTTGCACCCACACATTCACTCGACTTGGAGCCGTCGGTGTACAATTGATGGGACCCCAAGTGACGAACAATGATGTTACGAAACAAGTAGTGGACCTCCGCCTCCGTCGCCTTGGCCTTTGGTGCTGGGAGCCATGAGACATCCACTGTAAAGCCGGGTGGCTCCCAAGGCGCTATATTTTTAAGCACCAACATGTCACAGTCACTGGGGTCCACACCAAGCTCCTGAGTCAGTAAGTGGAGGCGAGCGGCAAGTGGCCGATGCACCCCCCACAGAAGGTGGTGGTATTGACGCAGGTGGGTACAGGCCACATTGCCGATATTACTTTTCGTAAATGTCCTTACGCCGTAGGACAAGGCCAGATGGTCACGGCGAATACGGAGGGGAGGCACATTCGCCTGCACTTCCATACGAGCCACACGGGTACACCGGATGGCTCCAAGACACATTCGCAAACATTTATTCTGTAGCACATCCAATCCTTTCAGCGTGGCATCGGATGCCGAGCCATACACCTGTGCGCCATAGTCTAGCTTCGATCGAATAAGGAACTTATACACCATTAATAAAGATTTTCTGCCCAATTGACTGGGCAAGTGCTTGTGTGGTCCCGTTGTATAAAGGCAAGGGTGAAAAGTATGAATGTACTAGCTTTAGGGGTATAAGTCTGTTGAGTGTTGTAGGTAAGGTGTATGGTAGAGTGTTAATTATGAGAGTTAGAGAGGGTACAGAGGAAGTGATTAGTGATGAGCAGTGTGGCTTTAGGAGAGGGAGGGGATGCGTTGATCAGGTGTTTGCTGTGAGACAAGTGTGTGAAAAGTATTTAGCGAAAGGCAAGGATGTGTTTTGGGCATTTATGGATTTAGATAAAGCGTATGATAGAATTGATAGGGAGGCTTTGAGGACTGTTTTAAGATTGTATGGACTTGATGGTAGGTTACTGAAAGGGGTGAAAAGTTTTTATGTAAATAGTACAGCGTGTGTAAGAGTGGGAAATGCTGTGAGTGATTGGTTTCCCGTGAGAGTGGGGCTGCGGCAGGGATGTGTGATGTCACCTTGGTTGTTTAATATTTATATGGATGGTGTTGTAAGGGAGGTGAATGCAAGAGTTTTAGGTGGTCTGAGTCGGGTAAATGTTGATGGTGGAGAGTGGAATCTGAAGCAGCTGCTGTTTGCAGATGATACTGCACTGGTGACTGATTCAGAGGAGAGATTCAGACAGTTGGTAGAGGAGTTTGGAAGGGTGTGCGAAAGGAGGAAATTAAAAGTAAATGAGAATCAGAGTAAAGTGATGAGGTGTACGAGGTTGATAGATGGTAGGGGGATGAATATAGTTTTGAATGGTGAGTTCCTTGAGGAGGTAGATTGTTTTAAATATCTAGGGTCACATGTTGCTGTGGATGGAAGAATAGATGCAGAAGTGAAGTTTAGAATAAATGAAGTAGGAAAGGTGCTGGGAGGAATGAAAAAAGTGTTTAAATGTCGTTCGCTTAGAATGGATGTAAAGAGAAGGCTGTATGAGGGTGTTGTGGTACCGACTGCATTATATGGGGCTGAAACATGGAATATGGGTGTAGCAGAGAGGAAAAGTTTGAATGTAATGGAGATGAGGTGTCTGAGGAGTATGTGTGGAGTGACGCGTATGGTCGGGTGCGAAATGATGAAGTGCGAAGGAGAACTGGAGTTGTTCGGGAGATGGCTGGTAGAGTTGAGCAGAGGGTGTTGGGATGGTTTGGGCATATGGAGAGAATGGATAATGAGCGATTGGTGAAAGAGATAACTAGATCTGATGCGAGAGGTGTAAGGCTGAGAGACCACGAATAGGATGGATGGACAGTGTGAAGAGAGCGCTGGATGTGAAAGGGATGTCTGTTGAGCATGGAAGAGTTGCTGTGCGTGACAGAAATAAATGGCGAGAAATTGTGAATGATTAAGTGATGACGCAGCCCTGAGGGGATATTCTCCCACATTTGGTCTGATCAGCTAGTCAGGTCAGTTGCGGGTAAGGGGATGGGTCTGTTATGATGTGGCAGGGGTAAACCAGTTCTGCTGTCGGGCCCTGCTGCGGATGTCACTGATTGCATTGTGCAGTTGACCCTTGTGCGGTGTGGTGCGGTGAGGATCTGTCCATTCTCCCCTTCGGGGCTAAGATGCGAATGAATGTGTTTGAATGGATGAGTAAATGCAGGGTGTGTCGTCCTGTCTCGGCTACCTCCCTTTCCTTGGGGGAAGCAGCCTAGGTATATAGATAGATAGATAGACCAAAGGTAGTACCCGTTAGGTACTTGAAGACATTTAACGGTTTATCACAACGAGCAAGCAAAGTATTAACGTGAAGTTTAAAATTCATTCTATGATCACAATGTATTCCTAAAAATTTTACAGAAGTTTGAAAAGGTACCGCCTGATTATCCAAAGTAAAGCATAAATTAGGTACGTTACGATTAGTGAAGACTATAGTGGCACACTTACGGACGGAAAACTTAAATCCCCACTGCAAAGCCCATTGGTAGACGGAGTCAAGGGCTGCTTGAATCCGCCTAGCCGAAAATTGTGCATTACGGGAAGAGTACCATTTTGCACAATCGTCAGCGTAGAGCGAGTATTTAAGATTCATCGGGATGGGAGCTGATGACAGAATATCAATGATCATAATACTAAATAAAGTAGGACTAAGCACATTTCCCTGTGGCACCACGTTTTCCTGTATAAATATATCCGATGTTACGTTATGGGGCAATTTGGCAGAGAAAGTTCTGTCCCTTAAGAGATTTGAAATAAAAACAGGCAAATTTCCTCTTAAACCATAACCATAGAGCTTCATTAGTATACCGTGTCGCCATGTCATGTCATAGGCTTTATGGATGTCCAAGAACACCCCAATCATGAATTCTTTATTGGCAAATGCCTCTGCAATACAATGCTCCAAATTCATTAAATGATCTAGTGAACTTCTGTATTTACGGAAGCCACATTGTTGATCATTTATCAAATTCTTCGACTCTAAAACAAAAAGAATTCTATTGTTTACCATACGTACCATGACCTTACATAGACAAGAAGTCAACACAATTGGACGAAATGAAGTGGGATTCATAAGACGACCAGCCTCTTTGGGTATCGGTATGACATGTGCAAAGTGCCATGAGTTTGGGAACGTTTGAGACGCCCAAATCTCATTGTACAATGCTAAGATCTTAATCACGTTCTCCTGATTAAAATGCTGGATCATACCGTAAGTGATGGTGTCTGGTCCAGGGTTGGTGTCTTTACAGGATTTAAGGGCAAGGAGCAGTTCATCTAGCGTAAACTCTTGGTTGTAAGGGGAGTCTACATCTTCTATGGCAAAGTCTTATATCTGTAGCCCAGCCGTGCGTTTATGATGTTGAAAACGCGGGTCATAATTGGCTGAGCTACTTACATGAGGAAACTCCTGGCGAGGATGTTAGCAACGTCCACGGGCTCTTCATAGGTGGTGTTATTTACCTGCAAGGTGGTCACAGGGAAGTATGGGCGTTTATTATTTAATAATCTTATAGTGGACCAGACTTTATGTAATGGTGTTGTACGAGTCACCGTGGACACAAAGGACCGTCAGGAGTGACGTTTAGCCCTTCTTATTATTCTTCTTGCCTCAGCCCGTGCCTGTTTGTATGCAACAAAATTTTCCTCAGTGGGCTGACTATCAAAAATCCTGTATCTCCTATTGCGTTTTCTTAATGCTTGTCGGCAATCCGGCGTCCACCAATGTGCTCTATGCTTCGCATGAACTGTAGAAGTGTTGGGAATAGCAGCCTCAGCTGCGTGTAATATGGAAGTAGTTATATTTTCGATCTTAACATATCTATGGTCTCCCCAGATATATCTAAATTGGCGATCCTTGAGAAGGATCCCCAATCTGCCTTCTTATAGTTAAATTTTGGAGGTGGAGGGTCCGAAATGATGTTGCGTGTATAAGAAAAACAGATGGGTAAATGATCACTTCCCAAGGTGTCGTCATAAGGGTCCCATGAGAAATCTTGATGTATACCAGGGGAGGCCAAAGATAAGTCAATGGCCGAAAAGTTACCAGTACGATCGTCTACACGAGTCGCTCTACCATCGTTCAGAAGACAGAGGTTGGACTGTAGTATTAGGTCGGCTACTTGCTCCCCACGACCATCAATCCTCAAGCTACCCCATTGATAGTGATGGGCATTAAAGTCGCCCAACACTAACTTATTCCCAAGTAGATGTTCAACTAGAGAATTTAAAGCGTCACTATCAATGCGGCCGTGTGGAGGACAGTACAGAGAGCAAATAGACAGATACGTGTTATTAAATTTTACTCTGCACGCGACAGCTTCTAGAGTAGAGTTTAGAATCACTTCCGTTTGTGGGTGTGATTTGTGTGTGTATATGGCAACTCCATGACCTTCATATCTTCTATAGGAGTGATAGTGTTTGAACTGTGGAGGATCAGGATGATCCTTCAGGCACGTCTCCTGTAAAAGAAGCAAAACAACGTGTCTGGCCTGTGTGTATTGACAGCAAGATTGCTATATTGTGTAACTTATTCCCAATACCTCTACAATTCCACTGTAGTATAGTGAATGCGGCGGTTTAAGATTTTCGAGGGTGGCCAGTGTGCTTTAGATTTTTTTATGCCCCCCGCGTAGCAGGCGAGTGGCTACCAGGGGACCTTTCCTAGTTCTTGTTCATGGAGACTTCCCATATTTTCTGGGCAATGATAAAGGCTCCCAGACTCCACCGAGGAATAGCTATTCTTTCTCTTCCTCGCTGGACTAGGGAGCGGGAAGGACATGAGGACGGGACTGGGCTTAGTGAGGGTGGTCAAATTAATTTTGTGCGGACTTGTCAGAGGCTTCTGTTTTGGCCGCACTGGACTGCGAAGGAACAGCGGCAGCCTGAGAGTATGATGTAGCAACAGGGATGTCCGTGGAGAGGAGTTAGGAACGTACAGGAGGCTTAGGCTGAGAGAGGTGAGGGAGGCGTGGGGGCACGAGGAGCGAATGTAAGGTCAGTCTGGCTCTCAGTAATGGGTGCACATCACGGGACGGGACACAACCGCCGATGCACATAGGAGATATAAGGCTTGGGAGTTGCATGCAACTCTTTCACCTTCTTCCTTGCATCATAAATAGGAAAATGCCCTCAGTTGCCTTCACTGTGCAGACCTCTTTCTCCTCCTTCCCACTTGGGACAAACCCTCGAGGAAGTGGAGTGAGCATCCTTGCAGTGAAAGCAGCAGTCAGTCTCGGATGTACAGTTTGTCAGCAGAAGGTGGGACCTACAGTCACAAGCACATGTCACAGCCACGATGTTGGAAAGCCCGACAAGAAGCCTTTTCATGGTGTAAATAGAGGCTGACATTTTTTGAAACAACGAAGGGGATTGGGGATATACGGTCTTACATTTACAATTTCCATATCCTACTTTGACATTTGTGAGGTAGAGAAACTTTTGCCATAAGTGATGGACAACAAGTGGCTGTCTTCCACGTCCACACACCTTCCTGAAACCGAGTGATGAATCTGGCATCAATGATATCCTGCTGAGCAAGTTCCTGTATGATATCTTCCTCCACTTCCATCACCATGAGATCCCTGGCAAGTGATAAACATCCTTGCAGGAATTCATATGGATGTTGGGATCTTGGCCTTCGATATCCATGGCAGTAAAACTTATCTTGCGCAGTTTCAGCAAGTCTTTAACTTGAGAGGAGTTGAACGTCTCTTAACCAGGAGGTCTCCAGCCATTGCCGAGTTTTTTACTTGTTCCACCTCTCCCGCCCTGTGGTCAAGCACCTTCATGACAATGAAGAGGGATTGAGACTGGACAGGGGAGTGGAACCTAAAGCATGAAGTGTCAACGTATGGGTGGCATTCTCAAGGGGATCGTCAAGTGGGGATCGCAAGGTCTGGCACGTCCGTCAGTATGGGGCCGGTCAGTCACGGTAAGGTGATTATCGTCAGGACTACCTCCCCCCTGAAGGGGGAGACGAGGCAGTAGGGGCATCCTCACATAGGTACCACTTCCCCCCTCGCGGGGGAAGTGGAAAGAAAGAGAAAAACGAGCAGGGACAGAGCACCTGAAGAAGTGTATTGTAGTTAGCAAATCATAATAGATAGATAGATAAATAAATAGATAGACAGCTCCTATGCGAGCCTGGGGAATGAGAGGAAATGAGCTTGCAAATTACACACTGAGGAAGAAGCTGACGACAGTGGCCAGTAAGGAGATGATGCAATTAGTTGTCAAGCAGTCCAACCGGTGAACAAAGGCGCCTAATGACCATACACACACATACACACACATGTATACTCACACACAGGCTGCTAGAACTTTCCACTCCACAAGGAACACACGTGACACACCCCTGCTACACCAGAATTTAGGAAAGAGAGCTCAGAAGGAGACAAGCCATACAAGAGACAGGTCGTGCAGGGAGAAGAGGCTTGGCGGATAGAGAGAGAGACAGAGAGGGAAAGCGTGAGACAGATAGCTAGCGGGACTGGGACTCTATACTCCGCTCCTGTGTGAGAGACTTGTTAGTATTTCCAAGACAAATAAAAATAGTCCCATACTATTCTTTACCTCCCTCCTGTCACTACATGACAAATGGGAAAAGAAGATTATCTACTACAAGCTACTCCAAGATATAAAAACCGCTCGTCCACAAGTCTAATATATATATAACTCAACCACAAAGAAACCACAAAGTCTTTTATGACATTTGGTGGCAGCAGTGTCTATGTTCAAATCGGGGGAAGACCAAGTCATGACAAAAAACGAACAAACGTAAAGAAAGAACAAGGCTAAACTTCACATAGGGAGGCATGTTGGGAAATGAGTGTATCTTGATACCAGCTTGTATGTGAGGATCAAAACGTTTCCTTATTTTTAGATACAGGCTCTCCAGTGAACTTAATAACACATGAAGAACTAAAATAGAATTCTTTAAAAATAAAAAGAAAAGTAACTTTTCTGGATATGAAGCTGATTTAGATTTATACACAGTAGATGGACAAAAAGAGATTACAAGTGAAAGGTATGATAAGATTAAATCTCACAGTTTCACAGGAGAACTTACAAGACCATTCTCTGCATTTTTTCTATATCGTTGAAAACTTAGCAATTAAAGCTCATATGTTACTGGGCTTAAGATCCATGAGAGCTGAGACCATAACTATACTCCCCACAAATGAATGGAATAGACTTTGATAATACGAATTCATAGAGGAAATAACTTCAGAGCCCTCACCGATTGGTAGAAGAGAGCCAAAAAGAATTGGTAATATTAAAAGGCTTAAACAAACATACACACAAACAGATGAGTGTATAGATCTCACTCCCACCACCAACCCCCATCCTCCAGAATTAGTGAACCCAGATAACAGTACTGATTTATCATATTTTTCCAGCCACATCTCACTAATGATTTAGATTACTTACCACCTAATTCATACATGAAGGTTACCATAAAGAGCAAATTACGGAATAGTACTGTTCTTGTCTTAGAAGAATTATGTAAAGTGCAAAGGGATTCGTCAGTAGAAAACGCATTATGTCATACGAACGACGAAGGGCAAACCTTCAGATATTCATAATTAATCACATGAATGGGGAAGTTCAGTTGAAAAGGGAACTTGCATAGTTAATATTGAAAATGTCCCGCCCCTGTGAAGGAGAAATAGTTATAAGCTGGAGTAAGTGAGATAAAATCTACGGATACTGAGAAAGAATAAAGAGAATTTAATTCACTCAAGTGAATTTGATGAAGAAAATGATTTGTTAACTTCCTGCTGGAAACACACAGGGACACCGTAGCATTGCCCGGAGAACAATTAGGGTGTACTAACTTGATTAATCACATGATTAATGTGCCCCAAGAAACACCACCAATTTTACGGTATCTTCAGCTTACACGCATACCACACTCCCAACGATACACTTGCAAATCAGTATGTCGATGAAACGTTAAAACTTGGAATTATTGAGCCTTCAGTCTCCCCGTGAAATGCCCCCTATTCTTCGCGCCTCAAACTGAAATGGAGAAATGCGTGCGGTAGTAGATTACACGTAAACTAAATAATCACACAATCCCAGACAGATTTCCCATGCCATTTAACTAAGCCGATGTTCTACAGAATATTGGTCCTGAGAATAATATATTCTCGGACCATCGATCTCCTAAACGGCATTACTCTCAGATTCCGGTATCTAAGGAGTCACGTAAATACACTGCCTTTTCTAACAAACAGAGGCCATTATCAATATACAAAAATGCCAATGGGACTGAGGACAGCCCCAGGCACATTCCAGCAGTCTAATGAATTACGTATTGTCCGAAATTTTAGGACAAGGAATATTTGTTTAATCTTGACGATATTATAATCTGTGCAACGAAGAATATTAAGGGATCATCTCAGGAAATTGAGACTTACTATTACAAAAGCTTAGTGATGCTGGATTAAAAATTACACTTTCTAAATGCAGAATTTTGCTTTAAGGGAAAATAAATTTCTTAGGCCACAAATTAAGTTCTGATGGTATTCACACCACTGATGACAAAATACAGGCAGCGAGAAATTTTCCTGGAACCCACTACGACCGACGAAGTTAGACAATTTTTAGGTCTGGCTGGGTACTATAGGGTCATTCGTACCACAGTTCTCTCATATAGCCTTTCCTCTATTCCAGCTACTCAAAAAAGATGCTGTATTCCAATGGGAAGAGAGAAGAACAAAAATGGCATTTAACAATCTAAAAATTAAAAAACTAACAAATGCACCTTGTTTAGCATATCCGGATTACACAAAAATCATTTCTTATTTGTACAGACGCATCAGTTAAAGAAGATTAGGGGCTGTACTGATGCAGGAAGATAAAAGAGGAAAGAATCAATACCAATTCTGCATTTGCCAGCAGACAAACAAGAGGTGCTGGAGAAAAAATTATTGCACTACAAAGACTTAGAGGCACTTGCAGTGGTTTTTGCATTACAAAAGTTTCGAGATTTTGGTATATGGTTACGAAATCCACTTATTCACCGACCATAAACGCCACGGTGGGTATGTTTAAAGAAAAACTCACTTTCCTGGGAGGAGAGCAAGATGGAAGTGGTACAGTTGAAAACTACAATGTACAAATTCATTATATGCAAGGTAAAATGGACATAGTAGCTGACGCATTATCTAGGAACCCGAACAACAATTCCAGAGTCAGCTGGCGTTAGGATCTCAAAGGAAATATCCCAAACCACGAGAATATCGTAAAGGCTACAAAGAAAGCTTGACTCAATATGGTCTAAAGTAATATACACAAGTTAGAAAGTGGAGATGACATAGGCTAATTACCCCAAACTGCATGTCACCCACTTGAACAATTCACAATGGTCAATAATACATTATACAAAATTAACTCACTAAACAACCAAAACGCCAAAGAAATACTAACCAGTTGGTAGTACTACTAATGACCCATGATACCCCAAGTATTACGATTGATATACGACAGCCCACATGCAGGACATCCTGGAAAGGATAAGACATTCAACTATAAGCCCAGCTATTATATTACTGGCCTTCAATTACGAAAAGATATAAACAATCCATATAGACAGAATTGCGAATCCATGTGGCAGAAAACACAAAGGATACCCAATCACACCTGCACCGATGGGTAATTACCCTGCTACCACATCAACCATGTGGACGTTGTCGCTGTTGATTTACTCAAGATGCCATTATCATACAATAATAACCTATACTTATTCGTAGCGCTTACGGATCATTTTTCCCGTTATGTCATTTTAGCTCCAATTAAAGATAAGACAGCAGAGATAGTAGCAAAGGCAGCATAACAGTTAATGTAATATGTTCGCTTTACTACCCCAAAGGGTACTAATAAGTGATAATGGAGGAGAATTTAATTCTGAGATCTTACAAGAAATATGTAAACAATACAACATCAAAAAGAGTTAACGTTTTGGCCTATCACCCAGGATCGAATGGGTTGGTGAGAGAGACAAAATAACAAAGGTATTAGATGTGCTACGACACAATTCTCAGTGAAAATTATGCAAGCTGGGATGATTGGATTCCCAGAGTAGAAGGCCTCAATTAATGTGGTCCTATAAATAAATCCATCGGTGACACACCACATTTCATTATATATGGCACAGATAAAAAATTACCCATATGAGCTTCCCTAGAAGAGTGACAGCATGCACTATATACAATTACGAGTGATTACTCTAAACTCCTTTTGACGTGAATTCAGGACATTCTGCCAAAAGGAGTCAAAAAACAATTAACGATGTCCAAGGAAGAAATGATGGAGGCATTTAACAAGAAGGCAAAAGATTCTTTCCTATCAGCTTAGGAGACATTGTTTACGGTGTCATTCATACGAGAGACAATAAATTATCACCCAAAATTTGAGGGCCCATACCAGAGTGTGAAATTAACATAAAAGCAAACAAAAGTTTTAATTATGAGTCACTTTCAAGTGGCGGAGGAGAAACAAGTTCATATTATGACCACTTAAAACGAGTTTCAAGGGAATTATCACATAATTACTCAGGCCTCGGATACAACCGAACAGGCGAACGTACCTCAAGAAACCAAGCAAGAACACAACAATGATTACAAAAAGAAATTAAGGTCATATACCAAACAATCAGAACATAGGTGCAAAACTGTTCCAATCAAATCTACGAGTACATAATTTACGAGAATTAAATATCGATTTAAACTCCTTCCTATAAATATGAAATAACAATCAACAATGTAACGCACATCATCACTATCATCGACCACAGCATTATAGGAAATTAATAGATTTTTTTTTTTCGGTAGGTTACGATGAAGGGACTTATGCTTATGGATTCTCCTCTACATAGCAAGAGGATATGCGCACTTAGACCCCAAACATATAGTACGACAAGGATGCCTCATAGCTCCAACGGCCACGACTTACAATCGTTAAGGACGTCATGAGTACCGAAATAAGTCTAGATTACTTGTATGACTTACCTACTTATCTAGACAGACTTGCATGACGCCGATGCGAACTCTGGACTTCATGATAAGGAAATTTATGTTTCACAAGCACATAACACCAAGGAAGTGAATGAAATGGTGAAGTTAGCGAAAATGGAAACTAGAACAGGCGAAGTCAACTAATGCTCGTCATGATCCCAGATCTCCCATCTTATGGAACGGAGGTACTGAGCGACAGGAACAACATCACACGTACTCGCCAAAAGCGCGGTTTGTTCGACCTGGGTGGCGCAGTTCTTGGGAACATCTTTGGATTGGCTACAGAGGATGACCTTAAAGAAATAAACAACAAATTTAATAAGATAGCTCAGGTACTAACATACCAAGATAAATTCATCACAGGACAGAACTCAGCAATGAAGACAATTGTGAAAAATCTGAAACAAGCAGAAAACGTAACTCTCGAGAGTGTAGATAAAATAAATGAATTTGAGGGAAACGTTACTCTTTTCCAGCACTTCTCCATCATCACAGAACATATTGACAAGATTCTACTACAATTAGAGAACACTAGAGTTCGTTTCAGGGCACTTATGCAAGGAATTTCGAATGCTGGTGATGGCAAGATCACAATTGACTTACTCCCAGTTCATGTGCTACATCAGATAGTTAGTCAAGGCATACATAAACATAAATTGAAGAGATTTATGCAATATTACCCGTATTTAGAAGCAACACTAACACAAACATCAGTGGTAGTTCATGTACCATTCATCACTGAAGAGACCTGTTCAAGCAGTATACCAAATACACCCTCTTCCCCTATAAAAATAACAACACTTTGGTCATCATCAACATCAACACAGACACCGAACTCATCATGGTCTCCAAGAGAGGGGACACTGTCACTTTCGCAAGTGAGTCAACGATTGAACGAAAGTGCCGCACATCCTTACATGCTGTTCATCTTTGTCCTAAGCGTACATTTTCACGTTTCAAGCCTACTGAAATACAGTCCCTTGTGAAATGGCTATCATCAGAAATGACAATATTCATCATCATTGCAACTTCACTTTTGCTCCAGATAAACTTGTACACCATCAACGCATTGGACACTCACATTTTTTTTATTTCCCTCATAACACATCAGTTTACATAGTCTGTCCAGATATACCACCATCTCATACATCAGCATCAGGATTATACACATAAGTGACCAGACTACTGTGCGGTATTTACACCAGCCATGTCTACTTTATCCACCATCAATCACTACGCCATCCTCAATCATACACACAAACATTTCCACCCACTGCCTGATATGAACTTAAACATGAGCACAAGTATTAAGCTGACTTCACCTAAGTTTGAAACTATGCAGCTGATCAATGAAACAATGAAGCAATGGGAAGATTTGAGTTTGAGTATGTTCAACCCATATTATGTGTATAGCCCAGCACCTACTGTCTTTATAATCGTCTGCATTGTAGTTGCAGTACTGCTGTTCGCAATGCACAGAATGCATGCAAGAATTG